>NC_041388.1:605892969-605926017 GCF_002162155.2 Triticum dicoccoides
GATGTCCGGGGCTACCAGGGGCAACTTTGGGCTGGCCTACCCGACGTCTGGCTCATCTGAGTGTGCCCTGAGAATGAGATATGTGCAGCTCCTATCGGGATTTGTCGGCACATTTAGGCGGTGTTGCTGGTCTAGTTTTAACCTGCCGAAGTGTCTTGAAGAACCGAGGTACCGAGTCTGATCGGAACGTCTCGGGAGGAGGTCTATTCCTTCGTTGACCGTGAGAGCTTGTCATGGGCTAAGTTGGGACTCCCCTGCAGGGATTTGAACTTTCGAAAGCCGTGCCCGCGGTTATGGGCAGATGGGAATTTGTTAATGGCCGGTTGTAGATAACTCAAACCTTAACTTAATTAAAATGAATCAACTGTGTGGGTTACCGTGATGGCCTCTTCTCGACGGAGTCCGGGAAGTGGACACGGTGTTGGAGTAATGTTTGCCGCAGGATTGCCCTCTTTAGTTATGCGTTCGCGCTTTGCCTTTCTCTTCTTGCTCTCTTTTGCGAATAGGTTAGCCACCATACATGCTAGTCGCTTGCTGCAGCTCCTCATATTTACCTTGCCTTCCCTATTAAGCTTAAATAGTCTTGATCGCGAGGGTGCGAGATTGTTGAGTCCCTGTGGCTCACAGATTACTATTACACCAGATGCAGGGCCTGATGATACAGCTCCAGATGGTGCGCTTGAGCTCAAGTGGGAGTTTGACGAGGACTCTCAGCGTTACTATGTTTCTTTTCCTGATTATCAGTAGTGGTGCCCAGTTGGGGTGATCGGGACCGTGTCGCATGTTGGGTTGTCTTTTATTTTGGCGCCGTAGTCGGGCCATGAGTGTTTGAATGATGTATGTTATTTATGTACTTGATTGACGTGGCGAGTGTAAGCCAACTATGTTATCTCCCCTTTTATTAATTATATTACATGGGATGTTGTGAAGATTGCCTAACTTGCGACATATGCCTTCAATGCGATTATGCCTCTAAGTCGTGCCTCGACACGTGGGAGATATAGTCGCATCGAGGGTGTTACAGGACTGCACCTAAATATGCAAAATAAGGTTGAACTTTTTGACCGTGGTCCTGGGCAGAAAATGGGCTGTAATAAATTACTTAAGAATTAGCAAATGGGCTGCAAATTATAAAAAATAGCAAATGGGCTTTATGTTGTCTGCCACAGATTTGCAGGCTGACTTGTGGGCCTACTAAGTTCATGCGTACACAAGGTTTCTCAAAAAAGAAACTTAGTCAAAAATTGACTCTACCAGCGTCAGACCGTTAGATGTCAATGTAACGGCAATCATGCTTCTTCAGTCTCTGATCTTCCTGCCCCGGCCGCCCAAACCAGCGTCGTTGGAACCGCCTGCTCCCGCCTCCTGTGACCGGCAGTGCTGCCGGGCAGGCCTCACGGCCCCATCATACTCGCATCCCTAGCCTGTCTATCCCTCTACTCACCCACACCTCCTGTTATTTTCCGGCGACGGCAACCGAACCATTCAACCCTCGTACTCTCCACCGCGTGGGCAGCCACTGTCGTGTCTTCCCCGGCTCCGTGTCGTTCCCTTCATAGGCCTCGCCGTCATCCACCGCCCTGGTGCTCTCGGCACGGCGTGGTCAACGATGTCCATCCAACGGCCGTAGTGCTTCTTCAACCTCTGGTCTTCTTGCCCCAGCCGCCCAAAGCAGCGTCGGTCGTGCCGCATGCTCCTGCCTCCCGTGGCCAGCTGTGCTGCCGCAGAGGCCTCACCGTCCCCATACTACTCCCACCGCTGGCCAGGCCATCCCTCCACTCACCCACTCCCCCTGTTATTCTGCGGCGACGGCAACCTCACACCGCAGCCGAACCAGTGAACCCTCGTACTCCTCTCCGCGTGGGCATCCACTGCCGCGTCTTCCTCGGCTCCGCGTCGTCCCCTTCCTAGGCCTCGCCGTCGTCCACCACCGTGGTGCTCTCGGCGCGGCGTGGTCAATGTGGTCAATGACCGACTTCCATCGGAAGAGTACTGTACGTGGAGAGGCTGACAGCTGGGTCCACGGCAGCCGCAAGGAAGTGCCTCCTTATTACGCGCAAAATAATTATTCCTCCACCTGACAGCAGGGACCCACCGGACGGGCCACTAGTATTTCACGGAAAAAACATTTCCCCCTGACTGCTGGGACCCACCGAATGGGCCATCGTATTTCATGAAAAAACGTTTGCCCCTGACTGCTGGGACCCACCGGACGGACCACCGTATTTTGCGAAAAAAAACGTTCCCCCCGCTGTCAGCTCGGACCCACCGGAAGTGCCTCCTTATTACGCACAGAAAAATGAATACTCCCCCTGCTAGCTGGGACCCACCATGGTGGGAGGCTGACTTGTGGGCCTACTAAGTTGACGGGGACGGAGGGCTTTGTCAACTTAGTCAATATGAACGATTCTAGCTCCAGTGACTGTACGATGTCCATCGAACGGCCGCCGTGCTTCTTCAATCTCTGCTATTCCTGCTCCAGCCGCTCAAACAAGCGCCGACGGGACTGCCTGCTCCCTCCTCCCCGCGGCCAGCTGTGCTGCCGCGCAGGCCTCACCGCCCCATCGTACTCCCATCGCTGGCCTAGCCATCCCTCTACTCACCCACACCTGCTGTTATTCTCCGGTAACGGCAAACGAACCAGTAAACCCTCGTACAGTCATACTCCCCTCCGCGTGGGAAACAACTGTCGAGTCTTCCCTGCCTCCATGTCGTTCCCTTCCTAGGCCATGCCGTCGTCCACCGCCCTGGTGCTCTCGGCGCGGCCTGGTCAACGTGGTCAACGACCGACATGCATATGAAGTGGACTGTACGTGGAGAGGCCGACAGCTGGGTCCATGGCCGCACGTAAGGAAATGCCTCCTTATTACGCGCAAAATAATGATTCCTCCACCTGACATCAGGGACCCACCGAAAGGGCCTCTGTATTTCGCGAAAAAAACATTACCACCACTGACAGCTCGGACCCACCAGCTATATCTTCGCACGCAAGGAAGTGCCTCCTTATTACACGCAAAATAATGAATACTCCCCCTGTTAGCTGGGACCTAGTATAGTGGCAGGCTGACTTGTGGGCCTACTAAGTTGACGGGGATGGAGGGCTTTGTCAACTTAGTCAATATGCATGATTCTAGCTCCAGTGACCGTACAATGTCCATCCAACGGCCGTAGTGCTTCTTCAACCTCTGGTCTTCTTGCTCCAGCCGCCCAAACCAACGCCGGTCGTGCCTCGTGCTCCTACCTCCCGTGGCCGGCTGTGATGCGGGGGAGGCCTCACCGCCCCCTACTACTCCCACCGCTGGCCAGGCCATCCCTCTACTCACCCACACCCCCTGTTATTCTGCTGCGACGGCAGCCTCACACCACAGCGAACCAGTGAACCCTCGTACTCCTCTACGCGTGGGCATCCACTGCCGCGTCTTCCCCGGCTCCGCGTCGTCCCCTTCCTAGGCCTCGCCGCCGTCCACCGCCCTGGTGCTCTCAGCGCGGTGTGGTCAACATGGTCAAGGAACGGCTTCCATCGCACATGGACTGTACATGGAGAGGCTGACAGCTGGGTCCACGGCCGCAGCAAGGAAGTATCTCCTTATTACGTGCAAAATAATTATTCCTCCACCTGACAGCGGAGACCCACCGGACGGGCCACCATATTTTGTGAAAAAAACGTTTGCCCCTGACTGTTGGGACCCACCAGCTACATCTTCGCACGCAAGGAAGTGCGTCCGGGCAAAAAAAATGATTCGCCCCCCTGACTGCTGGGACTCACCAGCTACATCTTCGCAGGCAAGGAAGTGCCTGACAGTCAGGACCCACCTGGTCGAAGCGTACATAGCGTTGTCATCCTGGTCGCGAACGTGTACGTACATATATACTGGTGGGTGTAGAGGCGCGCACGTGTCATAGTAGAGGCGCGTACGTGTCGTAGTAGAGGCACGCAGGTAGCATGTACATGTACGTACAGTGGCCAGGGTGCAAGAAAGAAAATACGGCCATGGAACACATGGTAGCCAACCGGCTGGGTCGGAACGGAATGTGTGGTCATGTTCACCGGGAGGGCTTGGACGGAACAGGCGATGGAAACGAGGCCTAGCGTACCGCACAACAGAGGAAACGGCCTTGTGTTCGACCGGCCACATTCAAAACAGGATCCTGTTCATCGGGAGGGGCCTGGTGTACCGCAAAACGGACGAAACGGACCTCCTACGGTCGAAACGAGGGTCCTGTTGATCGGGAGGGGTGTCGCGTACCGCAAAACGGACGAAAGGACTTGTGTTGGAGCGTTACGGTCGAAACAGGGGTCATGTTCATCGGGAGGGGTGTGGCGTACCGCAAAACGGGACTCCATGGGATACTATTCATCTCCACCGTCGACCTCCTCCAGCCTCCACGGGCTCCTGTTCATCCAACCTCCACCGCGCTCTACTCCACCGGCTACTGTTCAACCACCCCTCCATGGGCACCCCTCCACCATCTACTGTTCATCCATCCCTCCACACCACGGGGGACCTGTTCAACCACCCCTCCACGGGCACCCCTCCACCATCTATTGTTCATCCAGCCCTCCACCACACCACGGGGTCCTGTTCATCCAGAGGCAACGCCACCTTTCACTATTCATCCCAACCCCCCCCCGGCAACGCTTACTGTTCATCCCAGAGGCAGCATCGATCGGCTTCAGTTAGCAGCAGTAGCGAAGGAATCGCTTGATCGGGTTCAGTTAACATCCATCGATCGATCGCTCGGGTTCAGTAACATGTAGCCTACATTGCAATCGCTCGGGTTCAGTTAGAGCCCAACGCCTCGCTCGGGTTCAGTTAGAGCCAACGCCTCGCACACACGCGCGTACGTGTACGAGAGAAACGCGCATTGCTCGGCCCCCGACCTCCCACCGTAACCGGGAACTCCCTGAAATTTTCCTCCCCCTCGCTTCTACCATGGTTTTTTCCGTCATGGACGGCCCAAAGAATGTCATGCAGCTGCGTCTCCGGCCCGCCTAGGATGAAAAGCCCATTTTCTGTCATGATTTTTTGTCATAGAAGTAGGAGCCCACCACATCTATGGTGATACCGGGTTTTGTCACAATTATCGTCATAGAAGTGTCATATGTATAACAGAAAAAAAATTCGTTCGGCCCAAAATGTCACGGATGTGTCTTTTTTTTGTAGTGAAGCTATTACCCCAAATCGAGGATGAGGCCTTAGAGCCCACACACCCGAAAAATAAAACAGCCAACCGGCCGGATCAACCACCTTGTGACCGCGATAGAGCGGCTAACAAGGTCGCACATATGTCAACACACGATCTACGTGAGGACTTGCGCCAAAAATCCAGTATGACCAGATCCATCTATGGATCTAGGAAGCGCGCTCCGGCACAAAATCAAAACTGAATACTACAACCATCTGAACGCCATGATACATCCAAATACAGGGGTGCCGCACACCCCCTATGTTTCACCGATGAGGTGTTGGACCACGAATTCCCAGAAGGATTCAAACTAGTGAACATAGAGGCGTATGACGGGACCACGGACCCTGGGGTCTGGATTGAGGACTTTATCCTCCATATCCATATGGCTCACGGAGACGATCTCCATGCCATCAAGTACTTGCCCCTCAAGCTTAAAGGAACAGCTCGGCACTGGCTGAAAAGCCTCCCCGAAAACTCAATTGGAAGTTGGGAGGAGCTCAAGGATGCTTTTTGGGCTAATTTTCAAGGGACCTATGTCCGACCTCCGGATGCAGATGATTTAAGTCATATAATTCAACAGCCCGGAGAGTCAGCCCGAAAGTTTTGGAACAGGTTTCTCACTAAGAAGAACCAAATCGTCGACTGTCCGGACGCCGAAGCCTTAGCAGCTTTCAAACACAGCATCCGAGACGAATGGCTCGCTAGACACCTCGGCCAAGAAAAACCGAGAACAATGGTAGCCCTGATAAGCCTCATGACCCGCTTTTGCACGGGCGAAAATAGTTGGTTAGCGCGCAGTAGCACCAACGACCCAAGCACATCCGAAGTCAGGGATGGCAATGGAAAACCACGACGTGGTAAAAGCAAGCATCGCAATAAAGAAGACAGCCCAGATAATACGGCGGTAAATGCCGGATTCAGGGGCTCTCGACCAGGTTAGCGGAAAAAGCCTTTCAAAGGCAGCAGAGATGGACCGTCTAGCCTAAACAAGATTCTAGACAAACTATGTCAGTTTCATGGCACCCCTGATAAATCTACAAATCACACCCACAGAGAATGCTGGGTCTTCAACAAGACCGTTAAGCTAAACGCCGAACACAAGGGGGGGAGACACCAAGCGAAGACGAGGACGAAACTCGCCAACAAAGCACTGGAGGACAGAAAAAATTCCCACCAGAGGTTAAAACAGTAAACATGATCCATGTGACGAAGAGGAGAAGCAAACATGCACTCCGAGACATACGCGCCCTAGAGCCCGTCACCCCCAAGTTCACCCCCTAGTTGGCCTGCCCGATCACTTTCGATCGCAGGGATCACCCGACAAGCATCCGGCATGAAGAATTGCCCGCCTTGGTGTTAGACCCAATAATAAACGGATACCATCTCACACGAGTCCTTATGGACGGAGGCAGTGGTCTAAATTTGATATATCAGGACACAGCCCGCAAAATGGGGATAGACCCGACAAAAATCAGCCGCAGTAATACTACCTTCAAGGGAGTAATACCAGGCTCAGAGGCCCACTGCACGGGCTCTCTATTACTAGAGGTTGTATTCGGTTCTTCTGACAACTTCCGAAGCGAAAAGTTAACTTTCTACATCGCTCCATTCCGAAGTGGCTATCAAGCACTACTCGGAAGAGCGGCTTTCACTCGTTTTAATGCAGTACCACATTACGCTCCTCTCAAGCTTAAGATTCCCGGTCCACGTGGCACCATCACAGTTAGTAGAAATATTGAGCGTTCTCTATGCGCGGAAGAACATGCGGCGGCTTTATCAGCCGAGCATTAGACGGCCTCACCAACCAGAATAAATGACAGGTCGTCAAGACCATGGACACGATTAGACGAGTCCGGTGCATCACTACATATACATGAGATTGGTTTGATGGTTAAACCCTCATAGACGGTACCAGGGGCTTCCCGCGTGTAATCAGGGCTAGTTTGGCTCAACTTGACTTATCTTGAATTTTAATGGCTTATTGATAATAACCAATTTTCTGGCACGGCAACTTTCACCTAAGTTCTTCTCTTTTACAGATGACAACCGTGCCACACCCGTCCAGGACATGGCACAACGGAGACACAGGCGCAGACGTGCAGCAGGGACCCGCTCAAAGGTTTCTTTTCAGATTAAGACCCTGCGTAAACCTTTTTTACTGTCTCTTGTTGTTCACATCCTCCGGATACTCAATATAACCGAGAAGGATGCTGACGTTATTGGCATGTAGCCACCTCAGGATATTTGATACGTCTCCAACGTATCTATAATTTTTGATTGCTCCATGCTATATTATTTATTGTTTTGAATGTTTATGGGCTTTATTATACATTTTATATCATTTTTGGGACTAACCTATTAACCCAGAGCCCAGTGCCAGTTTCTATTTTTACCCTGTTTTAGGGTTTCTAAGAAAAGGAAAACCAAACGGAGTCCAATTGACCTGAAACTTCACGGAACTCATTTTTGGAAGGAAAGAAGCCCAGAAGACTTGGAATGCACGTCGGGGGATCTGCGAGGAGGTCACGAGGCAGGGGGCGCGCCCACCCCCCTGGGCGCGCCCTCCACCCTCGTGAGCCCCTCGTGGCCCCCCTGACGTACTTCTTCCGCCTATATATCTCCATATACCCTAAAAACATCCGTGAGCACAATAGATCGGGAGTTCCGCCGCCAGAAGCCTCCATAGCCACCGAAAGCCAATCTAGACCCATTCTGGCACCCTGCCGGAAGGGGCAATCCCTCTCCGGTGTCCATCTTCATCATCCCGGTGCTCTCCATGACGAGGAGGGAGTAGTTCTCCCTCAGGGCTGAGGGTATGTACCAGTAGCTATGTGTTTGATCTCTCTCTCTCTCTCTCTCTCTCTCTCTCTCTCTCTCATGTTCTTGAGGTGATACGATCTTGATGTATCACGAGCTTTGCTATTATATTTGGAACCTATGATGTTTCTTCCCCCTCTAGTCTCTTGTAATGAATTGAGTTTCCCCTTTGAAGTAATCTTATCGGATTGAGTCTTTAAAGATTTGAGAACACTTGATGTATGTCTTGTCGTGGTTATCTGTGATGACAATGGGATATCACGTGATTCA
Source organism: Triticum dicoccoides (assembly GCF_002162155.2). Taxonomy (NCBI): domain Eukaryota; kingdom Viridiplantae; phylum Streptophyta; class Magnoliopsida; order Poales; family Poaceae; genus Triticum; species Triticum dicoccoides. Next base: position 605,901,247 of record NC_041388.1, read on the forward strand.
CTTGATGTATGTTTTGGTGATCAACTTGCGGGTTCCGCCCATGAACCTATGCATAGGGGTTGGCACACGTTTTCGTCGTGATTCTCTGGTAGAACTTTGGGGCACTCTTTGAGGTCCTTTGTGTTGGTTGAATAGATGAATCTGAGATTGTGTGATGCATATCATATAATCATACCCACGGATACTTGAGGTGACATTGGAGTATCTAGGTGACATTAGGGTTTTGGTTGATTTGTGTCTTAAGGTGTTATTCTAGTACGAACTCTAGGGCTGTTTGTGACACTTATAGGAATAGCCCAACTGATTGGTTGGAAAGAATAACTTTGAGGTGGTTTCGTACCCTACCATAATCTCTTCGTTCGTTCTCCGCTATTAGTGACTTTGGAGTGACTCTTTGTTGCATGTTGAGGGATAGTTATGTGATCCAATTATGTTATTATTGTTGAGAGGACTTGCACTAGCGAAAGTATGAACCCTAGACCTTATTTCCACGCATTGCAATACCGTTTACGCTCACTTTTATCATTAGTTACCTTGTTGTTTTATAATTTCATATTACAAATACCTTTATCTACTATCCATATACCACTTGTATCACCATCTCTTCGCCGAACTAGTGCACCTATATAATTTACCATTGTATTGGGTGTGTTGGGGACACAAGAGACTCTTTGTTATTTGGTTGCAGGGTTGCTTGAGAGAGACCATCTTCATCCTACGCCTCCTACGAATTGATAAACCTTAGGTCATTCACTTGAGGGAAATTTGCTACTATCCTACAAACATCTGCACTTGGAGGCCCAACAACGTCTACAAGAAGAAGGTTGTGTAGTAGACATCAAGCTCTTTTCTGGCGCCGTTGCCGAGGAGGTTAGCGCTTGAAGGTATATCTTTAGATCTTGCAATCGAGTCTTTTAGTTTCTTGTTTTATCACTAGTTTAGTTTATAAAAGAAAATTACAAAAAATGGAATTAAGGTTACCTCATATGCTTCATCTTTTTAATGTCTTTCGTGAAAATAAGGATTCCGATAATTGTGCTCAAGTGCTAGAAGAAGAATGAATTAGAATGTTTGGCACTAAATATTTAAATGATGAGCATGATTGCAATGTTGTTAGTATGAATTCCTTGAATATCTATGATGCTAATGATATGCAAAGCCACAAGCTTGGGGAAGCTATGTTTGATGAAGATGATATTTTTTGTCCCCCAAATTTTGATGAGCAAATTTATTATGATGAAAGCATGCCTCCTATCTATGATGATTATTGTGATGACACGTGTGCTTTAAAGAAAAATGATAACAATGAAACTTGTCATCTTGATTTCAATTTTCAATCCCATGATAGTTATTTTGTTGCTCCCACTATTATTCATGAGAAGAATTTTGCTTATGTGGAGAGTAGTAAATTTTCTATGCTTGTAGATCATGAAAAGAATGCTTTAAGTGCTGGTTATATTGTTGAATTCATTAATGATGCTACTAAAAATTATTATGATGGAGGAATATATGCTTTTAGGAATTGCAATAATATCAAGTTTCCTCTCTATGTGCTTAAAGTTTTGAAGTTATACTTGTTTTGCCTTCCTACGCTAGTTGATTCTTGTTCCCACAAGTTGTTTGCTCACAAAATCCCTATGCATAGGAAGTGGGTTAGACTTAAATGTTCTAGTCATATTCTTCATGATGCTCTCTTTATGTTACAATTCTTATCTTCTTTGTGAGCATCATTGAAATCATCATGCCTAGCTAGGGGCGTTAAACGATAGCGCTTGTTGGGAGGCAACCCAATTTTATTTTTGTTCCTTGATTTTTGTTCCTGTTTAGTAATAAATAATATATCTAGCCTCTATTTAGATGTGGCTTTATGCTTTTTATTAGTGTTTGTGCCAAGTAGAACCTTTGGGAAGACCTGGGGAAAGTCTTGTTTATCATGCTGTAAAAAAACAGAAACTTTAGCACTCACGAGAATTGCTGCAATTTTTATTTGGAGAGTGATATTTAGTTAAATATTTTTGAAGATGATTAATAGATAAATTCCTCAGGTCCAGCAATTTATTTGAGAATTTTATGAGTTCCATAAGTATACGTTTGATCCAGATTACTACAGACTGTTCTGTTTTTGACAGATTCTGTTTTTTCATGTGTTGTTTACTTATTTTGATGAATCTATGGCTAGTAAAATAATTTGTAAACCATAGAGAAGTTGGAATACAGTAGGTTTAACACCAATATAAATAAAGAATGAGTTCATTACAGTACCTTGAAGTGGTGATTTATTTTCTTATACTAACGGAGCTTACAAGTTTTCTGTTAAGTTTTGTGTTGTGAAGTTTTCAAGTTTTGGGTAAGGATTCGATGGACTATGGAATAAGGAGTGGCAAGAGCCTAAGCTTGGGGATGACAGAGGCACCCCAAGGTAATATTCAAGGATAGCCAAGAGCCTAAGCTTGGGTATGCCCCGGAAGGCATCCCCTCTTTTGTCTTCGTTCATCGGTAACTTTACTTGGAGCTATATTTTTTTTACCACGTGATATGTGTTTTGCTTGGAGCGTCAATTTATTTTGTTAGGATTTGCTTGCTGTTATTTAGAACAATGTTTTTCATCTTTTATTTCAATAAAAGTGGCATTGATAGCCTGTACTATGCCTATTTTAGGAGTCCACATGTTGCTGTTTGAAAACAGAAAATTTACCGCTGTTGCAATAATTCTATAGAAAATTCAGAATGTGATAAAATGTTGAAACCTTTTTCATATTAAGATCTGATAAATTTACTACAGTGTGAATTTTCTTACATAATTTTTGGAGCTAGGGAAGTATGGATGTTGCAGCATTCTTTACAGACTATCCTGTTTAGGCAGATTGCTGTTATGTTTGCATATGTTTGCTTCTTTAATGATTCTATTTGAGGATAGGACTATTAAACATGCAAAGGCATTTAGTATGCAATTTTTAGTAATAATTTTAGTGATTTGCTACAGTAGATTATGATAAGGTTTTTGCAATGGTTTATACTAACTTATCTCACGAGTCCTTATTGAGTTTTGTGTGGATGAAGCTTTTGAGATTTAGGGAGACCGTGATATGAGAGGAATTAAGGAGACATAGAAGCTCAAGCTTGGGGATGCCCAAGGCATCCCAAGATAATATTTCAAGAAGTCTCAAGCATCTAAGCTTGGGGATGCCCCGGTTGGCATCCCACCTTTCTTCTTCAACAACTATCGGTTAGTATCGGTTGATCCTAAGTTTTTGCTTCTTCACATGATGTTTGCCGTTTTTAGAATGTCATTTTATTTTGCTTTTCTTGCTGTTTGAATAGAATACCAAGATCTGAAATTCTTAAATGTTAGAGAGTCTTCACATAGTTGCATAATTATTCAACTACTCATTGATCTTCACTTATATCTTTCGGAGTAGTTTGTCAATTGCTCTAGTGCTTCACTTATATCTTTTAGAGAATGGTGGCAGGAAATTAATGAACTCTAATGCTTCACTTAGATTATTTTGAGAGTCTTAAATAGCATGGTAATTTGCTTAAATAATCTTAATATGCTAGGCATCCAAGAATAGTAAAAAATTTCATATAGAGTATTGAATACTAAGAGAAGTTTGATGCTTGATGATTGTTTTGAGATATGGAGGTAATAATATCAAAGTCGTGCTAGTTGAGTAGTTGTGAATTTGAGAAATGCTTGTGTTGAAGTTTACAACTCCCGTAGCATTCACGTATGGTAAACATTGTGTAACAAATTTGAAACATGAGGTGTTATTTGATTGTCCTCCTTATGAGTGGCGGTCGGGGACGAGTGATGGTCTTTTCCTACCAATCTATCCCCCTAGGAGCATGCGCGTAGTGCCGAGGTTTTTTATGACTTGTAGATTTTTGCAATAAGTATGTGAGTTCTTTATGACTAATGTTGAGTCCATGGATTATACGCACTCTCAACCTTCCATCCTTGCTAGCCTCTTTGGTATCGTGCATTGCCCTTTCTCACATTGAGAGTTGGCGCAAACTTCGCCGGTGCATCCAAACCCTGTGATATGATACGCTCTTTCACACATAAACCTCTTTATATCTTCCTCAAAACAGCCACCATACCTACCTATTATGGCATTTCCATAGCCATTCCAAGATATATTGCCATGCAACTTTCCATCATTCTGTTCATCATGACACATTCATCATTGTCATATTGCTTTGCATGATCATGTAGTTGACATCGTATTTTTGGCAAAGCCACCGTTCATAATTTTTCATACATGTCACTCTTGGTCCATTGCATATCCCGGTACACCGCCGGAGGCATTCATATAGAGTCATCTTTGTTCTAGTATCGAGTTGTAAATAAATAGAAGTGTGATGATCATCATTATTAGAGCATTGTCCCAAGTGAGGAATAAAAAAAGGCCATAAAAAGAGAAGGCCCAAAAAAAGAGAAAGGCCATAAAAACAGAAAAGGCACAAAAAATGAGAGAAAAAGAGAGAAGGGACAATGTTACTATCCTTTTACCACACTTGTGCTTCAAAGTAGCACCATGATCTTCATAGTAGAGAGTCTCTCATGTTATCACTTTCATATACTAGTGGGAATTTTTCATTATAGAACTTCGCTTGTATATTCCAACAATGGGCCTCCTCAAGTGCCCTAGGTCTTCGTGAGCAAGCAAGTTGGATGCACACCCACTAGTTTCTTTTGTTGAGCTTTCATACATTTATATCTCTAGTGCATCCGTTGCATTGCAATCCCTACTCCTTGCATTAACATCAATCGGTGGGCATTTCCATAGCCCATTGATTAGCCTCGTTGATGTGAGACTTTCTCCTTTTTGTCTTCTCCACATAACCCCCCTCATTATATTCTATTCCACCCATAGTGCTATGTCCATGGCTCGTGCTCATGTATTGCGTGAAAGTTTATAGGTTTGAGATTACTAAAGGATGAAACAATTGCTTGGATTGTCATCGGGGTTGTGCATGATGAGAGCATTCTTGTGTGACGAAAATGAAACATGACTAAACTATATGATTTTGTAGGAATGAACTTTCTTTGGCCATGTTATTTTGAGAAGACATAATTGCTTAGTTAGTATGCTTGAAGTATTATCATTTTTATGTCAATATGAACTTTTGTCTTGAATCTTTAAGATCTGAATATTCATACAACAATTAAGAAGAATCACACTGAAATTATGCCAAGTAGCACTCCGCATCAAAAATTCTGTTTTTATCATTTACCTACTCGAGGACGAGCATGAATTAAGCTTGGGGATGCTGATACGTCTCCAACGTATCTATAATTTTTTATGCTCCATGCTATATTATTTACTGTTTTGAATGTTTATGGGCTTTATTATACACTTTTATATCATTTTTGGGACTAACCTATTAACCTAGAGCCCAGTGCCAGTTTCTGTTTTTACCCTGTTTTAGGGTTTCGAAGAAAAGGAAAACCAAACGGAGTCCAATTGACCTAAAACTTCACGAAACTCATTTTTGGAAGGAAAGAAGCCCAGAAGACTTGGAGTGCACGTCGGGGGATCTGCGAGGAGGTCACGAGGCAGGGGGGCGCGCCCACCCCCCCTGGGCGCGCCCTCCACCCTCGTGAGCCCCTCGTGGCCCCCCTGGCGTACTTCTTCCGCCTATATATCTCCATATACCCTAAAAACATCCGTGAGCACAATAGATCGGGAGTTCCGCCGCCAGAAGCCTCCGTAGCCACCGAAAGCCAATCTAGACCCGTTCCGGCACCCTGCCAGAGGGGGAAACCCCTCTCCGGTGTCCATCTTCATCATCCCGGTGCTCTCCATGACGAGGAGGGAGTAGTTCTCCCTCGGGGCTGAGGGTATGTACCAGTAGCTATGTGTTTGATCTCTCTCTCTCTCTCGTGTTCTTGAGGTGATACGATCTTGATGTATCGCGAGCTTTGCTATTATATTTGGATCCTATGATGTTTCTTCCCCCCTCTACTCTCTTATAATGAATTGAGTTTCCCCTTTGAAGTAATCTTATCGGATTGAGTCTTTAAAGATTTGAGAACACTTGATGTATGTCTTGTCGTGGATATCTGTGGTGATAATGGGATATCACGTGATTCACTTGATGTATGTTTTGGTGATCAACTTGCGGGTTCCGCCCATGAACCTATGCATAGGGGTTGGCACACGTTTTCGTCGTGATTCTCCGGTAGAACTTTGGGGCACTCTTTGAGGTCCTTTGTGTTGGTTGAATAGATGAATCTGAGATTGTGTGATGCATATCGTATAATCATACCCACGGATACTTGAGGTGACATTGGAGTATCTAGGTGACATTAGGGTTTTGGTTGATTTGTGTCTTAAGGTGTTATTCTAGTACGAACTCTAGGGCTGTTTGTGACACTTATAGGAATAGCCCAACGGATTGATTGGAAAGAATAACTTTGAGGTGGTTTCGTACCCTACCATAATCTCTTTGTTCGTTCTTCGCTATTAGTGACTTTGGAGTGACTCTTTATTGCATGTTGAGGGATAGTTATGTGATCCAATTATGTTATTATTGTTGAGAGGACTTGCACTAGCGAAAGTATGAACCCCAGGCCTTATTTCCACGCATTGCAATACCGTTTACGCTCACTTTTATCATTAGTTACCTTGCTGTTTTTATAATTTCAGATTACAAATACCTTTATCTACTATCCATATACCACTTGTATCACCATCTCTTCGCCGAACTAGTGCACCTATACAATTTACCATTGTATTGGGTGTGTTGGGGACACAAGAGACTCTTTATTATTTGGTTGCAGGGTTGCTTGAGAGAGACCATCTTCATCCTACGCCTCCTAAGGATTGATAAACCTTAGGTCATCCACTTGAGGGAAATTTGCTACTGTCCTACAAACATCTGCACTTGGAGGCCCAACAACATCTACAAGAAGAAGGTTGTGTAGTAGACATCAATATTGCACGTACCTGGACACTCGAGGTTTATTATTAAGGGCATTGTTCAGCCCGGCATATGTTATGAAGACCGAATACCTTAGGGAGTGTTCGGCGTCGCGAGTTTGGCCTTATATACATGAGCTCTGAATCATGTCTTTGGTCAAATGTTGGGTTTTCCCGGCTCCCGTGTTTTGCTACCTTACGTTCCGCTCTATCGGCTAAGGCGGCACCGGGAGAACTACCGCAATTGTGCCCTAGTTCATCCGGATGAGCACCTCAGTAGAGAAAGCCGAAAACTGACTGTCATGATAAAGCGCGAGACTGGTCAACCACTCGATGACTTAGCGGAATCTTCTGGATTCCTCCGCATTAATGAAGGGCCGTTTCCCGGTCATGTACGTACGCGCCCCGTATTCGGACGAGCACGGAAGTACCAGGGGCTATATAATAGTCCCACCGTCAAACTCCTATGGCTAAGTGAAAGTGTTAAAGCAATATAGTCCGATTGCCTCGTTCGCTGCGGTACCACCTCCTTCATGGACCAAGACGTTGGATCAAGTGTGAATACGCGTTTTTTGCGAACACCCCCGCATTATATGCGTGGGGGTTGAAGCCGACGACTACAAACTTTCAGGTTATATACATATATATATAAACGGTCGCACATGAGGCATCATAATACTTTCAGGCAAAAGTATAAACACGGCCCTTATAATTCAATAAAACATTGTTTTTACAGTGGGAATACATGTCACTAGAACATAATATTCTTCGAGCACTGAGCCTCTATCGAACGAGCGCCTTCAAGGACTTCTTCAAAGTAGTGCTCGGCAGCTACTCGGCCCACGGCCAAACCCTGTGTTGCTATAGTGGTGGCCTCCATCTCTGCCCAGTATGTCTTGACACAGGCAAGTGCCATCCGCGCACCCTCTATGCATGCCGACCTCTTCATAGCGTCGATGTGCGGGACAACACCAAGGAATTGTTGCACTAAAGTAAAGCAACTATTTGGCCTTGGCCCTTCCGGCCACAGATGATCCACAACAGACCTCATGGCAAGTCTGTACAACCTATGGAGCTAGGCCCACTCGGCCATTCGCTCATTCAACAACAGTGGACGCACTGGAGCATGGAACTGTGACCAGAACAGCTTTTCCACTTCACGATCTTTTTGATCCTTGAAGTACTCGGCCGCATCAGCAGCACTTGCTGCCAAATCCACGTATGCGTCTACAAAACTCCATAGTTGATCAAGAGGGGCATACTTCGGATCTCCGAACTTAGTCGGCAACAAAAAGGGCTTCCCAGCCGTGATATCTCCAGCTTGACGCAGCTCCTCCTTCGCTGCTCTGATTTTGGAGCGGGCTTCCTTGGCTACTACCATGGCCTTCTCCAGGTTTGTCGCCTTCGCTCGGCTTTCTTTTTCAAGAAGCTGGTAACGGTCGGCGGCATCTTTCAACTCAACGGCCATCTTGGCCATTCTTTCCTTGCTTTGTCAATGCGCGGCCTGTTCGGCCCTCAACTCTTCGACCGCCTTTAGAGCGGCCGCATCGGTATTCCTGGCTTGTTCCTTGGCTCGGGCAAGTTCCGCCCGAAGGGTCTCCACGGTGGCAGCTCCATCTGCAGCCACAACATATTAAAGATACTGGCATCATGCTCCTCTTACTATGTGTTGATCACCGAAGAAATCACATACCTGTGCCTCGTCGAGCCGCTTGTTGACAAGCATGATGTCGGCATCTGCCGCATCAAGTTGCCGCTTCAGCTCGGCAAACTCACCAGTCCGGCTAGCCACCGAACTTTCAGCCACCTGCACATGAAGGCAACCTGATTATTACCTGGGACTATGATCCTCTGTTTGCCACCGTTGGCGACGGCAACCAGAGTTTCAGGGGCTACTATCTGCATAGGGCATACCTAACATGTGCGGTACTGTCAAAAACATACACTATTTCACGTACCTCAAAGCCTTTCAGCAGACTCATAAAAGCTTCATGCAACCCGCTTTTGGTGGATGAAATCCTCTCAATCACCGTACCCATTAGCGTACGATGCGCTTCTGAGATGGCCGCTTGCTCCAGAAGACCCTTCAGTGCGTCCGATCGCACACTGGACGGTTCCGGACTCTTTCTGTTGCTCTCTTTAGGAGCCAAATACTGAGGACTTCGGGTGGCCAAAGGATTACCCTCTGGCCTTGGCGGATCAGGAGAAACCCTCCACGACGACACTTCAGGGTCTCCCACCTCATGAGGCAGGGTGGTAGGGGGAGGTGTTTCGCTCTCCATCATCTCTGGAAGAAGATCCCCCGAAGACGAACTCTGTCGAGAAGGGCTACTATCTGAACTACAAGATATATACTTCGGTTATTGTCTTCAGAAGTAATATAGGATGTTTCTACTATTAAGTACCTTTTGTTTACTTACAGCTTGGTAGAGGGCTGATCCCCTTGCGGGCATGGTGCGGCAAGAGTACCCTCCGAGGCAGGACCATCTAGCGAAGATTTCTTCCCCCATTTGGAAACCTTTGTTTCCGGGTCTTCAGAAGTGGTCATCTTCCTTCCTTGGGGAGAGAGAATTTCAGATTCTTCTCCCTGGTTATCCTCCTTCATGGAGGCACTAATTCCCCCGGCTTGGATGAATAATGAGTGAGGCCTGCTTTCAGCCTCTTTATTCTCCCCTTTATCTTCCTCTGAGGGCGCCTGATAAGGCGCCGGCTCGAGCATTCTAGCTAGTACTGGATTCGCTGAGCCTTCGGGAAGGGGGGCCGAACACCTGATCATCTTCGCCTTTGTTACCCAATCCTGGTCAAAGAGCGAGTTTTCAGAATGATGTTGTGATAAATAAAAAGACAACGTGTTCGGCCACGGGATTACTTACTTGGGTATCTGGGCGATTACAGCTCAGACTCGCATCCTCGGTGGTGTCCGGACACTTTATTTGTGGTCCGAAGAACAACTTGTACATCTCTTCGAGCGTCATGCCAAGGAAGTGCTGAATAGTTCGCGGTCCCTCCGGGTTGAATTCCCACATACGGAGGGGTCCACGTTTGCAAGGCGGGACCCGACGAACTAGCATGACTTGCATTACCGCGACAAGGCTGACATCTCTCTCAAGGAGATCTCGGATGCGACTCTGCAGTATCGGCACATCATTTACTGGCCCCCAGTCTAGCCCCTTGTTGATCCATGATGTCAGTTGTGGTGGGGGGCCCGAGCGAAAGGCAGGGGCGGCTACCCACTTGGTACTCCGGGAGCGGTGATATAAAACCACTCCAGTTGCCGTAAACTGGACACCTCCGGGAAGGAACCCTCTGGCCATGTAGTATCAGTGTTTTTTTCTTATTATGGCACCTCCGCACTCTGCATGTCGCCCCTCGATCATCTTCGGCTTCACATTGAAAGTCTTGAGCCACAGGCCGAAGTGTGGGGTAATGCGGAGGAAGGCCTCACATAAGACGATGAACGACGAGATGTGAATGAGGGAATCCGGGGCCAGATCATGGAAATACAGCCCATAATAAAACATGAGCCCCCTAACAAAGGGATCCAGAGCGAGGCCTAGCCCTCGGAGGAAGTGAGAGATGAATACAACGCTCTCGCCGTGCTTGGGAGTGGAAATGACCTGCCCTCAAGCAGGCAGCATGTGCCAGATTTCGTCGGTCAAGTACCTGGCCTCTCTTAGCTTCTTGATGTCTTCCTCTGTGACAGAGGAAGGCATCCACCGAGCTTGAAGGTTGGATCCGAACATGGTTGAAGGTCTGAAGCGCCTGACCTGAGCCTTGGGTGTTGGAACTCGAGGCGGGGGAAGGACTCGATTGAGTACGAGAAGGAAAAAAGGACATGCCTTGGCCTCTTTATAAAGAGGGTGAATATCAAGCGTCCTCCTCATGGCCGTTTGGGACTTGCCTAAAATCGAGGAGTCATACCAACGGGCACGATTGGGTTACCTACGTCTGTAGTGATGAGAATCACGTGATAAGGGGACACGATCTCTGCTTCGACAAGACGTGTCAAGAAAACCGTCTCACGATATGTGTAGTGTTGGTTGAGAAAAACGGTTTGAATAATGACCGGGCCATGGCGTGATGTCATGTTGCTAAACGTGTCGGTAGATTAGATTTGTGGAAATATTATTCTCTCTACGGTGGTATGTGAAACTTGTTTTGCAGAGCCGGACATTGTCCTTGTGTTCAAAATCTTCTATGGAATATTCGGAGGAGGAACCCGCCTTGCAATGCCGAAGACAAATCTGCACGCCGGACTCATCGTCATTGAAGCCTGGTTCAGGGACCACTGAGGGAGTCCTGGATTAGGGGGTCTCCAGACAGCCGGACTGTTGGACTATGAAGATACAAGATTGAAGACTTCGTCCCGTGTTCGGATGGGACTCTCCTTGGCGTGGAAGGCAAGCTTGGCAATACGGGTATGTAGATCTCCTCCCTTGTAACCGACTCTGTGTAACCCTAGCCCCCTTCGGTGTCTATATAAACCGGAGGGTTTAGTCCATAGGACAACAACAATCATACCATATGCTAGCTTCTAGGGTTTAGCCTCTACAATCTCATGGTAGATCAACTCTTATAATACTCATATCATCAATATCAATCAAGCAGGACGTAGGGTATTACCTCCATCAAGAGGGCCCGAACCTGGGTAAACATCGTGTCCCCCGCCTCCTGTTACCATCCGCCTTAGACGCACAGTTCGGGACCCCCTACTCGAGATCCGCCGGTTTTGACACCGACATCCTTCGACTCTGCTCCTTCTCCCCTTTACTTTGCATCCGCACCCTCCACCTTCGACACGACTGTTGTACGTCTCCGGCCGCCACAAAGGTATTGCCAGACGTCCACTGTTGTATATCTCCGGCCGTCACAGAGGTATTGACTTTTTTTGACCTTGCCGTTCGGACCAACGTTTGAGACGGATTTAGAGTGCCCTGTTGTAGATGCTCTTACGCTAACTTCAATGCGTCGACCCAAATGAATATTTTTCTAGCCAGTGTGCCCAATGGCATCTGACATTAGTTTTTTTGTCTTTCAAGTTTGCTCGCACGTACGCCGGTGTAGTGAAAGCCTGCATTATCGCTCATGCTTTTAGCACAGGCACAAGTTTACTTTCATCTCTAGTTAACCCGGAGTCAAAAGAGATTTGTAGAACCCAGGGATGGGGTACGTGGATCGTGTCGTCCTGGGTCAAGATTCAGCAGTACCGACCCTCAAATTTGCTCCCGATCCATTGTTAAAAAGAAAAAAGACAAAAAAATTTAGCTCGGGCAATTTATCAAACAATTGTCGGGCATAATGAGCATCATAGGAGCGAATGGTACCTACACGGCGGTCGAAGAGGGGTGCAGAACGGCGGAGGAGGAGAAGCGGCGTGTGAGCCGGGGTGTACCGTTGCTGTTGGAGGTGACGGACTCGTCGAGTTTCGAAAGGAATGTGTCGTGGCAGCTAGGGTGAGCGGCGAAAGAGAAAGACCGAAGGAGAGAAAATGGAAGAATGGACCGCGTCTTGTAGAAGGCCATGTGGAAGACGCGCGTCTTGCCTTCCCCGCCGCTATGGACTGAAGGTAAAATACCGTACTCCACCTCGTGGTATGACTGGCGACCTAAAAGGCATCACCTGGCCTTCTACGGTGCACTTATAGCTTGACGGGTATCGTGGCCTCGGATATACGGCATCATGGGACGGGTGAATACCATGGCATCGTGTAATGGTTGCATCCCTGACCTCTGTACATTTGGACTGGATCCAGAGTGCAGTGCCGTGTCAGTGGTAAGTGGCATATAATGCCCATCCTTCTGCACCGAATCATGTATCGATCAGAATGAATGAAAACTGAACACCCTCCGTCTGTCTCGCCTTTGTTCTCAACTTCTCACCCCCAATCCATTCGTCTGCTTCTTATCCCAGTTTCTCCCAATTACCTTGCAATTCCTGTAGTTCAGGACATCGCACACCAGAATAAATACACACACATCAAAACCCTATCTCTGCATCGGAATATATAGTTTCTTCCTTGCACAACAGTATCCCCCTTCAATCTCAAACTCCTGATCTCAAGTTGTTCAAAAATGGAAGCTATTTTGTCGGCTGTTATAGGCGACTTTGTCAGCAGATTCATCTCCTTTATGACAAGCAAGTATTCAGATCTTGCATGTTCAGAGGAGAAGCAGGTGGAGAGGTTGCAGCAACTCCTTGTAAGAGTTCACGCCGTGGTTGAGGAGGCGAACGGGCGATACATCACCAACTCTGGTATGCTCCTACAACTGAAGATGCTGGCTGAGGCTATGTACAATGGTTATCATGCCCTAGACACCGTCAAGTGCAATCGACTGATCAAAGAGGGCTCCAACGAAGGTACGAGTGGCCCATTTGCGTTGTGCCTTGGCACTCCTCTCAAGCGCGCTCGTGCAAACAGCAGTAGATCAAATCACAGAGTTGGTGGCTCCGACCTGCTGCATGGTACCTTGTCAAATCTAGAAACTTTAGTTTCTAACCTGACGGAGTTTGCTATACTTTTGGGAGGATGCGAGCGCATGTCCCGTAGACCCTATGACACCTATCTGTACGTTGGCAACTTCATGTTCGGTCGCAGTATCGAGAAGCAGAAAGTTCTGAACTTCTTGTTACTTCATCATAACGCTCCTGGTTCTCCAGCTGTGCTTCCAATCACCGGTGACAACCTAGTCGGAAAGAAAACTCTGGTAGCAAATGTATGCAACGATAAGAGGGTCCGCGGTCACTTCGCTTCGGTTTTGGACCTCAATGGAGACAAGTTCTGCGCAGAAGACCATGGAAGGTGTGCGTCTGCAGCAGGAAGGACATTGATTGTTGTCATATTTGCTTCAGATGTTGATTGTGAGGAATGGAAGAAGATTCACCATGCAGTGGCATGCATAAACACAGAAAGCAAGGTCATAATCGTAAGCAGGAAGGAAAGTTGAGTGAAATATGGTACTGTGAAGCCAATCCGCCTAACTAGATTACCAGCCGAGGAGTACATCTACCTCTTCAAGACACTGGCATTTGGAAGTGCAGACCCAGAGGACCACCCGAATCTGACACCAATTGCAATAGAGTTGGCGACAATGTTGGGAGGGTCATTTGTGGCAGCATACTCACTTGCCAGTGTGCTGAGGAAGGATGTAAGCTTTCAGTTCTGGCTTTCTATTTTCAACAGGTACAAGAATGTGACCGAGAATAACTTGTCCATGTTCGGCGAGCATCTGTCGCTCCGTATCAGAAGGCGCGCTCCGGTAGACATCACAAGCTTTCTTCCATCTCCTGCTGCTCCATTGTTGCTTACTCGTCCTCGAACTGAAACCGAGGTTTCCCAGAGGAGACTACCTAAAGTGACGATGGCGGACCTCATAGTGGATCCTACCATCCGTCCCAAGGGTGACTTCGATTTAGTGAAATGGAAATCACGGTTGCCACCTTATACCGAGTTTAGCTACTTCGTTCCATCTTGTGCTGAACAGAGGCATAAAACAACCGCAAGGAGGAAGCGTGAAGCAGCTATTTGTCCCTAGTGTTTCTTTTTTTTTTTCTAAGCGTAAGTTTTTTATTTTTGCATGCATAACCATGAGTAAGTTATTATGTAAGTATATTGTTTCCGAAAACCAACCGGTGGTTGGATGGTTAGGAGGACAGTGGTATCTCCTGCGCACCGGAGTTTAAGTCCGGTGATACGCGTTCAGTGGGATAGTGCCCGTTCAGTCTCTCGGAGGTGCTCATAGAGGTAGGGTGTGCGTGTGTGCGTTCATAGGGATAGTCTATGCTCGTGTATATGCGCGGCTTGGATTGTACTATGTTAAATAAAGTATATTGCTTCTGCCCACTCAATGGAGTTCCATCCAATCTGCATTACGATTTGTGTTAGTATTTGCTTTCTGTCTTTTGCCTTTTTTAGTGTAAAATATATGTTTCTTTGCCGTCCAGTGGAGATTCAATGGTCGAGTGCGCCGACACAAAAAACACATTCGAATTTGTTTTGGCCTATCCCATTATTTAAGAATTCCATTTTAATTGGAAAAATAATATTCCTAGCCATTCAACTTCCATGGGACAAAATTATAACGGTTCAGATTAAATTAAAAACCACCTAGTGATGTTAATTTTTGGCCTAGTAAATTTCAGTTGTGAGATGGGCTGAAAGAGGAAAATCTAAGCGTGCTTTAGAGGAAATGCCGGGAAAAAATAAGAAAACCAAAATGAGAAGAAATGGTGATGGGCTAAGGCCTCTTTTGGTTGGGGATGGAGAGAAAAGATGGGTGGTGAACTGGCTGGACTCGAGGCCCGAGTCATTTCAAGCGAGTCATTTCAAGATTTGAAGTGATTTTTAGAAAATATGATAAAATTACATACATTTCAAAAATATCAAATTAACTAATATATATATAAATTGAAGAGTGCATTATTAAGTTTATAATGTATAGAAGATACAAGTCTTGGAATTAAGAAGTTTTCCATAATTTGGTAATACTAATGAAAGAAAATATGCTCCAAAAGAATTACCAAATCTACTATATATGAAAAGGTTATAAAATTCAAAAGCGCACAAATTAAAGTGAAAAATAATTTCAACACATTTAAGATATAAAAAGGAGGAAAGGGTGATGGGCTAAGATGGAGATGGGGAGAGACGATGGATATGTTCTGAATTTTATGAAACATATATAAGGTATGTAAAATAAGGAATCAATTCCAAAAAGGCAACAAAATTTAGAAGTGCATGATTTTACACATAAGATTAGTACTCCCTCCATTTTTATATACAAGGCCACAAACTCATATTACAGGTATCAAGGCAAAAGTTAATGTCTTTTAAGTCAATGTTGCAAGTCAGCTTGTTTCCTTGTTTGCCATGTAAATTAATGTGTATTTTTTCTTTCATGCACATCAAACCAATGCTCCTACTTCCGCATGCATGCAAGGGATAATTAATGTCTCCTTTGCTAGTACTACGAGGCAAACACCATTAATATTGCATCGATTAGTGTTAGTGGCCTTGTATATGTGCAAATTGTAATTTTGATAGTGGCCTTGTATATAAAAATGGAGGGGGTATTTTCTTCAGAACATCTTAAAATTTCGGAGTTATGATGATGATATAATATAAGGGATGCACAAGCCAAGTAAAGCATGAAACAAAAAATATTACTCCCTCCGTCCCACAATATAAGATGTTACTGGTATTGTGAAGGAGGAAAAATAATAATTGGCTTATCAAATTCTCTATCGAGCCCGGAAAAAGATCCAACAAAAGATAGAAACAAATCCACTATTGGTTTCACGTCAAGCAATATGTAGAGTAACTCCCAATATAGGAGTAAAAGCAAGGCCTAATAAAGAAAGATCGACGTGGAAAGCTCCGATTGAAATAGGATCTAAACAAGGAAGAGCACTTGTCATTCGTATACTATAAACTTGCCCATACTAATGCATGAATAGATAACTAAAATAGTTACCTTTCAAGTCTAATTACTCTCGTGTGTTTCCCTGCATAGTTGCACTGAAAAATGCTGGTTTAGTCACTCTCTTGCAACAAGGGCACATGCTAGACAAAACTTCAGCTCCCTACTATCTACATCCAAAGTAAGGCTCTTCTATATAGTCTTTTGCTTGTCTTTAGTTCCAGTCTTTAACATGTTACACCACTCACCATCTGGCATTACCTTTTATTTTTCATGATTCCTCATTTTGTTGTAAATTTCTTCAAATCATAGACCCGTAAACTAGTTCCAAAAGAGAACATTGAAATTTCTTCACTAAGTGAGTTGGGTTTACGGGTTTTCACCCCTTCAGAAGTAAGCACTTGTTCATAATTTTGCACAGGCTTACATCCTTTTGTTGTCTATATTTCATAACACGCTGTATTCATTTAATTTCCCTCACCCCCCTTCCCACCCCCACCCACCAAATTTTATTTTCTAGACCACATAAGCCTCCGACGAAAGTGTTTTTAGTTGCCATGTTATCTTTGTGATGTGAATTCAGGAAGCTAACATGAAAAAAATAAGTTACTGGTTCTAGAATTATTATCCACTACTTAAACGACACTTTGCTTATGAGATCATCATTTTGTAGTTATTCTATGTCGGATAATAGTTTGAGCATAACAGTTGTGTCTCCTTTGTTGTGCTATCTGTTTGCATAGAGAAGTTCAGTCAGTTGGCATGTGATGTTCACATCGGCCCACCTTCTAATATTGCTTTAAATCTTTCCATATTTGAGTTGTGAATGTGATGTATTGTAAGTCATTTTTTGCGAGTAGTGTTGTTAAGTTTGTGATTTGTGGTCATACTCATTCAAATTACTTTCATGCCACAATGCAGTTTCACAAGGTTAGATGACTTGTGGTTGATTTGTTGTAGCAAGTACCATATATTAAATTGGCAGATGCATTCAAACAAGGTGACATGCACTGACGAAGCTTCGATGTGGATCAAACATATACCTTGCAGTTTCATAGCACTGACATCTGATTTTGGTTCTGTGTTTCACACCGTAGCCATAATTAGTAACTTTGCATATTTTGAAGTGTAACCTAATATATTTTAGAGGAAGTATAATGAAATAATTATACTTTTACTTAGAGTTTTAAGTCGAGGTTTGTAAAAACAACATCACTGTCAATCCATTTTCACCCATGTTGCAGTAACATCTGGCCCACAATAAACAACCAACATATAAGCCCTCTAAAAGGAATCAGCGTGGCAAAAGCGCGCGCACACTTCTAGTCATGTATGTGTTCACATAATTCTTTTTGTAAACTTTGGATAGGAATTTTGTTTTCCTAACATACCGGGCTTCAAAAAGCCCGGGAACCAAAAGTTCACAGTCGAAACATGAAGCATATTGCTTCGAATTGCCAAAGTGTGATCAATGATATTGCCGCCAAGCAGGAAGGGAAACATGAAGTTGTCATTAGAGAACTTACCACATCCAGATCCTTATTTACGCTATGTAATTTCATCCATGAAAAAAGAGGCCCGAATTATGAAGCCCACAATCTAGCTACGTTTGCTACTACTCTAAATCAGGGGAGGCATGCATGGCTTGGTCTCCCCCATGATACTATTTGTATTCCGATGATCATCAATGAATAAAACCTACTCTCTTCGTTTCCAAATATAAGTTTTTATAAAGATTCTAACAAGTGACTATATACGAAGCAAAATGAATGAATCTACACTCTAAAATATGTCTACATACATTTTTATATTATAGCCCATTTGAACGGAGGGAGTAGTGGATTGTGCTAAAAAAACATGGAGCCTATTGGAGTATTTTAAAAGCAGAAAGAGTGAATACGCCTTGCTCTTCATAAAGCGGGTTCAGCAGCGGCCGCGCGAGACTACCTTCGGAGACGGGCGCGTAAGCACGAAATCGCGTTGACGCCCACCACGGAAGCACATCCGGCGATGACCATGAGCGCCCCGACTCCCGCCATCCACTCGCTCAGCGCGCCGCCGCGGCCGCAGGCGCCGGCAACGCCTCCTCTCCGGCGCGCTACCTCCGCGGTATCCACCCTCCGGGAGTCCCCACAGCCGCCTCTAGCGCCCCTGAGCATCTCCTCTCGGCGCGCCGCCCTCCTCACCCTCGTCCTGGCCGCCTCGCCGGCAAGGCCCGCCGCCGCCGCCTTCTCCTTCAGCTTCCGTACGGACACCACCACCATCTCTTCAACCGCCGGTCATGGCTATCGTTCCCCCTCACTCTTCTTGCTTTCCTCGCTGGTGTGTGCGCAGCTGGGCCGAAGGAGTTGCTGCGGGAGCAGAAGAGGAAGTCGGCGCGCTTCCTCCTCGCGCCCATCGCCGCCTCCCGCGAGACCCTCGTCAAGGCACAGAACCTTCTCGGTATTCTCCAATGGCTTAGTTTATCCTCCTATAATTTTGTCTTGCAGTTCTCGGCAATTGTGACCTTCGCAATGCAGCTTCGGAGAATGCGTCTGCGGCGGACGCGGAGGAGGTGAGGGGGCGGCTGAGCGCGGCGGGGAGGGACTGCGTGCCGCGGGAGAGGAACTCGGTAGTCGCCTTTCAGTCACGAACCGGCGTCGAGGTTGGGGGGCTTGCACTAGCCATGGGTGGTTTCTCTTTGCATTTTTGGTGTTCCAAGTGTTTGATGAAATTACCCGCAGGTCTGCACATTCAGCTTGATTCTGAAGAATGCCGCGTCGCTGCTCGACGATAAGGATCCTCTCAAGGTTGAAGCTGATACCAGCCTTGCAGAGCTAATACAGTAGGTTTATCTTGGACATCTCAAGAAGCTTGCCAAATTTCTGTATATTATTGTGTCAACTGTCGAGTAAACTATCGGGTCTTTTTTTGTGGCAAAATTGATCGTTAGTTAACCTTGTGCAGATCATTCTCTGACCTGGGAACTGTGGTGGAGAACAGTAACTTTGAGCTCAGTGATGATAGGTGAGTGATGTGGCCTCGCCACTCAACTTGTTTCTTTACTAAAAAAGTTCCCATAACCAACCATTTCTCTGTGTTTCCGATAGGCCTTATTAGGGGTGCTCATGTTGGTTTTTAGCCAGGTTAAACCCAGCAAGCACTAGTTTTATTACTAATGATTGTTACCACTTTTTCAAGTTCCTAGTTCAGGTGATGGTTTCAAACAGTTGAAACAGTTTTATAAAACCGTGTTTAAGTACCCATAGGTCTTATGTATCGTTAATTTGTCATCACAGGTTATTTTCATATTTATATTCTTTACTGTGAAAAGTCTTTTCATATTGCAATCAAGTAAAATTTACACTTTTGTTCACTAATACTCCTAGGTAGGATTTAAATACCAATGTCGATGTGCCCATTCCTTGACTTTCCTTACAAAAAGAGTTTTATAATGTAGATTATAGTTCTGTATTTTCCATGAAACTGCTTTGGAGTCTTCTTAAGCTAGTAAACTCGCTGGCGCTTACCAACTTCACTGTACTGCAGAAAGAAGATGAAGGATGACCTGCTGAGCACTATCTCCGCCCTTGATAAATACGAGCAGGGTGTTAAGGATTGTTTAGGTGTATAGAATACTTTGCTGATTTTCGTTAAGTTTACTCTGAAGCAACTCTTGAGGATTGAAATCATTTCAGAATATAAATCGTTTTGTTTTCCTGCCATGTGTGGTAAGGGTTTTGCTTGCCTCTGGTCTTTTCTCACCATTGCCTTTTTTGTTCAATACAGTTTGTATATTTTGTTTGGCAAATGCGATTCATAGTAAATAGAATCGCTCACCCTATTGGACAAATGAAATAACAAGAGTTATTGGTTCAGATAAGATATATGTCACTTCCTTCAGTGTTTTCTATCTGTTGTGTTTCGGTTACCTCGTTTAATGTTTTCCATCTCTTGGGTTCCACATTTTATCAGAATGTTTAATGCCAGTAAAATATATATACATGCATCTTCCTGTAGTGTGGTTCCCTTCCTTCGCTTTGTGTACCATGAGATTGTTTTATGCTCACACTTATTGATGATTTTTAATGAACTGTGATTGCTTGGAAGGTACTATAAATGGGCGAAGAACTGGGCAAATCCTTGATAAAGTGCACCTTTCAGTCCGAGATAATCCACAAAATCTTGTCAGTGAAAAATATCGATAAGTGTATTATACAAACTCACGTCTGGGTTTGAGTGCGACCGTACTCTCCAAGTAATCAGAGGAAAATGAAGAATCATAATTATTTCAAACAGCGATCCAGTGCATATAAAGCCTTATAAAGTGGTGTGATCATCTGGAGAAGCAGAGGCTTCTACCAAATACAATCTGCGGCATGGTGTGCCATCCTCTGGATTAGTCTCCACTGATCTTGGCAATCTCCTCAGCTTATCAAACAGATTTTGTGGATGATTTAGGAGACCAAAATGTGCTTGGGGGTCTCCAATTTGTGACAACATTGCTTGAGAGAACCCCATAGAAGGCAGAAGGAGATCAGGGCTGTCGTGGTAGAAATGGTACATCGTCTGCGACAGCGACGCCGCATTCTTGTTCATGAAGTCAGCAAGGAGGACTGTGCAGGCTAAGGTGCGGCATGCCGCAATTGTTTCAAGCACTTGCATTGCATGCACATGATGAAGGTAATAGAGGATTCCTTCAAGAACCCATACGGTATTTCTTTCAGGAACATACCCACAACTCTGTAGCTTGGTCATCCAGTCAACATCTCGTATGTCAGCAGGAACCCTAGTCAACGATTTTGCCATCATGGTGAGTTTTTGATGATTTCCAGAACTCATTGCTTCATGCAGAATATCTGATTTCATATCTAGGAGATCTGCAAAGTCGAGTTCAAATACAGCGCATTCCTTTAGGCAGCCCAGTCGATAGGCTCTTGCGTCCATCCCTATAAAAACAATATTTATCCAAGTCAGTCCTTTATTTCGTCAAAGTAAAAGTGTGTTGTACATGTGAACATATCTCCCAAGTTTCTTCATCAGGTTTGTGCAATGCTTCAAAATGAAAAAAATACTATTAATGAAAAATGCTAGAGTTTAATTGTGCAGCTCTACATGTTTCATCAGCTGCAAAATGCTCAACGTCTTCTTCTAGCAATCTTTTGTGCAATTGCTGAAAAGCGTTAGAATGTTCAGGGATGAGCCTCAAATGCATTGCTGAATACATAGCGAATTTCGGCAAACTGTCATGTATCCAAAGGAAAATTTGCTTGTGGAAGTTTGGGTTTCTATAGATGCTCATCTGTAGCTGCTGAAAAAGAAATCGATGTTTTTCTTTTCTTGGAACATTATGTGCGTGTCCTTTACTCCCCTAGGTAGATACCAACAAAATGTCCTGGTACACTGTATCTAGAGAAAACAAATATCCTGGTCTACGTGGGCGCCAACCGATGGAGGATATAAATGCCAGGGTCTTGAAGGCATGAAGCTTTTCCGCAAAAAAGAAGAGGACATGAAGTTGATGTGTCAAGTGCTCTTTGGAGTCTGGACAAATCACACTCATATTTTGCCTGTACTAAAATTTACATCCCTACATTACTGGATAGCTTTGCTCTTGCTGCAGTGTCGCCGGGTGTCTCCATTGCTGGCCACAATTGTGTAATTTGTTTTGTTTCCCTTTCCGTCTACATGTACAGTGATAATGTCTCTCGTGGACCTTGTTTTTTTCCTCGAATCGATCAGGGTTTCTTTCCCCCGCAAAAAAGAAAAAGATCAGAGTTTTTCTTTCACACTGATTGTTTTCCAAAAGTGATCCACATAAGTTTTCTGCCGCGTATAAAATCTGCAGGGTGGAAAAAGACTGGCGCAGAGGAGGGACCGTTGCCTACCAATGAAACTCCCGTTTAAGATTTTGAGGATGCTTTTCTATATATTTCAAGTCAGTTTGGGTATTATGATGGATTATGACAGTACCGTTTAGTTAAATGATATTTTCGCCTGTATTTGTTTTGCCACTTTGCTTTGCTGATGTTCTTGTGAAAATACTTATTTTTCTGTGGAATGTTATACTTGTGAAAATATGATATGAAGCCTGCTGGATAGTATAGTAGAATTTAAACTATTTTAATGGTATTGGCCTTTCAAAAAAATTACTTTGATAGGATCTGGAAAATATGCTGTAAATCATTCACAACTCTTTTGTGCATCTGTTTTTCTAAAAGGTGAAATGACACTTTGTGAGGTCTCTGGTCATAAATAGATGAGCTCGTACACTAACTTAGTCTGCAGTATGCATTTTTACTACTGTTTTTGCTGGCATATGTTAGTTAAAGGAAATTATTAACTTATATTGTGAAAAAAAAAAAATCACGACACGCTAATTGGTACTATTTTCAGTTTACCAATCAAAATATATTTTTATACAAACTGAAAATTATCTACTGTGTTGTTTCTAGAAATTCATCTATTTGCAAATGGTTAAGCTATTTAAGCTTGCAGATACCATGGTGTTTCACAACCACGATGAAAACTAATTGCCCATTCGACAGAAGTAATTTCAAAATCTTTGGAAACACACACCCATTTTGTTTGAAGCATGTGCAATTGTGTAAGTAAAACTATTATTCTGTTTGATGGAAGCAATTATATTTCATTAAAGCAACTATTTAGTCATCATAAACAAATTGAAGCACGAACCAGACCGAAATGCCAAAACATGTTAAAAGCGTTTCAACCAGTGGAATAAGCAATCAATTGTAAAACAAACAAATACTCTGTGTGCGATGCATGCAGCTTGCATCCGTGTAATACGAAGATGCATTTCAAACTTTGAATTCGCAACACATTTCACCAAGGAATGCCACGTGCACAGTAGCTACGCACAGCACAGCACAGCGAGGCTGTGTTACTTGGGTAGGCGTGACGAACCTGCGCCGAGGAGGACGACCTGCGCGGCGCCGCCGAGGCCGGCGACGGCGGCCTCGATGCGGGCGTCGAACCAGAGCGTGCGCACGGCGATCATGACCCCGTGCACCTCGCGCGCGCCGGTGCGCTCGTCGCGGCGCATCCTCTCGTGGAGGCCCCTGAGGTGGCGCTCCCCGGCCAGCACCCCGGCGGCCGGGTCCCGCACGGCGCCCGCCCACAGCGCCCGCACGGCCGCCGTCTGGCACGCGCTCTGCAGCACGGGGTCCCACTCCGCCTCCACCCGCGCGTGCAGCGCCCGCACCCCCTCCGCCGCCAGCTGCTCCATCGCCGCCGCCAGCACGCCCTCGCCCTCCTCCAGCCTCTGCTCGCCATTGGCGCCCGCCTTCCCCTCTTGGGACGACGACATGACCGACCAGCTGCGTGGCTCTCGGCGCGGCGGCCGGGCTCTGCCGCTGGCTGTCCGGGGGGGGCGGGATGAGGGGGTAGCGCGCAGCGGCCAGCCGGCCACACGATGGCATGGCTAAGCCGCATATATAGTGCGCGTGGCCGGCACCGGCCCGTTCCTGTTCCGGCGGGGCAGCGTGGGCGTGACGGCGTGCACTTGATCGGCGGGGCCTCCCCCGCTTTACGTCGATCGCTCGTTGTATGGGAGGGGATAAGGGGAAGAGGACCACCCGTCGGCATGGGCTTAGCCAGTTCGGCGCTCGTGACCTGCGTACGGCACGGGTGGTGCCTGTTTTTTCAGCTGCTTCTCCTGGGCGCGTAGTACGGCCAGGCTCCCGGCCGGGGTCGGCGAAACTGTGGCGCGACGGCGACGGCGCGTGGCCGGTTGCGAGTAATAGCTAGGCGAGTGGCGCTGTCGCGCGGCGGAGGCGACAAGCACGTGCGCGCGCGGGGCGGCCGTTGGGCTCCGGCCGCCCGCGACAAGGCCGGCCACGCCCTTTTGTTGCCAGCTATGGCTGTGCACCGCCACCGAGGACCGATTGTGTGTGCTGTGGCGCGAGTGTGAGCGTGCGAGCACCGGGTGCGGAGGGGGGACGCGTCGATTCTCTGCCATGTGAAATCACTTTTTTTAGCTTTATTTATTTTTTGGGGTTTTTTTAGCTTTATTGAGATAACGAAGTCGAAACAACAATTTTGTGAATAATGAAATGTTTGAAATTACTTTTTGAAATGATGGAGCCTCTCTGAAATAGTAGTGACCAAATAATGAATTCTCGCTGAAATGGTCGAAATCCATTTCTAATTAATAATTAAACCGTTATGAAATAACTGAAATATCTCGGCGTAGGTGCATTCACTTGTTTGAAGCAACCAAATCTATCTGTAATAGTTGAAATCAACTTTTAAAGACACTGCAATATTTCCAAAATATTGAAATATATATCTTAAATAGTTGAAACCACTTTTTTTGCGAGATGAAACCACTTTTCTGGAATAATGAAAAATTGAAAACATTTCTGAAACAAATGGAATCACCTTTTTGGAATAATGGAACCTTTCTAAAACAAATGGATCGCTTTTTT
>NC_041388.1:605926426-605972381 GCF_002162155.2 Triticum dicoccoides
GGGGGATAATGTAATATGTTGAAACAATTATCTTCCTAAAATCAGTTATTTGTAATCTTTGAATTATTTTACAATTTACCGAAAAATTAAGACATGAGTAAGTACTATTTAGAATATTTTGCTATATCAATATCAAAATCCATATACAGAATAAGAAAAAGTGCGGTGAACCAGGGGCATCTCGATATGTAGAAAATTGGTCTTAGATGCGCTTTAGCAAAACTGTTTTATATTTCACATTCTCCAAAAAAGATACTCCCTCCGTTCCTAAATATATGTCTTTTTAGAGATTTCTCTACAAACTACATACAGAGCGAAATGAGTGAATCTATACTCTAAAGTACGTCTATATACATCCGTATGTAGTCCGCATTGAAATCTCTATAAAAACTTGTACACGCTCCGTTCGAAAAAGCTTGTTTCTCTAACTTGGTGTTAGATACATTCATTTGAGGGGCAAACTTTTTTGGACGGAGGAAGTATTTAGAAAGGGAGGGAGTATACGATTCCCCACATTTTAATTTAGGATGTTGAAGATGCGACATGAATTTTTGGAACATGCGGCCACGCGCTGCCGATATCCAGTCCGTCCGCCGCGCGTCGCGATTCCTACTTTTAATAGGCCCTCTGGCAATACGAGGCGGCATGATTCACAGGGGTGAGAATACACCTCTTTATACGACGTGCTGTGTGGAGTGTGGCGATAGAGCTCCCGGGCTCGCCTGCTCATGCTACGTGTTCCAATGGAAGAACGAGTAGTTGGTACAGGTATTGAATGCGATGTTAGATAGGAGAGGAAAAACTACCTAGCGTCCAGCACTGTAGTGACTTCGCCGTCCGATATGACGACGCCGGTGCATAACGGCTCGCGGCCGTGAGGTTAGCTACACACTTTCTCGAAACAGAAAAGGTTAGGAACGCACTTCGTAAAAAAATACTCCCTTCGTTCGGAATTACTTATCACAAAAATAAATGTATCTACAACTAAAATATATCTAGATACATTTATTTCTTGGACGAGTAATTCCGAACGGAGGGATTACTAGTGGAGCGAACACTCTAGCATTGTTATTTTTCTTTTCTTTTCCGGTTTTATTTACATTTTAATTTCTTTTTTTCTTTTCGGTAAATACACATGCTAAAAAATAAAACATTCGCACACATCAAAGAAATGTTCGTGGATATACAAAACTTTCAAGTGTACGTCAAAAATATTTTTATGTGTGTGTTAAAAAATATCCATCACGTTAAAAAAATCAACTCATATCTTTAAAAAATTCATGATGTATATTGCAAACTTGTTTGTCATGCAGTAAAAATTATTCATAGTGTAATTCATACATGTTCATCGTGTAATCTCAAAATATTCATCGTGCGTTAACACGTTTTATAGTTACATCAACATTAAGAATCATGGTGTTTCCAAATTTGCTCATACTGTAATTCAAAACCATTAAACATATATTTGAAAGTGTTCATCGTGTACAAAAATATACTCAAATGTAATTAAAAAAATATTCACCTTGTATTAGAAAATGTACATAGTATATCTTTTAAATACATCATTACTAAAAAAACACTCTGCTTGCATATGTTTTGTTTGCATACATTAGAATATAGTCTGCACAGGTGAGTACAAGACCCGCAATGCCATGTTTCAAGAAACGTCGTTTGCTAGCACGTGAGGCCAACAGTACCCTACACGGTTGAAATAAGTATACAATCCGGAAGGTGGCCCATATCCTGACGCGAACAAGTGCCCGCTGATTCTAGTTTTTTGTTTTTTGAAGAATTTGATATTTCATAATTAACACTGAAATTATTTGGTCTTATTGGTTCTTCTCTATTCAGTCTTCGGCTTCTATAGGGTGGTGTTCGGTCCCGACCAAATAGACCAAATGTCATACTACAACTAAAATTCATATACATTACAGTACATATGTATGCAAACAAAATTGAGATAATGGGTATGTGTAACAGGTATATGCAACCAAAATTTTAGAGTTGAAACAACGTGTGTGTAGTAGGTGTATTCAGCCGAACTGTGTCATAAACATCAAGAGATAACCACGGATTGTGCTAATTGTCCCATATACTTTCAGAGAATCGTGGTAATTCAATCTATCTGGTTTATGTGGTCATCCAGATAAGAAGCCCCATCCGGCCAAATTTAAATTGGGCCTTCAGTTTTGACGACCAATTTTAGTTCGGTCTTTTATACTTGGACCTTTATGGGTTTGGACTTAGTCTTTCCGGATTCGATCTTCGGTCTTCAATTTTTATGTCCGGGCTTAGGTCCAATAGTAAAATCCTTAATAGAGGGCTGATAAAGTGATTAGGCGAGGATGGACGCTTCTATGAATTTTCGCATGGCGAAAGCTTTTGGGATCATATTAGCTTTGGCCTAAAAATACAGGGGTTCCTTCTTTGAAATATTTACATTATTCTTGCTTGAACTGTAAAAAAAAGTTATTGCTTGATGCAAGGAAAATTTGCAAACATCAAATCTGCAGCTTTTTTGAGTAATAAACAAAAATTGTTCTTGCTTGATAGAAGGAAAAATTGCAAGTATCAAATCTGCAGCTTTTTTATACTCCCTCCATCCAAAAAATACTTGTCATCAAAATGAATAGAAAAACATGTATCTAGAACTAAAATACATCTAGATACATATCTTTTTATCCATTTTGATGACAAGTATTTTCGGACGGAGGGAGTTGTATAGTATATTCTAATCACGTATAGTGGATTCTTTTTCGAAAACACTAACGCCCACACGTGTGGGCATTTGCATCTCGCCCACACGCGTGGATCCGCGTCCGTTTGTAGGTGCACGAATCTTGACATGTTTGTGGTGTCACGTAGGACTGGGCTGGTGTGTAGGCATTCACCCGGTCGCCCACACGTTTGTTTCACCACACGGAGGGGCTGGTGTGTGGGCGTTTAGCAGTTCGCCCACACACCAGTTTTCACTCACGCACAAGGGCTGGTGTGCGGACATTTACCATCTCGCCAACACGCCCGTCTTCTCTCCCACACCCAAGCTGCCAGTTGCCATGCGTCTTGCAGTGTACATGGCAACTGCCCTAGTGTGCTTGTAAGCAGATGACAACTCTCTCTTTTTTCATTCGAACATGTCAGTTGCCATGTGTTTTGCAGGGTACACAGCAACTGCCCCAGTGTGCTTGTAAGCAGATGGCAACTCTCTTTTTTACCCGAACATGTTGTTTTGTCATGTCTCTTTGTAGCGCTACACGGCAACTGCCTAGTGTTAGCAGGTGGCAACTCCTAAGGTTTTCAAATTATGGCAACTGTAGTAAACCAGACCATACATGGCAACTGCTTAGTGTTAGTAGGTGGCAACCTCTAAAGTTTTCAAATCATGGCAACTATAGTAAACCAGACCATACATGGCAACAACTGCAGTTGTCCAAAATGGCATCTGTCACTTGACCTGAGATGGCAACTGCAGTTGAGCAACCATGGCAACTGTAGTTCAGCGACATGGCAACTGTAGTTCAGCGACATGGCAACTGCAGTTAAACGGACATTGAAGAGGGTCCAGACCATGGCAACTGCGGGGATGCGTGGTGACTGTCACGTGGGGCGTGCGGGACCTTGAGGTAGGTGGCTGAGAGAGGTCGTGTGGGTGTTATGCATTTTGCCCACACGTAGGCATGTGAGAGGGACCGCAAGAAAAAAACGAGGCGTGTGGGCGCTAGTTGTTTTGCCCACACGTAGATGTGTGGGCTGGTTCTCTTAGACACCACACAAAATGTGTGGACAGACCCCTTAATGCCCACACGTGTGGCAGTTATCGTCGTCCTTCTTTTTGTAGTATGAGTATAATCTAATCACACCCCACAAAAAGAAATATAATGTAATCACGTAGTGACCCCACCTAGGGTGCTGGCGTGCATACATCTATCAATGTTACGTGCCGTTTTGCGTTCGAAGTCGCGTGCCGTTTTGACCCTGACGCCGTCGTTCCCTTAACGGCCGTCCAGCATGCACGTGGGACCAGCCATGTGCTATACGGATGAATTAACTGCTTCATGGCATATCCCGAGGAGAACGTGTGCTTGGCGATTCCGTAAGCAGGCGCGCTCGTGCACTCCTATGGATATTCGGTGCTGTGTGGCCCATGACGCATTTAAGTTTCGTATGAATACACGAGCGAGACAGTGCCCCGATCTAGGAATAAATTCTTCTGGGTGTCTGGCGGGCGTGATTGAAGTGGTCGTCCGGTGAACTCACTGCACATCCTATGTCACCACATCTGCAGCAAGGTGTGGAGATGGAGTCCGCGGAGACGGAGATCAGGTCAGGACGTCTAGACCAATATTTCTGTGATGGGTTTCATTGTTTCAAAGTGGATGAAAACATGTTTTGAAATATGAGGGCTAAATTTTTGAATGAGTGTTTTTTTAGCCAAACAAAAGAAACATTTTTTTACAAGTGACCCCCATGATCATTTCATGAGTGGGTGAAACATTTTATGGAATGAGAGAATTGAAATTAATTCAACGAGTTAAATAAGTTTCCCAACTATACCCACAATGACTTACCATTTCCCGATTGGGGAGAAATCAAATTTTATTATGTTTATCCTTTTTTCATATATAAAATTATCAGTACAACTATTACTCATGAGCACTATCATGGTTTTCATTGTTATGAACGTTTAGCTACTCTCCATCAGCAGGATCATGGTTTTTATTGTTTCAAAATGGGTGGAACCATGTTATTGAAAAAAGAGGAAACGAATGTTTTTTGAAATGAGTGTAAATTATTATCGAAAGAGAAAAAAACCATTTTTCCAAGCAGAAACAATGAATGTTGTGGGCAAGTTTTACAAATTGATATATCAAGTTTCTCGATTGATATTTGTTCAAATGGAGACCTATACCCACAATGGGTTGATTTTTTTTTCGACAAGGGAGAAAACAAATTTTATTATGTTTGTCCATTTTTTTATATAAAAAATGATTTGATCAGTGCAACTACTACCCATGAGCACTATCATGGGTTTCATTGTTTCGAAGTGGATGAAAACATGTTTTCAAATATGAGGGCTAAATTTTTGAATGAGTGTTTTTTTAGCCAAACAGAAGAAACGTTTTTTTTACAAGTGATCCCCATGATCATTTCATGAGTGGGTGAAACATTTTATGGAATGAGAGAATTGAAATTAATTCAACGAGTTAAATAAGTTTCCCAACTATACCACAATGACTTACCATTTCCCGATTGGGGAGAAATCAAATTTTATTATGTTTATCCTTTTTTCATATATAAAATTATCAGTACAACTAGTACTCATGAGCACTATCATGGTTTTCATTGTTTTGAACGTTTAGCTACTCTCCATCAGCAGGATCATGGTTTTTATTGTTTCAAAATGGGTGGAACCATGTTATTGAAAAAAGAGGAAACATATGTTTTTTGAAATGAGTGTAAATTATTATCGAAAGAGAAAAAAACCATTTTTCCAAGCAGAAACAATGAATGTTGTGGGCAAGTTTTACAAATTGATATGTCAAGTTTCTCGATTGATATTTGTTCAAATGGAGACCTATACCCACAATGGGTTGATTTTTTTTCGACAAGGGAGAAAACGAATTTTATTATGTTTGTCCATTTTTTTATATAAAAAATGATTTGATCAGTGCAACTACTACCCATGAGCACTATCATGGGTTTCATTGTTTCGAAGTGGATGAAAACATGTTTTCAAATATGAGGGCTAAATTTTTGAATGAGTGTTTTTTAGCCAAACAGAAGAAACGTTTTTTTACAGGTGATCCCCATGATCATTTCATGAGTGGGTGAAACATTTTATGGAATGAGAGAACTGGAATTAATTCAACGAGTTAAATAAGTTTCCCAACTATACCCACAATGACTTACCATTTCCCGATTGGGGAGAAATCAAATTTTATTATGTTTATCCTTTTTTCATATATAAAATTATCAGTACAACTAGTACTCATGAGCACTATCATGGTTTTCATTGTTATGAACGTTTAGCTACTCTCCATCAGCAGGATCATGGTTTTTATTGTTTCAAAATGGGTGGAACCATGTTATTGAAAAAAGAGGAAACGAATGTTTTTTGAAATGAGTGTAAATTATTATCGAAAGAGAAAAAAACCATTTTTCCAAGCAGAAACAATGAATGTTGTGGGCAAGTTTTACAAATTGATATATCAAGTTTCTCGATTGATATTTGTTCAAATGGAGACCTATACCCACAATGGGTTGATTTTTTTTTCGACAAGGGAGAAAACAAATTTTATTATGTTTGTCCATTTTTTTATATAAAAAATGATTTGATCAGTGCAACTACTACCCATGAGCACTATCATGGGTTTCATTGTTTCGAAGTGGATGAAAACATGTTTTCAAATATGAGGGCTAAATTTTTGAATGAGTGTTTTTTTAGCCAAACAGAAGAAACGTTTTTTTTACAAGTGATCCCCATGATCATTTCATGAGTGGGTGAAACATTTTATGGAATGAGAGAATTGAAATTAATTCAACGAGTTAAATAAGTTTCCCAACTATACCACAATGACTTACCATTTCCCGATTGGGGAGAAATCAAATTTTATTATGTTTATCCTTTTTTCATATATAAAATTATCAGTACAACTAGTACTCATGAGCACTATCATGGTTTTCATTGTTTTGAACGTTTAGCTACTCTCCATCAGCAGGATCATGGTTTTTATTGTTTCAAAATGGGTGGAACCATGTTATTGAAAAAAGAGGAAACAGATGTTTTTTGAAATGAGTGTAAATTATTATCGAAAGAGAAAAAAACCATTTTTCCAAGCAGAAACAATGAATGTTGTGGGCAAGTTTTACAAATTGATATATCAAGTTTCTCGATTGATATTTGTTCAAATGGAGACCTATACCCACAATGGGTTGATTTTTTTTCGACAAGGGAGAAAACAAATTTTATTATGTTTGTCCATTTTTTTATATAAAAAATGATTTGATCAGTGCAACTACTACCCATGAGCACTATCATGGGTTTCATTGTTTCGAAGTGGATGAAAACATGTTTTCAAATATGAGGGCTAAATTTTTGAATGAGTGTTTTTTTAGCCAAACAGAAGAAACATTTTTTTTACAGGTGATCCCCATGATCATTTCATGAGTGGGTGAAACATTTTATGGAATGAGAGAACTGGAATTAATTCAACGAGTTAAATAAGTTTCCCAACTATACCCACAATGACTTACCATTTCCCGATTGAGGAGAAATCAAATTTTATTATGTTTATCCTTTTTTCATATATAAAATTATCAGTACAACTAGTACTCATGAGCACCATCATGGTTTTCATTGTTTTGAACGTTAGCTACTCTCCATCAGCAGGATCATGGTTTTTATTGTTTCAAAATGGGTGAAACCATGTTATTGAAAAAAGAGGAAACGAATGTTTTTTGAAATGAGTGTAAATTATTATCGAAAGAGAAAAAAACCATTTTTCCAAGCAGAAACAATGAATGTTGTGGGCAAGTTTTACAAATTGATATATCAAGTTTCTCGATTGATATTTGTTCAAATGGAGACCTATACCCACAATGGGTTGATTTTTTTTTGACAAGGGAGAAAACAAATTTTATTATGTTTGTCCATTTTTTTATATAAAAAATGATATGATCAGTGCAACTACTACCCATGAGCACTATCATGGGTTTCATTGTTTCGAAGTGGATGAAAACATGTTTTCAAATATGAGGGCTAAATTTTTGAATGAGTGTTTTTTTAGTTGAACAGAAGATACATTTTTTACAAGTGATCCACATGATCATTTCATGAGTGGGTGAAACATGAATGGGTTGCTGGGTGGATTTACGTTTTGCAGGGGCAAGCTGGGGCATTCATTCGTTTGCTACATATTTATTGTGCTACCGGAGCCATGAATTATTGCCGGTGCACTGCATGAGGTGGGTGCGGTGTGTGGTTTTGGGTTAAATACATTTGCATCCTCTCACGCGATCCATCGGGCTTAATTAACAACATGCTTGCAAACAATGACCATTTAATGCATCTAAGCCGGCATACAGACACAGTACAAACGTGATACAATGGCTCCATAAGAGAGAACTATTGAATGCTGGAACGACATCTAAGCTCGCACCGCATGCATGTCACTAGCTAGCTTTTAGAACATCTACTTGCAGGTCTGGCCGATAACAACATGTTGCTTAAAAACTTGTGCATGCAGCATATGGCCATTAGCACCATGTTCAGGACGCCCAAGATGAAAATGTTCTTCAACCATGCTTGATTCTGCTCAAGCAGAGTTACATGCCGATACACGGATGCGTGCGAGAGTAGATGACCCCAACAAGTGTTGAAGTACTATATAATTGTTCTCCCATTTCCAAAACCTGCATCCACCAAGCTGAAAAACACAAAAAGAGCTTGGTTTGAGAGGAGGAGCTGCGGGAGATGGACGCAAAGAATCTCGAAATACTTACTTCATGCCATTCGCATTCGTAGAAATGCCTCCCTGGGTTCTCTACCGTTCCAGAGACGAACCAGAGCGTGTTGCCGGCGTTGCACTCCGGACAGCGGATCAGAGGAAGCGGTGGCATCTAGGTGGATCAGTGGTGTGACGCAGGAGGGTGGAGCTAAGCTCGGAGTTGGATGAACACATGCTTGCGAGGCAGAGGGGAAGAGAGGTGGTATGAAAACTTGAGCGGGATGTGAATCTACAAGCGCCGAGACAGTTTAAAAAGGCTGTGGGGGAGCGTCCTGGAGCTAGCT
The DNA here is from genome assembly GCF_002162155.2 of Triticum dicoccoides. Classification (NCBI taxonomy): domain Eukaryota; kingdom Viridiplantae; phylum Streptophyta; class Magnoliopsida; order Poales; family Poaceae; genus Triticum; species Triticum dicoccoides. Next base: position 605,935,218 of record NC_041388.1, read on the forward strand.
GTTGGCACTGCCATCCTGGCCGCCTGCCAGCAATTTAAATGCTTGTGTTGCATCATGGGCCATACACGGAATGTGTCAGCGACAATACTGCATGAATACTGAATGCTATATGAAGGAGTGAACTGATTATACAGCTGAAGTGTATTAATGTTGCACGACTCTCATGGCGTCGTGCGGTATGGATATCGCCGTGCGTGATGGCTCGCGATTATTCGGTTGAAGATGCCCTCTATCTCTCCCTCCATCAAAGTGAGGACTGCCCATCAACCTGCTGGTGGCCTGTCCAGCTCACTCATCCGCACACTGCTTCCCTTCCCAATTCAACGAGAAAAACACCGTCTCATTGCATTGCTAAGCTCGCTCCCTCATCATTAATTGACCACTGACTAACCATGCACACGAACAAGTTTCTTCAAGCCAGAAAAAATGACGCAAACCACCTTAGAAAAATGGTGAAAACAACCGAGGAACGGTAGCAACCAACTGGTTCTTCTTCCCGGATTTCCTCTGCCTCCCCCCCACAGTCCACGCCACCGCCACCAACCACTCCGGTCCGCCCCCGCTCCCTCTCCACTCCACCGACAGCCGCCGCCGGCCGCATGACGGTGTTCCGGGGCCCTCCGGGCCGGCCCTCGGCGCTCGTGAGCTGGTGGAGGAGGCGCCCGCCGCTGGGCTTCGCCGCCAAGGTCTCCATCGCCATCGCGCTCGGCCTCTCCTTCGTCGTCACCTGGACCACGCTCGCCCCGACCTCCTCCTCCCAGCAGATCTCCACCGAGCGCACCTACTTCGCCGCCGACGTCGCCGACCCGCCCCCTGGAGCGCTGCCCGCCCCCCGCAACGCCACCGCCCGCGCCGCCCACAGGAAGCCCCGCCCCGCCAGCCCCCGCGCCCGCAAGAAGCGCCGCTCCCCGCCTAGATCCCGCCGCCCCAATGCCACCCCCTCGCCCGACGCCGCCGCCGCGCTCAAGTCCAACCTCACCGACCCGGAACAAGCCAACAAGCCGGAGCCGGAGTGGGAGTGGGAGGACGAGCAGGAGCCGGAGCTGTCCGTGCCGGAGGACGACGCGGACGCCACGAGCAAGGCGCCCAAGGAGGAGGAGGACGACAAGGCGCCGGCCCTGGAATGGGCCGACGAATCCAGCGAGCTAGACGCCGAGGAGGAGGAGGACCCGGAGGCGGCCAAGGGCAAGGCTTCCAAGAAGAAGAGGAAGCTGCCGCCTCTCTTCAGCCCGGCCGCGCATTACCACTGGAAGCTCTGCGGCGCCAAGAGCGGCCACCACTACACCCCCTGCGTGGATTTCGATGGGGATGGGAGCCAGAGGCACCACCAGCGGAGCTGCCCGAGGTCGCCGGTGACGTGCCTGGTGTCGCTGCCAAAGGAGTACAAGCTGCCTGCTCCATGGCCGGAGAGGAAGGAGAAGGTGAGGGGGTCGAGCATAATTTGATGAAAAATCTATGATGTTTTCCTTCTTCTGCTTTACTACTAGGTTGTTCTTGTGTGTCTGAACTCTGAACTGTCGTTATGCACTTATCTCTGCAGGTTTGGTATGGGAATGTTGGACATCCTAGGTTGTCGAGCTATGCTAAGGACCACAGCTGGCTGAATCGGACCGGCGAGCACCTGGTGTTCCCGCCGGAGGAATCGGAGTTCAAAGGCGGCGCACAACATTATATCGACACGATTGATGAGGTAAGGATTGGTGGATGTTTTACATTTGCTTTTGATGCAAGGTAGTTGTATGCAGAAAGAGCTCTAGCACTCAGGCTCAGTTACAGTTTACTACTGGGAAATGATATTACTGTAAATCAATTTCTGCACATTGCTAACTGACTGAACACTAAATAAGTGTAGTAACAAATGTGTGGATCATTTAGCAGAAGTGTGTGATTGTAAATGTGAATATGGAATAAATTATTTGGGAAATCTATGCACACAGCTGTGATCTGCCATTTTGCGTGGAAGACAATTAATGTCTTAGCTGTGATCTGCTCAGATGATTTTCATCTTTTGTCTCTTGGTTAATGTGTCGATAGCTTTCCTGATTTTTGGAAGGTCATTCCTAGGTGGTTTTCATCAATTGTGAAATCATTTACCACACTGAGTGCCCTGGTATATGGATTCAAAAAATTAGTTCTTACACAGTAATGCATAATGGAACAAATTAGTTACTTTGGCTAAAAATTAAAGTGGAAATTGTTTACATTTTTTATAATTGAAATACAAATATTTTTATATTTTGTACTACTATTACTTAGTGTGCTTAACACAATTTACATGATATTTTGTTTGTCACGTAGATGGCACCTGATCTTGATTGGGGTAAAAATATTCGCATAGCATTGGACATTGGATGCAAAAGTGCTGGATTCGGAGTTGCTCTACTCGAGAAGGATGTGATTACACTATCATTAGGCCTTACAAATGACCAGACAGACCTTGCACAAGTTGCCCTTGAACGCGGCATCCCTGCAACAATTGGCAGTCTGGGATCAAGAAGATTACCCTTTCCTAGTGGTTCATTTGATATCATCCACTGTAGAGAATGCAACATACCGTGGCATTCTAATGGTATTTACACGCTGCTTCGTTCCTCTCTTTAGACCCAGCATGCCACTATCCTGCGTTGCTCACATCTTGAACAACATTTTTTATCGTATGGATTAGGCGGAAAGCTTCTCATAGAGATGAATAGGATCCTTCGCCCAGGAGGATACTTTGTTATCTCAAGCAGACATGGTGACCTCGAGAGTGAAGAAGGTATGGCACATTACTCTGTGTGTGTGGAGAAAAGGCTGGAACTGCTGAAATACCACTGTCATTATAAGTGAACAAGCATGTAAAATATCACGACTTTCACGGGGCCATTACTAGTCTTAGTAGCTTTATTTCCCTTGTCTGTGTTTTAAATATCTCGACGAACTTTACAGGAATATCAGCTTCAATGGCCGCAGTTTGTTGGAACGTGATAGCTTACAACAGTGATGATGTCAGCGAGCTTGGAGTAAAGATATTTCAGCGACCAGCCTCAAATGATGAGTATGACCTGAGAGCAAAAAAAGATCCTCCATTTTGCAAGGAAGAGCAAAACAAAGCTACTGCATGGTAAGTAGGACACTTGGATTAATCACTACGGTGTTTCCTGAATTATCATGCACACTAGAGTTTGTTTGGCTTGTAAATCTGAAACATTGGTTTTCCTTTGTAGGTACACTCCAATCAAGCATTGCCTGCACAAAGCTCCTGCTGGTATTGAAGAAAGAGGCAGTGAGTGGCCTGAGGAATGGCCCAAGAGGCTTGAGACTTTTCCTGACTGGCTTGGGGACCTGCAGACAAGGGTGTCTGCTGATCATAGCCACTGGAAGGCCGTCGTTGAGAAATCGTATCTGGATGGCTTGGGTATTAATTGGACTAATATCAGAAACGTACTGGATATGAAAGCTGTATATGGAGGGTATGCTCTCCTTTCTGAATTTCCATTCCCCTATATATAAGCTGAATTTCTCTTAGTTACATGCTTGTTTCCTTGCAGATTTGCTGCGGCTTTGTCATCCGAAAAAGTTTGGGTCATGAATGTTGTCCCCGTGCATGCTCCAGACACGCTACCTGTAATCTTTGAGCGCGGGCTGATCGGCGTTTATCACGACTGGTGCGAACCATTTAGCACATATCCAAGGTCCTACGATCTTCTTCACGCCGACCATTTGTTCTCACGGTTGAAGAACAGGTATGTTTGCTGAATGAATTACCCTCACTTGAACTTTGACGCTGCATAGTTTTCGGCGTGCTTACAGTGTTTGATGTGACATGCTGACATGGCCTGCACAATGTAGATGCAAGGAGCCTGCCTCGATCTTGGTCGAGATGGACCGGATCCTGAGACCCGGAGGCTGGGCCATCATCCGGGAGAAACTCGAGATTCTCGACCCGTTGGAGGCGATCCTGAAGTCGCTGCACTGGGAGATCGTGATGACCTTCAGGAAGGACAAGGAGGGCATCATGTCTGTAAAGAAAACAACGTGGCGACCGTGAGCTATCGCGTCGAATCACAAGGCGCACAAATTTTTGATGTGGTACAGACATAGTTTTGATTCTCCTGGTTGTTGATCTGGGTTGAAGGCACCCGATTCGTTCATTTGTTGGCTTCCACGACCATGTACCGCGCGCACACACACGCGTTTGCGACAGTGTTACTCTCGTCAGTTCCGTCTTGAACAGCATCCAGCTTTAGGTTCAGAGAAGGTGCTGGATAGGTCGTGTAAAAGGATGTGCTCTGCTGTGTTGTTTCTGAACATTGTAATTGTAACAATGTGTAAAAGGATGTAAAGCTTCTGAACATTGTAAATGGATCTGTACAAGGATGTAGAAGAGTTGTTGATCAATTGTTTGGTGCTTCTGAAAGTTGTGACAACATGCAAAAAATGCAAAAGATCTCAACACTTTGGACGCTTTCTGAAGTTTGACGTGCACGGCGGTGCAGTTTCAGTTTCAGTTTCAGTTTCAGTTTCAGAAAGAACAGCAAACGCCAACCCCCACCCGCGGCGCGCAAGGGCACAGCAAAACCCACCAAAACCGGAAGCCAACCTCCCCCTGCCCCAAACCCCAGCTCGCACCAGCCCGCCGCCGCGATGCCCCCCTCCCCGGCGGCCGCGGCCGCCTCCGGCACCTCCCACCTCGCCCTCCTCCTCCTGCTCTCCTCCTCCTCCCTCTTCTTCCTCTACAAGTCCATCGCCCTCCGCCGCCTCCGCCGCACCCTACGCCCCTCCCCTTCCCCATCCTCCTCCTCCCCCGCCGCCGCCGCCGCCGCCCCGACCCTCCTCTACGCGTCGGCCACGGGCACCTCCAAGGCCCTGGCGGAGCGCCTCTCGGCCCGCCTCGCGGACGCCGGGCTGCCCGCCCGCGCCACCGACGCCGCCGCCTTCGACCCGGACGACCTCCCCTCGGTCCCGCTCCTCCTGCTCGTCCTCCCCACCCACGACGCCGGGGCGCCCCCGCCCGGCGCCGCCTTCCTCGCGCGCTGGCTCGCGGAGACCGCCGCCGACTTCCGCGCCGGCGCGCTGCTCCTCTCGGGCCTCCGCTTCGCCGTCTTCGGCGTCGGCTCCCGCGCCTACGGCGACACCTTCAACGCCGCCGCCAGGAGCTTCTCCCGGTGGCTCCGCGCGCTGGGGGCTGTCGAGGTGCTGCCCGTCGGGGAGGGCGACGTGGATGAGGGGGACCTCGACGACGTCTTCGAGGAGTGGTGCGGGAGGGTGCTCAGGGTGGTCAAAGGGGAGGAGGTTGAGGACGATGCGGTCGATGGAGAGACCAATGGATTTGATGGGCTGGAAGGGGAGGAGTCCGATTATGATGACGATGATGACGAGGAAGAGGAGGAGGAGGTGGCTAGTGGGGAGGTTGACATGGAGGACATTGCCGGCAAGGCGACAGCAAAGAAGCAGAATGGGAAGGTGGAGAGTGCTTTGCCCAATGGAGGGCAGAATGGTGCGAGGGCCATGGTCACGCCCATCATCAGGGCGAGCTTGGAGAAACAAGTGAGCGTCAACTTCTTGTTATATTCTTTCTGTTATACATAATGCTCTTGATTGCATATGTATATAAGCGCATCGACCTGAAATTTTGAAGAGTCCTATGATTCCTAATGAAAATAGAGTATTGCACATTCTGACATTCTTTTATCTATGCTTACCTGACATACATCACTCGTAAGGAACCAGAGCAAAATTTTAAGATCTCTGTGGGCTGAGGCAGTTTTTAAGCATAGCTATGCAGCAAATAAATTAGTTCCCCTCTAAATTTATTGAACTAGTATATTTTTCGATAAAGGGAATATATGCCGTGCTAGTGAAGATAATGGTTCGTGTAGAATACTTAGTCTGGCAATTTGCTATGATAGAGTGAGATTGTTGAAGCAACTGCCAAGTAATCAACCAAGCATCTTCATGAAACTTTCGATTAGGATCTAAGACAACTTTTACTGATCCCAAACTGCTGTTGGTTAACACTAGGGTTGTGCATGTACTCAGATCTCTGTGGTCCTTGCCTATAAGGTAGAATTCTCCATCTGTATAGATGGGTTTAACTATTTATAGTTCTTGTCTGTAGTTTATGTTTTTAGCCTGTATATTTTCATTCTACATATGGTGATCTAGTGCCCTATTAATCAATCCCTGTGTTTTTTTTCAAGGGCTACAAAATTGTTGGTTCCCATAGCGGGGTGAAGATTTGTAGATGGACGAAGTCACAGCTTCGAGGTCGTGGAGGCTGTTACAAGCACTCATTTTATGGCATAGAAAGCCACAGGTAATTTTTTTTGCTTCTGTGACATTGTATATGGGAATGCTTGCTGAATACATGGTTGGACTAGTTCATACATATTCTATGTCACAGATCGGTTTCATAACATATATCCACTCTGCAGAACATAATATTTGTGTGGTTTGCTTCCTTGAGTGTTCCTTTTCTGATTATTAGATGCTCAATTTTGTAGATGCATGGAAGCAACTCCAAGTTTGGCTTGTGCAAATAAGTGTGTGTTCTGTTGGAGGCATCACACAAATCCTGTTGGGAAGAGTTGGAAGTGGAAGATGGATGATCCTCTTGACATTGTTAATACTGCCATTGACGAACACAGGAAGATGGTTAAGCAAATGAAAGGCGTGCCAGGTATGCATTATTCTGCCAAATCCTATTAAAGTTGCACTGAATATTCTAGTGCCTGGACAAAAAAATAGATCCATTGCAAAGCACCTGTAACTGGCCTAAACAGATAAAGCCTTTAAAAGGTTTCAACCCTATGCCAGCAGTAATTGTGGCAGAACTGTTCCATTAAGATATGCCAGGGTCCATCAAATGCGAATTTCTTTTGATCTGTTTATTTTGTGTAGTCAGCCTGCAGTGCTGAGAACTTAGTCTCTATATGATTAAAAAACCTCATAAATATTCTGGGAAGCTAATAACTATTGATTACATAATACAGTGGTTCTGCCAGGACTATTGGTTAGTACCATAATATTTGTATCATCAAGAAGTAACTGCAGTCTTTAATTATGCTGTTTCTTGCTCTCTTTCTGTAGGAGTAAAGCCAGAGCGACTAGCAGAGGGTCTATCCCCTAGACATTGTGCATTATCTCTTGTTGGCGAACCAATTATGTACCCAGAGATAAATACTCTGGTTGATGACCTACATCGCAGACACATATCTACGTTTCTGGTTACAAATGCTCAATTTCCTGAGAAGATCAAGGCTCTGAAACCCATCACCCAGGTAATATTCTCAATAGATTGAACTTAAGATCCAGACCTTGGCATTTTAATGCGCAGACAACACATTCTAGAGATAATTTTAATGCCTCTATGGTTGCAGCTGTATGTCAGTGTGGATGCAGCTACAAAAGAAAGCCTGAAGGCTGTTGACAGGCCACTCTTTTCGGACTTCTGGGAGCGTTTTCTGGTATATATGCAGAAATATTTGCAGATGCACATTATGAAATTATGGTTTACAAATACTAACTCTTCTTTTTGTGTGCTATTTACTTTGCTATCATACTAGGATTCGCTCAAGTCCCTGCATGACAAAGATCAAAGGACGGTGTACCGACTGACATTGGTCAAAGGCTGGAATGTGGAAGAGATTGATGCATATGCAAACTTACTAAAACTTGGGCAACCTGATTTCATTGAAATCAAGGGTGTAACATACTGTGGCTCGTAAGTGTATTTTAAATAAAATAAAATATCGCCTGCTGATTCTGGCTTGGCTTCTTGGGTTGCTGATCTTCTCCGCTGATATTTTCCGGTAATGCCTACAGGTCAGCAACTTCAAAGTTGACAATGGAAAATGTCCCATGGCACGCTGACGTTAAAGAATTCTCTGAGGTGCTGGCATCAAAAAGTGGTGGCATATATGAATTAGCCTGTGAGCATGTGCATTCGTGCTGTGTCCTACTTGCAAAGGTGGACAAGTTCAAGATCAATGGAAAATGGCATACCTGGATAGATTACGACCGATTCAATGAACTGGTGAGCTTTCATTGAAGAGTAATTGATGATTTGAGCATTTGTTTCGGTAAATAAGTTGATATTCTACATGCATCATCTATCAGTAGGCTGCTAAAATGAAATCGTCTTGTACATATGAGCCTATGTTCACACTCAAGTATTAATTATGTACTGTACATTAAATATGCAAACTGCAGCACTAGATCATCTTAGAATATGTGTACATGCAAAATTGTGAAGAACTACATTTTAGAGCCCATATTTTTGCATTGTGCATTGAGTACTTTCCTATTACATTTGCGTCCATTGTGTGAAAATCAGATGGCAGGGAGAAATTGTGATGGCGTGGCACTCCCACACATTAAGAAATTGTACCCAGATTTGATGTAGATAGAGATTGGGATATGAGTGATAAAAAGATAGCTTCATCTGAGTTGACATTCATTCACCAATGCAGGTGACATCTGGAAAGCCTTTCAAGAGCAGCGATTACATGGCTGTGACGCCTTCATGGGCCGTCTATGGCGCAGACGAAGGTGGCTTTGATCCAGATCAAGCTCGCTTCAAGAAGGAAAGGCGCCATGGAGCTGCAGCACTCAAAGGCTAATCTTGACCAATCTTGTCACCATGCCATGGGTGGGACGGCTGCTTCCTCCAGAGACTAACATGTCTACCACATCCCAGGAGCCAAAATTTTGGAAATCAAGAATCGCAGAGAGTGGGGCTCCGGTGCCATTATTTTGTTTTGCTACAGCGTTTGCAACGTGTACCTCTGTTCTTTTGACCCGACGATCTTCAGTGATGTTCACAACTGAGATTTTGAAAAACAGGTCAAATGGATACTTTTTTTTTTCTGTCTGGTTGCTGAGACGCTGATGGGTATAGGTCGGTATCAGGACGCTTTTCTTTGTACCAAGTCCCAGAACGGGTGGAAGCAGCCGTATTTTTGCCGAAATTGCTGGATCATGCTATTTCCCCATTCAGCCCACTCTATCGTGAAAGAATGTTGCTAGATAAGCACTTGCAGGGTTACACTTTGTTTACACTTTCATGTTTTTTCTGGAAGACATTTTGGCTTTCTTCATAACGGAAGCTTCAAGTTAGCAGTAAATTCACTGGTTTTCCGTGAGCTGACATTTTCTTTTTGAAGAAAGAGAGCTCCCTCTCAAACTTCATACATGTGAAACCTAATGTTTTTACACTTGAGAGGCAAAACATACCCCACAAGGGCGCAAAACAGCAGCAAACACTTGTTACAGGCCCAAAGAAGCTTCCAGCAAAGTAAACAAAAGACACAAGAGGTTGAATTTAAATCCCCCATCCTCCTTGCGAAGTCCTCGCAGTAGAATGCATCGATCAGCACTGATCTTACTAACGATTCGCCAGCCATGGCTTGAATGGAACACCTCATTTGCTATTTGCTCAAAGGTCTTTGCCCCCCAAGGTCTTCGCCTCACGATTTACCTGTTTTATCTGCAAAAATAAAATAAAATAATAATAAGATCAGGAACTTGGCGAAATAATAATAACAAAATGGACGCCACCCAAGCAACCACAATCAATTTCCGTTCCTGCTTCTTAAATCCCGGGAACCCGCAGAACCGGCAGGAACCATCTCCACGCAATCCTCGGTGCAGCAAATTGTCCTTCGCATGCTGTTATTCCACAGAAAGACTTTGATTTTCATCAGCATTTGACTTTCCAGAGGAACTCGTGCGCCCGTAAAGCTCTGTACATGCATTTGACAGAAAACATCCCATTAGCAGCGATTGACCGCTCGACCGTATCATCACAATCAGCAACGTGTGTTTCTGCACTAAGGTTCCTGAATACTCTTCCAAAATAGTCAGAGTATCACCCCCACACAAGGTTCTTCTAAATTTAACATAGTCCCGTCCATTCTTCAGAACATCTGCAACACCAACATTATTAGTTAGGCAAATGCTATACAGGCGAGGATAGGATCCCACTAATGGCCTATTACCAATCGACCAATCTTCCCAAAACCACGTGTGTCTGCCATTACCCACACGGTGTTTGCATAAATAAAAAATAAATTTTCTTGTTGGCAATTAACCCAGCCCAGAACTAGGAATCACCAGGCTTAGTTATGACACAGGACAGGCATTGATTCTTCACATATATGTTTCGAATTATAGTGATTCCTGTCCTGTGTTAAAACACTAGTTAGACGGTTGGTGGTGTGTTTACAAAAAGGACCAGGGTGGTTTGGGTGTACAAAATCTCAGTTACATGAACAAAGCCTATGTCTCTAAATGGTTCTGGAAACTAATGAACACTAATCTAATTTTATTTTCTCATAGGCCTTTTCAGAATCATCTTTGGAAAGAAGAGCATCTTGTTTTCTGGTATGGATAATATTGAAGGTTTCATGTACAATTAATAACCCATCCATTATGTGTCTGCCCTTAACAAAAGCTGTCCGGAAAGGGGAAATCACGGCACCAGCTACGCAATTCAGCCTATTCATGAGAACCTACAACAACAACAACAACAACAACAAAGCCTTTAGTCCCAAACAAGTTGGGGTAGGCTATAGGTAAAACCCATAAGATCTCGCAACCAACTCATGGCTCTGGCACATGGATAGCAAGCTTCCACGCACCCCTGTCCATAGCTAGCTCTTTGGTGATACTCCAATCCTTCAGGTCTCTCTTAACGGACTCCTCCCATGTCAAAATCGGTCGACCCCGCCCTCTCTTGACATTCTCCGCACGCTTTAGCCGTCCGCTATGCACTGGAGCTTCTGGAGGCCTGCGCTGAATATGCCCAAACCATCTCAAACGATGTTGGACAAGCTTCTCCTCAATTGGTGCTACCCCAACTCTATCTCGTATATCATCATTCCGGACTCGATCCTTCCTCGTGTGGCCACACATCCATCTCAACATACGCATCTCCGCCACACCTAACTGTTGAACATGTCGCCTTTTAGTCGGCCAACACTCCGCGCCATACAACATTGCGGGTCGAACCGCCGTCCTGTAGAACTTGCCTTTTAGCTTTTGTGGCACTCTCTTGTCACAGAGAATGCCAGAAGCTTGGCGCCACTTCATCCATCCGGCTTTGATTCGATGGTTCCTATTCATGAGAACCTCTGTAATAATTTTGAAACTCACGTCGAGGAGACAAATGGGTTTGAATTTTTGTATTCATTTAGCATCCCTGCATTTGGGATCAAGGCAACTACGCCATAACTAAGCCTAGAGATCTATTTGTCCGATATGGAAGTCATCAAGCAGAGATTTCAAATCCCACTTGACGACTTCCCAATTTTTTTGGCAAAATTCAGCCGGGAACCCATTTGGGCCAGGCGACTTGTTGCGATCCATCTGGAATACCGCAGTGTGCTGCTGACATGTATGAACCATAGACCTGCCCCTTCTTCTGGAGCGGTTAGATCTGCAAGAATGAACCAACAACGCATTCATTCCTCCTTCCTTGGGAATCAGAAGGTCTTCTACCAATAATCTTTGCAAGAACATAACCCATCCCTGAAATGGTGGAACCTCGTGGCGTCCCGCAGGATGATCTCCCTGTCCGCGACTTTGGAGATGAACTTGATCGCCGTGTGGCAGTCGTTGCACACCCGCAGGTTCTTCATGACCCGCAGCGTCGTCCCCTCCGGCGTGGCCAGGAGGCCGAACGCGATGGCGAGCTTCTCACTGTGCCGGCTCAGCATCTCCTCCTTGAGCTCGTCATCGTGCAGGACCGACTGGAGGTCCGGCACGAAGCCAGCCTTCTTGATATCCTGCCACATCTTGGCAGCCATCCTGTAGACAGCCTCCCTCTGCGGGTGCAGGGTGTCATCCCCCCCGAAGACGTGGACCCTGCCGCGCACGTGCGTCCAGCTGAACCCCGTCTCTTTCCTCACACCTCCGTCCTTCCTCCGCTTCCAAGCCATCGCCGCGTCGCCCCACCTCCCGCAGGCGGCATAGACGTTGCAGAGCGCCGAGTAGGCGCCGCTGTTGCCGGGGTCGATCGACAGCAGCTTCTCCGCCGCCAGCTCCGCCAGGTCCGCGTCCTTGTGGACCCTGCAGGCCGAGAGCAGCGCCCCCCAGGCGATCGCGTCGGGCTCCACGGGCATTTGCCCGATAAACTCCTGAGCTTCGGAGAGCAGGCCGCTACGGGCGAGCAGGTCGACCATGCACGCATAGTGGCTCATCTCAGGCACGATGCCATGCTTGTCCTGCATCTGCTGGTAGTACATCCTCCCTTGGTCCACAAAGCCAGCATGGGTGCACGCTGAGAGCACGCCGACATAGGTTATTCGGTCCGGCTTCACGCCGACTCGGAGCATTTCTTCAAACAGGCCAACGGCGTCTCCTCCCAGGCCATGCTGCGCCAAGGCTACGATCATCGACGTCCATGTCACCGTCTCGTTGCGCCAGCGGACCCGATCAAACACCCTCCTCGCCAATGGCAGGCTGCCTGACCTCGCGTACATGGTGACGATGGCGTTGCTGACGGAGCTGGATTGTTCCTGCAGTGATCTGATGGCCTTACAGTGGATCTGCTTGCCGTAGTCAAGACATGCCAGGCTCGCGCAGACGCTAAGAACAGCAGCGAGCGTATAGCTGTTTGGGTCTGGTCCGCTTCTGATCATTGACCTGAAGAGCTCCATGGCCTCGTCGTTGTAACCATTCTGCTCGTAGCCGACGATCATCGCAGTCCAGGCGACGACATCTCGGTTGGTCATGATATCGAAGATCTCCCTTGCACGCTTCATATCTCCAAGCTTGACATAGCCTTCCAGGAGAGCGGTGAAGGATATCACATTCAGATCGGCCACCACTGCCTGGTCCATCACCCCCCTGGCATTCTCAACGCTGCCGGACTTGGCATACATTGAGATGAGGGCATTGGTGACCTGACCGACGCACGGCATTCCGCTCCGTAAGATGTATGCATGCACCTGCTTTCCGATGCTCACCATGCAAAGGTTGGCGCAAGCTGACAGGACACTGGTGATTGTGAATTCATCCGGCACCATGGAAGAAGAATCGCACAGCATCCGGGAGAAGAACCACAGTGCCTTGGCGTCAAGCCCATTCTGGTTGTACCCCGTGATGACCGCGTTCCATGAGACAATGGTCCGGTCCGGCATGCTCTCGAACAAGGACAAAGCAAGGTCCATCCTCCCCAGACGGGCGTCGAGCGACACCATGGCGTTCCAGCTCGACACGCTCCGCGCCGGCATCCTCTCAAACACAGCCCTCGCTGTCTCGGCGTCCCCGCACTTGCCGTACATGTTGAGCACCGAGTTGGCCACGGGCACGCAGCCGCCCAGCCCGAGCTTGACGGCGAAGGAGTGCACCCTCCTCCCGGCCCCGCCGGCCTCCGCAGCCGCGCACGACGAGAGCACGTTTGTGAGCGTGAACTGCGTCGGCGCCAGCCTGTCCCCAACCATGTCCAGGAACGCCTCGACGGCCTCCCCGAAGCGGCGGGCGCGGTTGAGCCCCACGACCATGACGGTCCACGACACGGCGTCGCGCTCGGGCATTTCCGCGAACAGGGCGCGCGCGTCGGCCAGTTGGCCCGACTTGGCTTAGCTCGACAGCAGCGAGTTCCAGGTGAACACGTTCCGCTGCGCCGCGGGGACCTCGTCGAACAGGCGCCGCGCCTCCCGGAGGCCGCCGGCGCCGCCTCCTCCGGCGGCGGCGTAGTAGGAGAGGAGGTTGTTGCAGAGGTAGGCGCTGGCGAGGAGGCCGGCCTTGACGGCGCGCGCGTGGACGGCGCGCCCGGCGCCCGGGTTGGCGGCCGCGCCGCACTGCCGCAGGAGGCGCGCGCACTGGTCGGCGGCGGCGGCGAGCGCCGTCCGCGGCGCCCCGGCGTGGAGCTCCAGGGCTCCAGGGAAAGTTAGCGGGCCGCGGCCCACCGGATTAGCAAAACCGGCTCGCTCGCCCGACTTTTCCCCAAACCGAAACTGCTAGCTCGCCAACAGTTTTGTCCTCTTGTCGCTCTGTCTCTCGCTCTCGGCCGACGACCGAAGTCGCACGGCAGAGCACCGCCGCGCCGCGCCGGGGAAGAGGGGGAGGGGGAGATGACGGTGGGGATGATCAACGCGAACCCGGTGGTGCACGAGCGGCCGGAGCGCGCCGCCCACCCCGCGCACGCGGCGCTCGACGCGCTCGACGTCTTCGGTAACGGAAGCGCCCGGATCCCCTACTCGGTTTCCTCTTTCGTTTTTTCCTCCCTCCATTGATTGATTGGATTGGCTTCACCGACGGCGACGGGGGAACTGACTGACTTGGGCGCGTGCGTGCAGATACGGTGCGGGACATCAAGGACCCGGAGCACCCCTACTCGCTGGAGCAGCTCAGCGTGCTCTCCCAGGAGTCCGTCTCCGTCGACGAGAAGCTCGGCCACATCCAGTACGTACGCCTGCAAGACTGTGCTGCTCAAGTTTTCTTCTGATTGTCAGGGTACCAAATTGCCAAATTAGTAGGGGCTGGGACTAGGAGGTACTAGTAGCACTCAGTGTTAATTTCCAATAATTTCCAATGTTCATTGCTACTCTTGCAGTGTCCTGTAGTACTAGTTGTATTAGCAGCCAGAATCATTGTGGGTTTGTAGTGGAAATGTAGAACCCGTGCCCGGTTCACGCAGTCCGGCTAGCCAGATTTGGATTTACACCCGTGACAAGATGATTATTATCACAGATAATAGCTACCATATATGATCCTTTCTCGTTTATATCTCAGTGGAGATTCAGAGCGTGATCTTGAAAGCACGCTGCATACACAAGTGCAGCGCTCACTGCTTTTTATCAAAAATAAATTAAAGTAAAAAAAAGTATGCCTCTCCTTGCTGCTTGGGATTTGGTTTCCCACTAGGTTGCTCATCCTTATATATCATCTTCACTCTGTATACGGGATCTGCGAGCTTCAGAATGCATTTACGTATTGCAAATGAAACATCCTCGTTGTACAGTACAATCTGTTCGTACAAAATCTGTTTTGTTTCACGCAAGAAGTCAAGAACTATCATCCTGCTTAAACTTTTGGGGATCACTGTTCACACCTTACAATTGCTTGCAGGATAACCTTCACCCCAACTGTGCAACACTGCAGTATGGCCACAGTGATTGGTCTGTGCCTCAGGCTTAAATTGATGCAAAACTTTCCTCCGCATTACAAGGTGCTTAGCATGTTTCTATATGGATCCCTTTCTGTGTTCATCAGGTTCTGATTAAGTCAACTAATTGAGATGCTTTATAGATTACATTATGTTTTACGTAGCATACGTGCCATCAGCAGCCATTATCCAGTGTTTTAGAGTTTACATGCATGTTCAATTAGGCAATATTTTTCTTTTCCTCTGTCTCTGTTCGGTGAAATATGGGATAGATGGAATGTCACAGAGTTAACTATTACAAACGTATTGTTTGTTCATCCATCAAGACACTTGCCACACATATACTACACATGTGCATGTTTGCAAATTCGTAAACATTGTGTGTATCAAGAGAAGCAGACAGGCAGCACAAGCCATACACTGTAAATTGTGTGCATGTAGAAACTCCTACAATCTATAAGAGCGCTCATAAACCTACTGAACCATTTATGATGGGGGGTTTATCTGCCTCAGAGGAACTATAAATCATCTTGATTCTTTTGAACTTTTATTTACTGTATAATACTATTCATGGATCTACAAGTTATCTGCTCAGATGGTCTGTCTTCAGTAGCACTGTTAAGATTTCGAGCTAGCTATAATGCAAACGAACTCCACCAAAAGAAAATGCCCCTCTTTCATAATGATTCTTGTTGAATTATTTTATTCAGTAGTACTATGACTCCTTTCTTTCTTGTGTATGCATGTGCAGATTGACATAAAAGTTGCTCCAGGATCTCTTGCTAATGAAGAATCAGGTGCGTAAGATGACAGAAGATATCTAACTCATGGCTAAGCTTGTGTCTGTCAATCTGATATTATAGCTCATCACAGGGCAGTATTATCTGTAAAAATATCCAATGCATCCCTTTTACTTTGCACCTGCTGAACTCGGCAAAACGAGAACGGCAGCTGTATAGCACAATTGTGTTTGAACAGTGGTACTTTGGTATGTACGACGTTAACATGCTGAATTGGCAGTAAACAAGCAGCTGAACGACAAGGAGAGAGTCGCGGCGGCCTTGGAGAACCCCAACCTCCGGCAGTTGGTGGACGATTGCCTCTGCTCAGATCACTCATCCTCATATTAGCTCGTCCCTGATGCCTCACAACCTGTCTGTTGTACAGCAATAATAAGCAGGCATTTTGTGTTTTGCCCAATACTGTACTTGATTTTTGAGAGAAAGACACTATACCTGGTCATGTATGTGCCATTCTTTTCTGCTAGTTGTATGCTACCACTCCCTGGAATATCTGCAATGCCTTTTTCTTCATGCCTGCGTATGACCAGTCCTTCAAAGTAGGAGGGGAATAGTTTGTCGCAGCATGATTTGGTCCTATTTTACTGGTTCTCCGTGGATTATCAGTATATAATTGTTGGCTATTGCCGTCAGGATTTACAAGTGGAATGTGATGCGCGGTTAAGTCGTGCCGCCTGCCGTGCTTTGGTTGTGATTACTGATTAGCCTCTCCCTTATCTGGTGCTGTCATGTTTCTCCTTTGGATAGACGCATCGTTTGCTGGTTACCAGTTTGAGAAGAAGTGGAGCCGTGTGGTGCTCTCTCTAATCTACAGTATTATATAGTCTTGGCAATGTCAAAAATGAGGCAAAGTTGTGATGTAATGGCGTGTGGGATTTTGCTTGCCGTCCATTATATGTGTGTATATGTGCCGATGAATTTGTGAACTGGTTCGAAGGATTTTGTCCCGTTGACTGCCGTGCCGCCATGATGCATGCATGGCTGTCTAGTGCCTACCCAGATCGCTGTCGACAAGGAAACTTTGCATGAGATGACGCGTCCCCTGCGACTTTGCCGTGGTATCTCTCTGTATTGTGCTAGCTCCACAGACCACAGCGTGTGCGCGTCAGAAGAGCAGCCGGTTTCCTTCTCGTTTTTGCTCGCGGACGAGCTAGGCAATTGACAAATTCCGAGAGGTTTTCGTCCAACGCCAGTGCAGGTAGAGGTAGATGATAGGTCGGATATGTAGTTAGGCAGGTCTTACTATTTTACAGTCAGTGTGTGCAAATCACCGATGTGACAAAACATAAACCAAACACTTAAAAAAATAATGGACCCTAAGAGCAACTCTAGGAGAGTCGCCATACTGATCCGATCCGTCAATATGATGATTTCGGACCAAAATGGCACTCTAATAGAGTCATCATACGACATCGATCACTGGCTGGCGAGTAGGTCGACATGACCGGTAATTAACCACCACATGTCATTAATGACATTCACCATTCCTCTGGTTCCTAATGCGGTCGTTCGGATGACCACGTGGCTTCATCCTAAGGGATAAAAACCTGGCGGCGAGACGTCCCATCACCAAAGCCCTAGCTGCCTCCCCCTGCACATTCTGAGACAATGACGCTGCGTAAGAACGGAACCTATTGGCTCAACTTGGCGACGGAGCAGAATCTCCCGTCCCAAACGCCGCACAACTACATGAACTCTTCCCATAGCGCAAGCTGCACCCGCTGGATCCTCCTTCGTGGCGACGGCAAATCTGGCGGCCGCGTGGGATCCAGGCCCCTCATCAGGGTGAATGATGAGGATGATGTCGTCCCCATCGACCGCACAAAGGAGGATGTCGATGGATGAAGTTATCGTGCCGACACATGCGTTTACTTAAAAATAATTTGAGTTGAAATCGCGAGTATAAAATTAAAGAAAATGAGGGGAAAAGAAACCCCGAAATCCATGAAGGCCACGTTTTGACGATCCCATGTGTTACCGGACGGCTGCGACATTCATATCCAAATGGAGGGAGCAGGCTCTATCATCTCGTATATATGGTGACCGAACAATTCCTAGATCGAGTTGCTCCAACTTCACTTTTCCTTGAGTCGCACTGCACACGCCTGCTGCGCGCGTGCAAACTCCGCAGCGCAATTCTTTGTCCTTTTTCGCGCGGGAGGGATTCGCGTTTGAGGGACGGCCCTCGCGATTTGATTTACTGTGCCACGAGCAAGAAGACAAGCCCGGATCTTGCGCAGATAGGTGGTACAGCAGTACTCCCTCTGTAAACTAATATAAAAGTATTTAGATCACTATTATAGTTATCTAAACGCTCTTATATTTGTGTACAGAGAGAGTACGTTGGATCTGGTGGCCTGCCGACGCGGGCTGCCGAGAGCCTCCAACTAACTTGGACGGCCTCGACGAAATTACTCCCTCTGTAAACTAATATAAGAATGTTTAGAACATTAAAATAGTGATCTAAATGCTCTTATATTAGTTTACGGAGGGAGTAAATACTAAATCAGTCGCGGATGGAGACAGGGAAGGGGAGATATTTTCGTGGGAGGTTGAAATGGATGAACCAACTTGCGGCGGCTTGGGTCGGTGTGGGAGCCACGCGCACCCCACGTGTGGCCGTCCGGGGTTTGGGTACATACATCTCCCTCCCTGTAGCTAATCATCTGATCGCATGGGCCCGCATACATTTGCGAAATGGATAAGGCACTCCTTATTTGGGGTTTGGGATAAAACACCGATAATTTCTAGGGGGGAACTGGTGCCAATAACTCTTTAGGGGAAAATGTGATAGTAAATTTGTCGTAAAAATGGATAGAAATTGATGTATCTAAAACTTAAAATACGTTTAAATATATCCAATTTTTAGACAAGTAATTCCGGACGATGGGAGTGGCGTGCAGCAACTTCAAAGACCACAAAAAGCCAACCAAATCAAGATGGATCCACCGGAAATCTAAATCCGACCAAATCTCGAAAGAATCATTGGAGACCGGGCTCCACGAATCCTCTTAAGTCTTAACGGAGTAGAGCATGGAAAACATTATCCCTACACAGCCGCCTTGTCGTCCAAAACCAAACTCGAAGACTCACTAAAGAAAACCCAAAGCACTCGTGCCACTGCACGACAGGTCCAGGTCAGGCGCCGAGTTCGTCGCCGAACCATGCAGACCACCTTTGACCAGGACCTCTTTGATGCCACATGTGCTTTGTCCGAAAACACACTCTAACAGGGCGCGAGAGGGGGAGTAGGTGGGGCGCCGACTAGGGTTTCGTTCGCCTGCCCGCTCTCTCACAAGACAACATCAATGCTAGTTCTGTTGTGATTGTAATTCACCTCTGCTACCAAGACACCAAAATTGGTGTGTGTGTGTGTGTGTACAGCCTAGCTGCAAAAAAACGCAATATGAAGACGGCAATTTGGAAGGCAAACCCCGGAAAAGAAAGAAGATGGCAATTTGTAGCGAAGAAAAAACCACCAAAACATACATAGTCAAACGGTGAGAAAGACCAAAACCATCCACGGTATTGCGTCCAAAAACGACCCGGAAAATATCGAATATACCCCCTCCACCTCCAGGCCTCTCCCCTAGCCGCCGAGTGCTTATCCTCCTCCCTTTTTCCTGCCCCTCTCGCGATCCCCCGCCAGCGCGCCCCTCCGTCCACCCAACGGAAGCACCAGACGGAGGGGATTCTCCTCTCCGACCCGGCGTCCGCCTCCGCCTCCTCCTCGGCTCCACCGGTGCGCGGTGGAGATCCGCCCGGAGCCCGCCCGCCCAGGGATTGATCCCCTTTGCTGGTGACGAACCCTAACCTGCTCGTTTTGCCATTTTTTTTTCGTTTTCTCTTTGCCATGGGCAATCGAATTAGAAAATTTCTTTTCTGGGATGGGATGGGCGCGCCGATCCGTACGGTTCGTCGTGGATTTTGATTGTCGGGTTGTGCAGTCTGTATTATCTATTAGCAGCTTAATAATTTCCCAAATTTCCCGGTCTCGATTGAGCCCCCGTTCCCCCGGTGCCTGCAGTCAATCGAATTCATGTTCGATGTTCTATGCAATAAATTGACCGGGTGTTCGTGCTAAAATTAGGCGGCTAGATGGATTTTCTTAAGATTATGTCACTTAAACCCAGCTCTTCTTGTACTAACCTCAAATTTATCTTTCACAGGTATAGAGGAATAGCAGCTTCTGTGGTGCTGTAGCTTGCGTCTTCTCCTCGTCGTGGCGGCGCGGCAATAAGATCAAGATGGGCGACGGGGTGGCTTTTGAGGCTGCCAGGAAGATCATCATGCACCCGCTCTACGCGTCGAGGTCCTCGCCCTGGCTCGACCTCAAGGTGTTCTACGTGAGGGTCAGCAACTGCATGGTGGACGAGTCCGCGCCGGACCATCTCACGCTCAACCACATCCCGCTGTCCCCCGACACGGTCATCGAGGTCAACGGGCGGCGGAGCAGCATGCACACCGAGTTCGTCTCGTCGTCCCTCAGAAGGGACAGGATCGACAAGAAGACCGAGGAGGCCACGTACGTGAGCACGGATAGCATAAGGATGACGGGGAGCGTAAGGTTCCAGGTGTTTGATAAGAACGATCTCTTGCTCACCGGGGACCTGGAGTTATGCAATGCCAATGGTGTGGTCGGGGAACCGAAGAGCAGCAGCAAGAAATGGAATATCAAGTGCCAATCCTCGGCATCGTCTAGTGGTTTCTTGAAGGGGAAGATGTCCACGGGCCCAGACTCTGCGCATCCTGTTGTCGAGGTTTACGTTGCTGGCACTTTCTCTGGCACGCCAATTATATTAACCAAGACGGTCCAGTATATATCACGGAGGAAGTCCCAGATGAAACTGAAGCTGGACTCTATCCCTGAGAATGAAGCAACTGAACTGCATACAGAGAACTCACACGGGGACTCTGTGAAGGTACTTCACTGCGTATCCACACAGTCACCATCACTAGAGTTCCTGGCATTTGTTTGATCTCATGTCTGTCCCTTTAATAACATTGTATGATCACCCGGGCTTAAAAATATTGGGAGGGGTGCTGGACTGTTTTAGTTTAATCGGCATTTTTCTAGCACAATGGTGATGTGCCCGTGCCATATTCGCTATGATAAACATCAATTGAAATGTATCCTCTCTGGGTAAATTTCTTATATAGCCAACAACAAAAACAACAAAGCCTTTAGTCCCAAACAAGTTGGTGTAGGCTAGAGCTGAAACTCATAAGATCTTGAAACCAACTCATAGTTCTGGCACATGGATAGCTAACTTCCACGCACCCCTGTCCATGTCTAGTTTTTTTGGTGATATTCCAGTCCTTCAAATCTCTCTTCACGGACTCCTCCCATGTCAAGTTTGGTCTAACCCGACCTCTCTTGCTTATATAGGCCATTTAGCTATATTGAATGTACCATTTTTATATATTCTTGCAAGTAGTGCGCACAATCAAAATTTTAACTTCAGCAGGATAAATAGGCTCCTATTTACCTACACGTATATATGCGTTCTTATGTTGGTGCTACTAAATTAATACCAACATATTTCGACCCATTTCTGATATTGATGCTATTGCGAAGCAACCCACTATATACCAGGATAAATAGGCTTGCACATGATACAGATTGCAGCATGTTGTGCAAGTGCAATCTTTTCTTTCTGAATCTTGCTTCTGACCTGCTGCTTAATTATTCTTTTATGAGGATGACTAGGAGAAAATATAGGACCTTGTAACAGTAACTAGTCAATACATATCCCACGATGAAACTTCTTGTTGTGGTGCATATTTGGACATTTGCGCCGTGCATACACTCTTTAAACAGAATGAACCGTAGGTGAAACTGAACACTGACAGGTGTCATTGTAAAAAAGAATACTATCTGGCTAGAAGATGTATGCTCATCTGAACTAGGAACTTAGGCACCTGATTGATACTGTAGTACTGTACCTTAAGGCATGTTCACTTTGAGAATTTTCAGTGCTCAAGTCCATCAGTTCAGATCATTACCCATGGAATCTCAATTGCAGTTTTATAGAGATGCCACTGTTGTCTACTTTTAACTCAAAATCACTATACGTACCTATGGATACTGGATAGAGGGTTTTAAGGTTGCTACCTCATGGCAGAAGTTGTAGACTCATGGATATACCATTCATTACAACAATTTTCAGTTTCCTTGGTTACCCCACAAGCCAAATTATCCATATTGATCCTACATATAGCATGAAGTTTATATTTTTGACTCAGGTTATCCTAGCTAGAGTAACTTCACTCTTTACATTGTAGCTGTTAGATGCCCTACTCTGGCATTCTCAAGTACATGTGCCGGCTGCCAAATGCTTGAATTCTAACTAAATGGGTGAATTGTACAGCACGCAGAACCTTAGACTTTAGCGACACAGCATAGTAAGACCATAAGAATGAAAAGCAGACTGGCAATTTTTTTCAGTACAAATTCCATTGGTTGACTGGGCCTGCTGCCCAGATTTATGCTCATGTGGCAGTTCTCTTAGTGCTATCACACAAGTATTCATTCGGGCTCGTGATCAACTTCTGGCTGTTGATTTATGCCTGCCCTTTATTTTATCTTGCTTGACTAGCATCAAGTCATTTTCACTTGTTATTTTGTAAGAACAATACCAAACATGTTTCTCAATCAAGGAAACTGCAATCGAGATTCCAAGGAGAACTATGTTAGAATCTGAATATTCAGTTATTTGCTGCCATATCTGTTGAACACCAAGTCCAAATTTGATGGGATAATTGACAGTATTATTTCCTTTCCCGTCTCCCATTTCAGGTATCAGAATTCTATGATCCCAAG
Source organism: Triticum dicoccoides (assembly GCF_002162155.2). NCBI lineage: Eukaryota > Viridiplantae > Streptophyta > Magnoliopsida > Poales > Poaceae > Triticum > Triticum dicoccoides. The sequence goes on from NC_041388.1 coordinate 605,957,935, forward strand.
TCTGAGACAGACGTGGACATGGACTATAACAGCTTGTACTCGAGGCAGGACTTTCTAGAGGGCGAGGATGGTGAGCTTTCATGGTTTAATGCTGGCGTGCGGGTTGGAGTCGGGATCGGCCTCGGCATATGCGTGGGCGTCGGGTTGGGTGTTGGCCTGCTGGTCCGGACATACCAAGGCACCAGCAGGAACTTCAGGCGGCGACTGCCCTGATGGCCAACGCTTCCCACAAGTATATAGGAAACTGACTGCCCATCTTGCTGCCCATGCTAGTGATAGATGAGCGAGGCCTTGTGTTCTCCCCTCTGCAGCTTGTGTGCACTGCCAACCATTTTTGTCCCTTTGAGGTATGTAAATGCGAGTATGTATATGTATAGTAAAAATAAAATAAAGAGTCGAGTCGGGTCGAGTCGCTTGATGTTGCTGTGAGCATTAGATGGTTCTTTCTGAATTAAAAATGTATTGATGAAGGAACTTTAGGTGACCGGCAAGTGCAGTGTTTAGTCCTGTGGGTGATGTTGCACCTAAGAACTGTTGCAAGCCATGACTTGTTGTGCAGAGGGAACCTGATTAGGTGGCCTGTTATGTGTGTCATATGGTTTACTTTGAGCTTTTTCTCGAACTTTTGATCGCTTTTAGGTTTGTGTTGATCGCCACTATCCATCTTGTTTGTGTTGTCGAACTTTTGATACCTGTCTTCGTTTTTGTACAGTTTGTGCTGGTATGATGCATGGCCTGTCCTGTTCCTTTATGAGTAAATCATAATTGTAAAACCACACAAATTCCAGGACAGGAAAAAAGGTGTGGAGCTCAGCTCAAACTTGTTGTATCGTAACCAGTGTTTTGTAGTAGTATCTCTGATATGATGTTTTAGATATTGATGATGTCTTCAAGATGGAATATGATCCTTTTTTTAATATGAATTTGTTAGTAAAGAGATACATAGTCATGCAATATATTTTGTGATTTTTATTTGACCAATCTCGATAATCTTTGTATATATGTATATCAGTGGCCAAAATTAGAAATGTTTGACTACTAGGAGTACTAGCTAGTTATACAATGGATGGCTATCTAGTATGGTCACGAAGTATATTCTGATAAATGGTATTTAAGGAGGTCGCTGTAGGCCCTTAATACCGGAGATGGTGTAGCATAACCGTCTCTTAATCATCATCATCATCCTAACGGCAGGCAAAACCAATGGCGCAGGAGGGAGTTGAGTAGTGTACAGTACAGCCCCAAACGTGAGCATCTTTCCAAGCCTTGCGCAGTACTGAAAATGCATGTTTTAACTCGCAGCCGCACCTCAACCAATCATCCTCTCTCTTAAAAACTTTGGTGCATATCAGTACAGTACATTCTTTTTTTTAAAAGCTCAGTAGTACCTTATTTAAAACTGTAGTAGTATCTTTTTTTGTCAATGTCACAACCAAAAACCCACTTTACGTTTTCCACATTATACTCTCCCTGCAAATCATGGTCAAAAGGGAGGGCATTAACCTAACCACCCCCACTACCACCTACTAATCAAAAGCCGCAGGCAGAGATTATGGGTGATTATTCCCAAATGCGGCAAGTAGTTTGCTTTTGGGTGGTAAGTAGTTTGCTTGGAATGTGGGTGAACTGGAGATGCAAACCAGACCGGACCGGACAGAAGAGGCCAGTGGCATCATACGCATGTAGTAACTTCCACGGCAATCAATCCTTCCTGCTCTCACCACCGCCTGAAAGCATCCATCCACCACCGCAGCTGCAGATTGCTCCCCGGACGGACGAGACCCCCCCACCTCACTCCCCTCTCTCACTGACCCATTCCTCAAGAAAGGTAGGGAAAAGAGGTGGAGGAAAACGAGAGGCCTTGCCGCCTGGGCGCTCTCACGCACCAACCCGACGGCATTGTGTTTTTCAGGCACCGCACCTAACCTTCTTTCCCCGGCCGGTGGTTTTGTTTCATGGTGCGGTGCAGGGGCGGTGGGCGTGTCGTCTGGTGACGGACGGGTAAGGGATGGCCGCCAGGGTGCCTGACCTCGGCTCCGACTTCGCCCAGAAGATGCTGCACGACCTCCGCCGACGCCGCCAGAGGCTCGGCTTCGGCTCGCCGTCGGCCGCATCGGCGTCGAATGCCGCCGCCGCGTCTCGGGGTATGTTATGTTTTCCCGTCGGTGTTTGCTTTGCACTCTGCTCTTGCATTTCCTTTGCACTCAGTTCTCGTTCAAGTAGTGACTATGATGAACTGATGATACTGGTACTCATCGAAAAGACCATGTAGAAATTCTGATGGTGCTGCATGACTACTGAATTTGATGTCTGTTGCAGATGCCTGCTCGAACTCTCAGAAACCATCTACAAGCCAGAGGCCGCAGCAGGCAGCAGCCGCCCCTCGATCGAGCAGACCAGAAGCAACCACGGCACCGAGATCATCAGTAAGCAGAGCACAAGCCCCAACCCAAAATCTTGATGCATCTGCGCTCCAAATCTTCTATACCGTCGTAACCAATTGACCTCCACTGCGCTCGATCGCAGCACCAGCAGCAACCCAGCACCAGCAATGCCGCCGTGGCCAGCGCGGCCAAGCCACGGCGAGGACGCCCTGTCGCCGCCGACGCCGACGCGCGCGCCATCGTGCCGTTCCAGGGAGGAGACGCGGGGGACCGCAAGCCAGAGCATGCCGTCGTCGCGAGCAGCGTCGACGTGCAGATGGCGGCGCTGGCCCTCGCGCTCAGCGACGGCGGGAAGCTCCGGAACATGGAGGTCGTGGCGCGCAACGGCTCCGTCTTCTTCCGCCAGCCGGACACGGCCCGTCGCGGCGGCGGCGGCGGCGGCGGCGGCTACCTCCTGCCGCCGCCGCCGCCTTCCGGAGGAGGTACAGGCGCGCCCGCCGGCGAAGTGGCGATCGGGGTGCAGGACCTGAACGACATGCTCATGGCGGCCTACTCCTCGGGCGGGAGGAGGAGGCCCGACGACGAGGCCCGGAGGAAGCTCTTCAGAGGGTCCATGGACATGGAGGAGGCGCTGAGCATGCTGGTCATGCTCCAGGACGCCTCCCGGTACATGGAAGGGTCGGGGAGCGGGCTCAAGGGCAAGGAGAACCGCAAGGGCTTGGCGGCGGCGCGCTCCGCGAGGATCGAGGAGATCGTCGACGAAGATTCAGATGCTGAGCGTGCCAAAAATGCTTCCATGCAGATGGTTGTCCACGACAAATTTCAGAGCCATCGGAATGCAGACAGTAGCTCAGTTATTCAGTCTGGTCCAGGCAGCTCCAAGATCAACAGTGCTTCTGAAGGTGAAAAGGATGGCTCGAAGGTGAGGATGCCGAGCGTGATCGCCAAGCTGATGGGGCTGGAGAACCTGCCTTCGTCGACGTCGACGACAACGAAGACCGTCGCGGAGCGCAAGGGGACGGAGAGGTTTGTGAAACCTGGAGCTGTGCCAAGAATGGAGATCAAAGCAGATGCGATGAACCGCAAACTGCCGATACGGATCATAGCTTCAGAGAAGGGTCAGCACAAGATTGTGTTGTCAGGGGAGTGGAAGACAAACTTTGGGGACTCTGAAATGGGTGCTGCTGCACTGTCAAACAGTTCATCACACCCTGCAACTGCAACTGGTAATAGCAGGCAAGGAAGGCTGACCATGAGGGAGGTGCTGAGAAAGATGGTAGCAGCAGAGAGAGGAGCTGATGAAAAACAAGAAGTAGAGGAGAGGATCATCCATGAGGACAAGGGGATTGCTGAAGAAATCAAACTGCAGAACCCCGTCAGCGTCGGGTGCCGCGCCGATTCGGGTAAGAGGATGGATTTTTTGAAGAGATTCAGGAAGAATTCAGACAACAACAGGCCTGTCAAGGAAGAGAAGCAGAGTGCTCAGGAGAAGAGTGCAGCAGCTGGAAAGAAGCAGGCCACTGGCATGAGACGGTTGCTGGGGAGAGACGGCGAGGCGAAATCAAGGAAGGCGAGGGAGAAGCTTAACAAGGAGAACCTTGCCACTGCAGAAACCAAGGCTGCAGGAAAGAATGGGAAGACAGATCAGGTCAAACATCAAGCGCAAAGTAAACATGTAGACAGACAAAGCAAGCCGAGGAAACCGCAGAATCGTCGGGAAATGCAGAGCGAAACGCCGAGTCGGAAGTTGGAAAACAAGAAGGCGGCACTGATGCCAGAAGCAGGGCATATGAAAAAGAAGCCTGAGTATACTGTGGTGACACAACAGGAGAATGAAGAACTTGCAAAAGAACATGTCTGTTTTAGCAAACCAGCAGATAGCACACATGGCGAAGGCGGTTTGTCAGAACCATTGGCAATAGTAGTGAGAGGCCGCAACATAACTGGAGCAGCCTCCTTGGACCAACCATTACAGAAAATAACTGAAGGATCTAGTGAGAAAGCAACTGAAACACCGAGGGAACCGCAAAATCGTCGGGCAACGCATAGCGAAGCACCAAACCGGAAGTTGGAAAACAAGAAGTCACTGTTGTCAGAAGCAGGACATATGAGAAAGAAGCTTGAGTACACTGTAGTGGCACAAGAGGAGAATGAGGTAGATGCAAAAGTAAATGATACTATCAGTTCTAACAAACCAGCAGATAGCACTCATGGCGGAGTCGGTTTGTCGGAACCATTGACAGTGGTAGTGAGAGACAGCAGCACAGCTGAAGCAATTTCTTTGGACCAACCTTTGCAGAAAATAACTGAAGGAATCAGTGATCCTACAATTCGTGCAGAGACTGTTGTACATGCAAGTGAGGATTTGAAGTTCCTTGATCAGATTGCAATTGCTGAGATAAATGTAAGTTTGTCCAACCTAGGCACTCTGCTTAAACTCTCCGTGCACACATTTTATCATCGTTCTAATAAAGCGTGGAATTTGGTGTAAATTGCAGGATGATAGGATCAACCACACACCTAGTGAGACTACACAGATACCTGAAATATTTGCCGAGGAAGAACAGCAGCAGCAAGAACAACAACAACAACAACAACAACAACAACAACAACAACAACAACATCAACAAATGATAGTGAAAAAGCAACTAACTGAGGATTTGAAGGTCTTGGATCAGAGTACGATTCCTGAGACAAATGTAAGTTTGTCCAAACTAGGCACCCTGCTTAAACAATCTGCGCGTGTGCAAAATTTTATTATCATTCTAATGAAGCGTGCAATTTGGTGTAAAATGCAGGATGAATGGATCAACCACACACCTAGTGAGACTGCACAAATGCCTGAAACATTTGCCGAGGAAGAACAACAAGAACAAGAACAACAAACGATAGTGATACGGGAAGCATTTACCGAGGAGGAAGAACAGCGGCAACAAATGATAGTGAAAGAGCATCTAACTGACGGTACGCATGTTCTTGATGTCCTATTGTCCTGTAGTACTAAACTGAAGAAATTTTCACTCTGTTTAAAAAGCCATTGAATGGAGCACCATATGCTTTTATTGCAGGCTCTGATGATCATACCACAACGTCCATCAGTACTGAAAATTTGCAGGATCACAAGACACATGTTGTTACATGCGATTCTTTGACAGAGAACCAACTCCTGCTCATGAGACTGCTGGTAAAGGATCGGTACTTGCTGGAAACCGCAAAGGCGATCGTCAGAGTTGACGCTCCCGTCAGTTTCATCGACGCTGACGCCGGTGCACCGAACTGGTCGGTCGACAAAGGCAACGACCTCCTCTCCGACGTGGCCCGGGAGGTGGTCAGAAGGAAAGGCAAGAGGAGCGAGGCCATGGAGGAGGTCAGCGTGGCGCGCACCGCCAACCTGAGGCTGCAATACCTTGACGATCTCGTCAGAGAGCTGGACGGCGACGTCGAGAGCCTGGACATGTCAAAGTCCAAGAGAACTCAGCAGCAGGGTGACAATCGCGCGGCCGAAAATCTGCGTAGGATACTTGAGAGTGACATTCAGAATGACCACCCAGACGCCAACTCGACGTGGGATTTCGGGTGGAACCGCGTGTGGGAACTGCCGATGGAGAAGGGCGACGTTGTCAGGGATCTGGAGAAGAACATACTGGGTGGCATCATCACCGACGTGGCGAGGGATCTCATCGGAGTATCGGTACGACATGGCTGTTGTCCCTGCGTGGCTTGAGTGGAGCTGTGGAGAGAAAACTTTTAGAGTGATTGAGGTCATTAGGTTAGGCTAATTTTTTGATCTGTACCACGTTTATTCGCTGTAAATAACTTCTGTGAGGTTTCTCTATGTTAAGGAAATATGTGTGTTCCGTTCTCCTTTTTTTGACACAAGACAAGGTTGTGGTTTTTTCCTAGTAGTAAGGAAATGTGCCATTGTTTCAATTCGAACTTTCCATGCCCTATTAACATCCTATATTTGCATATCAGGGGGGCATCCCTTATTTCATCATGGAAAGTTGGAAGACCAAGTTCGAATCTGGTGAACCGCCCTTAGGTCAGGCTATTCCATCTGGGATTTTGGTTCGAACAATGTGTGAGAGCTGTCGACCGAGAAGAATGAAGTTGTCATAGGTTTGGAGAAGACCATATTGGGTGGCATTATCACGTACGGAGGTGTCACAGATCTATATAGTGGCTGGAACATAGGCACACATTTTTATTAAAAACATGGCATAATAAACACACATGTGCTGAATTGTACTCCCTCTGTAAACTAATATAAGAGCGTTTAGATTACTAAAATAGTGATCTAAATGCTCTTATATTAGTTTACGGAGGGAGTACAATGTAACTAGCAGCTAGGCCAACGGCAGATGGAGATGACTTTTGAGTACAATGCATAGCGAATTGCCAAATTGTATTTGTCATGCTCCAAGTTGCACCCACAGTGAGAGCGAAGAAGATGACCAATGTCAAGTTGGTTCACTGAATACTGGTTGGTGCTTCAATTTTCCAGCAGACATCCTTCTCAAGGCCCGCAGTCCGTCCTTGCAAATGAAGCTAGGATTTCTGATGGTCCAAATGAAGCTATGCGACATGGTCGCCGGTCGGCACAGTTTCTCTAGGACTCTGGAGAAAGGAGTCAAAGATGTTTTTTCTGATGCCACCCATTTCTGCACTTCAAAGAAGTGTGTGCATGGCACACACATGTTGCATCTCGTGTCTGTCTACATGGAGTAGTTGGCAACAAGTAACACAAGAGGTGGAACAAATTAGGTCAGATCGGTCCTGGTGTGGGTTCTGGTAGGCTCTGCTTCTCCGTCAAATTAATAAACTAAGGTTCAGGTCAATATTTTTTAATAAACTAAGGTGAGGACAATCAAGGAGATAGAAAAATCATGCAGCTGAGCGACCTCAGATAAAGTGTCTTGGATATTGACATGTATATATAGACATAGCAAAAATCCAAGTTGGTAGATGAAATAGTTTTAATTCATGACCGGTGGTTGAGAAACGTAGCCACGTTGATTTGTATATATACACATACCACTTTCATTCCTCTCACTAGCATAGCTTCAACTCCACTCTGTCTTGGGTATCATCTCGATCGCAATTGCATGACAAGCAACAAAATTCGTTCTTCCACCTTCTTCTGTGCGGACAAGTTCATATTTCTGTCACACGAAACACTGCATAAATAGCGGTCAGAATATGCTTATAGCGAATCATTCATTGAGAAAGCATAGAGTGCATGATGCTTGTAACTGTTGTTCTGCATTTGAAAACTACAAGTGCTTACAATGGATACACCGTGTCAAGTTGCATGTTGGTTTAGAAACTAATCTTGGACTGTCCACGAGGTGACCAGAAATTAATCTTGGATTCTCCAAAGTGACCTTGTAAATGGTCATAAGGAAATTAAGGTAAACGGACCGAGGAGATGGAGGACGTCAACTTGGAATGCACTGCTAAACTGAAAGTGCGATACCTTGCTGACCTTGTCAGAGAATTATATGGTGGCGGTATACTAAAAATGACACGGCTGAAACTTTGCATCTAACAATTTCAGAGTGACATTCATAACAACCGCCCGGATGCCGGAGGCCAACTTGCCATCTGACGCATATACTAACACGTTAGATTGACGGACCCAGAAGTATGGTGCCGATCGAGAAGGACGAAGTCATCATGGATATGGATTTGGAGAAGACCATATTGGGTCGCATTATCACGGAGATGGCAAGGGATCTGTATGGTGTCTGGAAGATAAGCACACATTTATTTTACTGATTGAAACACACATGCACATGCGCTCACGTACGCATACGAGCCATGCGAACACCTTCCATTTATATACAGGAACCTCGTACGAATTATATACAGCGACCACTCACTAAAACTAGTGCAAAATGAATTACTTTAAACTACTTTATCGCGGTCAAACCACACAAAGACAACAACCATGGTGAACTGATACTACAATAAGAAATCTGTTGTTGTTGGAAAAGAAAATTGCAATCTACTCCCTTTGTTTTCATTTACTCTGCTTATTATGTTTGACTAAAGTTTGACCAAGTGTACACTTAGAAAAATATATAAACATTTACCGTAACAAATCTATATGATGTGAAAGTACACTCAATCATGAATCTAATGAATATTGATTTGTTAATGTATATATGTTACTCCCTCCTTCCCCAAATATAAGGCGTGGTTGACTTTGCATAGTCTTTGGTGCATGACTTTGACCACCGATATATATCAAAGTACATGGATTGAAAATGCGCAAATGACATCTTCGTACTTGACTTACAAAATAATTTTATGCGACACCCGCAGAAAAAGATATTTTTTATGCCATATGTCTGTATGCTAATTTTACAGACATACAATATGTGAAAATTATAGGCAAAGTAATGCAACAAAGACCAGAAAAGTCAATCGGCGTCTTAGATTTCGGGAATGAGGAAGCAATATTTTTGTTTATAAACTTTTGTCAAAATTTACAAAGGTTGACTTTGACCAAAACTAATACGTAGACTAATTGTATCAGGCATGCTCCAAGTACGACTAAGGCACGCGCAAATAAATGGTCTTTGTCAGAAAGACTCACTATATATTGCTTGGTGCTTTGGCTCTCCAGCAGCTACTCTTCTCGAGGCCGACAGTCCGTCCTTGCAAATAAAGTTAGGAGTTCAGCTGGCCCAAACGAAGCTGTGCGTCGTGATTGCCGGTGGGCACAATCTCTCTAGAACTGTAAGGACATAAGCCAAAGATGTTTTTCTGATGCCACCCATTTTTGTATTTTCGATGAAGTGTGTGCATGTTAGCACCGACACACATGTCGCATATCGTGTGTAAATAGAGTACTTGGGTAGTTATATATGCTTTAGGGAGAGTTTCACAGTGTCAGCAATAGGTGAAACCGCACCAAGTTAGATCGATCCTGGTGTGGTTGTGGTAGGCTCTACTGCTCTGTCAAATTAATAAACTAAGAGCATGTTTGGAATCCCTTCGCTCCGCAACTCTACTGCGGAGCGGAGCGGCATGTAGTTGTAATTTGGGGAGCTGCCAATCCGACGCTCCGCACGCTCCTCTCCATCGAAGGAGTGGAGTGTTGCCGAATAGGGCCTAAGTTGAGAACAACCAAGCAGATAGAAAAATCATGTAGTTGAGCAACCTCACATGAAGTGGCTTGGATATTGACATGCATATATGGACAAAGCAAAATCCAAAGTAAAATCCAAGTTGGCAGATGAAATAATTTTGATTTATGATGGGTGGTTGAGCGAAGTAGCCACAATGATTTATATACACATGCCACTTTGATTCCTCTCGCATACCATAGCTTTAACTTCACGCTGTCTTGGTTGTCATCTCACATTTTCATGACAAGCAACACGATTTGTTTCTCTACATTGTTTTATGTGCACAAAGTTCGTATTTTTGTCATACAGAACATTGCATAAATAGTGCTCAGAATATATTTAGAGCAAACAATTCATTCGGAAAGCATAGAGTGCATGATGCTTGTAATTAACTGTTGATCTGCATTTGAAAGCTGGAACTACTAACGATGGATAGTTGTTGGCCTGAAACCAAACTGCAGGCACATACATTTGCACGATTCTAAACTTCTACCATAGTTGCAACAAAACATTAGTAACGTTGGTGAGCCATAAATAACAAGAGAGATAGTGTAGGGGGACTAATTTCGTTTGCTTCGTAAAGGCATCTCCAATGCTGATCCAACCGTCCGCATACGTCCGCACCGCAACGTGTTTTTTCATCCAACGCGGTCCTGCATCGGTCCGCAGGACAGTCTAAATGTGCTTTTTCCTGTAAACCGGAGACAAACTAGGGAGAGGGGGAGGAGGGGGGTTGCGGGCGTCCGAACCGCTGTCACCTCCACGTATGCCAGCTGTGGCTGACCCTTAGCTCCCTCCTTCGCATGCGCGCGCTTCCCTTCCAAAACGGTCAACGCCACTCCAGAGCGTCAATGCCCCATTCATGCCCACCTAGAGCGGACGCGACCTCTAAGGCTGCCGACATTGAAGCGGCGCGGCGGCCGAGAGAGCGTCGCCCGCATCAGTGACTCCTAATCAAATTGGCGGCGGCGGCCTGTAGGTGCTCAGGGCAGCGGCGGGACAAGATTGGAGCAACCTCCACCGGTTCCACGAGCTGTGTTGATTGCATCCTCATACGCGACAGCTAGGGCTTCGAACACTTAGCGTGTAGTGGCGGTGGTGTGGACGAGCTCGGGGCAGGGGTAGGATGAGTTGACCTAGGATTCGGGGTGAGAGCTTGGCATCCTTGTGCATGGAGGGTAGGGCATCGAGCACTTCGCACACAACGATGGCGTCCACCTATGGGCAAGCTCTGGACGACAACGAGACACGGGCATCGGCTGAAGGGAGAGGAGATCGAAGCCGTCTGCTGTGCTGGCGGCTCTGCTGCGTGACGCGTGCGCTCCTACTCCTTCTTCCGCCGCTCCGCCAGATGTGGATGGGAGTGGGAGGAGAAGTGGATGAGGCGGCCCCGCACACGCTTGCATTTAGCAAAATCATGGACTCCGGAGGCTTCCAGACACTATCATGCGGGCCCAAGGTAGGTGGACGCATTGACTACAACCGCGTGGGGTAGTTGGATGGCCGACACATGGGTCGAGGTGGACACCGAGCGGACGCACGGCGCATTCGTCTCGTGTCGACGCGTCGGGAATGCGTCTAGACGGACAGCGAGCAGACGGATTTTGGGTTTGCGGCGACGCATTGGATCACGTTTTCCTTGTTTCTATTCAAACGGATACACGCGGGCGATTTACGTCGGCATGTTGGAGTTGCCCTTAGCACTTTTCTTGCATAGTGAAATTATCATGTAGAGATTCCGAAGAACATATTGAGTGGCATTGTCACGGAGCTAGCAAGGTATCTTATCGGAGTATCACTGCACCATGGCTATTGTATTTGTGTGGCCTGATCAGGGGATTCTTAAATAAGTGGTTGATGTTATACTAGTTTTTGATCTGTAACGCCTTTTCGGTGTAAATCATTCAGAGACATTCCTATTTATAATTGAAGAGTCCTTTCACGATACATCAAATCAATCCAGATCATTCATTTTTGTAAGACAACGGTTGAGATGTGGCAATACTACACCCACATTCATGTAGTATATTTATTAAGCCTCAGGGGTATTTTAGGTGGATCACTAATATAAAACCTCCAAAACAGTTCACTATCTCCTTGTATGACGAAGACTAATCAGTCGTTCGATAGACCTCATTTTTCATAATACTCCCTCTGTAAAGAGAAAGAGATATAAGAGCGTATAAATGACTAAACGCTCTTATATTTTTTAACGGAGGAAGTAGTTTGTATCATTCATTGTACTAGTGGTTGGGGCGCACATTTCCATTTAGAAAAAAATACATAGTCCTTACCTCCGTCTAAAAAACATCTTAGAAAAAAAATCCACACCTTCATCTAAAAAAAGAAGTAAAAAGGAAAAAAAATTGCCACCATAGCCTACCGGTGAGTGCCACTTTGCATAATCCTCCATTTAAAAAATACCAAAGGTTCTCACCTCCATCTAAAAGAAAAAGGAAAATACATTTATAAAATAATCCACACCTTCATCTAATTTTTTTCAAAAGATTTCACACCGCGGCCAACCAGCTTGGGCCACATGATATAGCTGGTTGGCCGCCCTTTACGCGTAGCTTAATGGGTTTAATTGCATACTTTGATTACACGGAAACAAATCTCTCTGGTTGTCTGACAGACTTGCATCAGTACGACGTAAGACTGGTTGTGTAATGCATAGTATTATAAGTTAGTATCTTACGTTGCCTTATTAATTGATATGCATGACACAAAGTAGTAAAACATTTAATATAATACGGTATCATGATATGATATCACTCTCTCTCTCTTTCCTCATTTAATTGTGTGCCACATCATCTAAAAAGTCTAGTTGGAATGCATGATACCGTTTATGATACTCACCACATTACGACCAGTCTAATCAATTAGCACGGACTCATATCATGTTTTGGCTGGCGTGGATGAGAGAATCAGTTAGCGGGGAATCTACTGGCCGGCGGACTTGGCTCAGTACGGCGCCGTTTGGTCGGCGTGGATGCGAGAATCAATTACTAGCAGGCACTCCACGCGACCAGCAAACTCGGTTCAGAATCGGAACGGCGATGTATTGGTCGGCATGGACACCAGCAGTGGCGGATTTAGAATTTGACAAGACAATAATGAATAACATTACAATGGCTAGAAAAAAAATACTACACTACACAAAAATTAGTATGATGAACAAACATTGCACCAGTAAAATAGAATTTGACCCGCAAAAAAAGTAAAATAGAATTTGTAATTTGTGTATGGAGCAACGGCCCTCATAACCCCACCCTTAGGCCCGTCAATGGTCACGAGATGGGCCGGTGACCTGCAGACGCTGAGCAGTGCGTGGATGCAGACAAGCCAGATGACGGGTGTGCGGCTCAACAGGAGGCGATGGAGTGCATACGTGCAACAATGGCGGCATGATCAGAGTAACCTCAGAGGGATATGTTTGTCAGTTTCTGCAACAAGTAACAAAAGTGGAACAATTTAGATCAGATCGATCATGGGGGGTGTTGTGGTAGGCACTATGGAATAAACTGACTTGAGAAGAACCAATGAGAGAAGAATCATGCATGTAGTTGAGCTACCTCACAGGGATATGGTTGCACATGAAGTGGCCTGATTGGCATGTATATATAGACCAAGTAAAATCCAAGTTGGCAGATGAAATAAATTTGATTTAGGATTAGTGGTTGAGCAACATATCCAAACTAATCTATATACGCATGCCACTTTCATTCCTCATCTCATGTAGCACGACCTTAACTTACTACGCCATCTCGGGTAGCATCTTACGGTTGCGTGCCAAGCAAGAATATTTGTTCTTCTATCTTGTTCTGTGTGCAAAAGTTTGCATTTGTATCATGCAAACACATGGCACAGATAATGATAAGAATATGCTTAGTTCAAGATTTAACGCATGATGCTTGTAACTATTGATGTGCATTTGGAAATTGTCGCTTGTTACGTAACAGCAGGAACGTACATGGCTTTCCGAAAGTTCTGCCATAATTGCATGAAGCATTAATGTGAGCAATAAAGAAATACTACAAAGAAGATAGTGTGTGGGGAATAATTTGGTTTGCTCTTAAGGATGAGCACCCATCTTCTCATGTTTGACCGTGAGAACACGAACAGCATACTAGTGCTTGTGCCTGTTGATGGGGTTGTACTTGAGAAATCGGAGCCCCAATATGAAATCTTAAAGTGGAATCTATGTAACAAAAAATCGGTTCTTCAATAAATTGATATTATACAATGTACATATACTTTTATTCTCATAATTATAAGCTTGCTAAAAATAAGTAGTAAAACTCATAACATACTTGTGCATGGTGCTTGGCCATAATTGAGAGAGAGAGAGAGAGAGAGAGAGAGAGAGAGAGAGAGAGAGAGAGAGAGAGATGACCTTTGATATTCATGATGTATGTGTTCATCAACAACGTCAAGATCAATTAAAATTAATTTGCAAGCATCATCCATAAACAAATTCATCATCATTATTCTAAAGATATTAAAACAATATATATCAATATTTGTGGCTAAATTATTTACTTACAAAGTGGCATAATATAAAACAACATTATGACAGACTGTTTTGTGTGTATGTGTGTGTGTGTGATTGAAGACAAACCAATTACAATTAGACATTTTCTCCACTCACATGCGCTGTAAGACGTACTACTATACTCAAGAAAGAAGCCTCAACACACTCTCTTCCCTAGCACAACAGCTTTACAACCATAGTCAGCCCACCTGCGCTTTTGTCATAACCACAATCCAAACAAACGGAGGCACAATCATGGTGCCAACACGTGTATTTTCAAAGAACACACAAGAGAGAGTATCTGCCTGGAGAAGAGAATAATTGTTTATCACAAATGCATGCCTTTTGTCCATTGTTCTATTAGCAGTACTGTTCTATTGGTGGTACTGTTGA
>NC_041388.1:605972721-606003391 GCF_002162155.2 Triticum dicoccoides
TGTTAGTCGAGATGTCTCTCTTAGCATGTTTCATGCACAATAAAATTATCGAGCTCTATGATGGCGGGCGGACGAGGGGAGGAGGCTGAGAGCATGTACTACGCTCCAGCATGGACAACTGCCCTATTATCCACGTATGAGGAATGATTGATGTGGATAAGAGAGATGAAAAAGATGGCTGCTTGCAGACCATGATGGGATCTTGTAGAGGAGCCTGTTACTTCGGTGAAAAAGCTGAGAGAGAAAAGCAAGAGGTAGGTAGGGAACATCAAGATGCATTTATATGAGTAGTTTATCTTGTGAGAGAAAATGATGAACGAGGAAAGACCTTATTTGCAAATGTGGAGAGGGGTGTGGGTATATTTTTGCAAAATTGTCATAGTTTCCTTCCTATCCATCAGACATAAATCGGGCTGTCTATATTGCAGGATGGCAGGCACACCATCATCGCCAACTCTGTTTTTTAAGAGTAGTAGATACTCCATCGCGTGTATACCGACATTGCTTATGTTTTATGTGGGTATAATATTAGAACTACCAAACAATATGTTGACCCAGTTGCAACAAATACTCTTAATATTTTTGGTGGCCCAATATTTGCAACTTCTTATTTTTGAATACATCTTTTCACTCTTAAGCTTTTCAGCGATTCCAGCTTAGGGAACCTTCTAGAGGTTCTAGCCGTGCTTTTTCGGTTTTGGAAATGTTCTAGAAAGTAACATATTTTCTTATTATGTTTCTTTCTTATTTTTTGCTTCTCCTATTTTGTTTCTTTTCTCTTTCCTTTTCCTCATTTTTCTTTTCTCTATTTCACTTTATTTTTTATTTTCTTTCATTTTCATTTTTTATTTTTTATTTAAAAAAGTTCATATTTTTCAAATTTTGTTCAATTTTTTTAGAAAATGTTCCTGTTTTCAAATTTTATTCTGAAATCCAAAAAAGTTTAGAATTTCAAACATTATCTGCCTATTTTAGAAACAATGTTTGACAATTCAAAAAAGTTTAGAATATCAAAAATTCATTGTTTACATTTTTAACTTTTATCATAATTCAAAGTAAATTAAAAAAATTCCAAAAATGTCCCTATTTTTATAAAAATTTCAATTTTTTTAAAAATGTGCATGTTTTCAAATTAGTTTGCAAATTCAAATTCTTTGGGAAATTTCAGAGAATGTTTGTGTTTTGATTTTTTTTCATAATTTCAAAAAATGATCACATTTTTTTATTTTGTTGTTGTTTTTGAAAAACCTTTCTCCTTTTGCACAAGTTGATCAGGATTGAAATTATGTTTATGTTTCTAAAATGATGTTAAAAAATTTCAAATTTTGTTCTCATTAGTAAATAGGAACTTTTTTCCAAATATTGGTCTAATTTTTAAAAATTATTCCTACTTTATTCATTCATTTATCATTTTCTCGGGAAATTTATTGGAACTTTGATTTTTTAATGTTTTATAATTTTGTTTAGAATTTCAAAATATGTTCCTATGTTTAAATTTTGTTCAGAAGTTCAGAAAATGTTCTTGTTTTCAAAATTTGGTTGGAAAATTTTGAAAAATGTTTGAGGTACAAACAAATGTTTCCAATTTCTAAAAAAAATCAGAATTCCAAAAAAACATGCAACTTTTTTTATATTTGCTCGTTAATTGTTCTTTATTTTTTTTCCTCCCTACATCAATAACATGGTACAATACAGTATAGTAGGCTACATTGACGGGTTGCTACAGTGCACCGGGCTTCGTTTTCCCCATAGTTTTTGCTGGATCTGATTCACTACAGTTATGTGCGTTGGGACCGGTTCGCTGGGTCAGGTGCTTGATCTCCCGCTCACGCGCGCCCACTCGCATCGCCATTGGGCCGACCCAGTCAGGCGCCCTGTGCGAAAAGGATTGGTTGTCTGCCGCAGCCCGCGGCGCATTTAAATTCTTTGATTAGAAAGTTTTGGTGGGGGAGTAAAGAAGGACAAAGAAAGCCAAGCTGGGTATCTTGGAATGCGATGACTAGACCGAAAATTGTGGAGGTCTAGGATTTCGTGACATTGAGCTCTTCAATCTAGCCCTGCTAGCTAGACAAGCTTACATAATTTTGATGGATCTAGAGGCTCTAAGTTCGCGGGTACTGAAGGCAAAATACCACCAAAATGCAGATTTCTTGCAAGCTGATCTTGGTTCGGCCCCATCTCAGATACGGTGGTCGCTACTCGAGGGGCGAGATGTGCTAAAACAAGGCTGATTCGTCGCATTGGGGATGGTCAATCGATGAATATCCGGGACCACAATTGGATTCCTAGACCATCAAACATGAGACCAATAGTGTGCAGAATAGCTAACCCGCCCCAATTGGTTGGTGAGTTGATCTGGCCGGGTGCAGAATGGGATAGAGACACAATTGCTTAGGTTTTTATACCAACTAATGCGGAGGCCATCATGTCAATACCTCTATGTACGAGGCATATTGATGACTTTTGATCGTGGGTGCATGAAAAGAACGGTGTCTTCTCTGTAAGGTCTGCCTATCGCATGCTCGTTGAGACAAAAATACGGAGAGAAGCATGGCTTGAAGGTCGGCCAGCTAATTCAAACAATGAAAGAGAGTCCAAGCTTTGGGATAAACTATGGAAGGTCGAGGTGCCATCAAAAGTTAAGATCTTCTTATGGAGGCTTGCGCAGCAGTCAATCCCCAAAGCCGATGTACGTCACGATCGTAACATGTCCACTAGCACTAGGTGTGGGTTGTGTGGTTCTGAGGATTCGTGACAACATTCATTGCTCCATTGTACTGTTGCACGATGCACCTAGGTGTTCTAGGAGGCTGATCTTGTCGAAGCCTTAAACAACACAATGGAACCTGATGCCAAAAGATGGCTGTTTGCTTTGATAGATATGTTTTCCATGACTTATTTTATTCAGGTTGCCAGAGTACATCAGTTACCAGAGTACATGGTATAATAGACCCACCAACGCTAGAAGCTGTAGCATGTCGTGAAGCGCTTGCTCTAGCTTCGGATCTAGCATTATCACATGTAGTTATCGCCTCCAATTGCCAAAGTGTAGTCATGGACATCAACAAGCATATTGGAGGTACGTATGCAAGCATTGTTAAGGAGATTGTAGAGACTACAGTAACCATCAACGACTGCACCTTCATCTCTCGAGGGTAGAGCTACTAATCTTGAGGCACATAGCCTTGCTAAGTATGCTTTCAGTTTGAATTTTGGGCGCCATGTGTGGCTGTTAAACTCACCAGATTTTCGATGTATCCCCATGAACATTATTGAGCAATAATAAAGTGTGTTTAGACTAAAAAATCTACTCCCTCCATAAACTAATATAAGAGCGTTTAGATCACTAAAATAGTGATCTAAACACTCTTATATTAGTTTACAGAGGGAGTATCTATATTCTATATCAATATAATAAGATTCAAAGGGGCAGATCAAAATAATCTCGACCATCAAATCAGGTCAATCCAACGATTTGGACTGCTCTGATGGTGAGTGCTGCAATTAATATCTACAAAATATGAACGTTAGCGCCAATCACACAATTAATCCGGAAATAATATCCTACCTAATATTTACATGCAATTAATGTACATGTTTAATTTTTTTAGGGGAAGTACAGGTTACTAGTGTCCTGAAAAACACGAAATTCGTACGCAGGACTAGCGATCAATTCAAGTCCTCCCTATCCAGGCAGCAGCGCGGTGGGCTTTGCCTTACAGTGTCCCGTTACATCTTGGGCCCTCTTCTTTTTCTCTGAATTCTATGGGCCTGAGGAACCGCTACGGAAATACTATCTGGGCCAGGCCTGCCAGGCGGACGCCGTGGTGAGATGTTTTTGTTTTTGAGCTGGTGAGATGATATTTCGGTTCCATGGATCCTCCCGAATGTAAAAAAAAACTTGCTCTCAAAAAAAAAAAGTAAAGAAAAACTGGTCGAAATTAGCAAGCCTGCGTAATTTCGTACGCCCGGAGCAAACCCCTTCCCCACCGTCTCCAGAAACCTCCCGACCCTTCCACACCCACTCCCCCTCACCTCCCCATCATCCCGGCGGCAGCCTCCTGCTGGCCCCGGCCTTCCCCCGCGGCGGCGACGAGCAGAGCAGCCGACGACGACGGCCTCCTCCGCTGCGCCCCGGCCCCGTTATTCCGCCGCCGCGGAGCCATCCGTCCCGGGGCGAGGCCTCCGTGTTTCCGCCTCCGCTGACCGCCGCGGCATGCTTCCCCTGCGGCGCCTCTCCACCGCTGGTAATTTTCTCACTGGTAGTCTGTAGTTGAATTGGTGTATGCCTTGTCTGATTATTGTATGGGTGTGATAACCACGAATCGGAAGTGGCATTTGCAATTTATTGTTTCTAGCATACCTGAGACAGAGATGTATGCATTGTCTGATTGTTGGTATGACTGAGACAGAGATGTCACTATTGCTGTATGCATTGTCTGATTGTTGGTAGTTTGGTATTAGTTGAATTGGTGTACGCATTGTCTGATTGTTGTATGGCTGTGATAACCACAAACTGCAAGTAACATCTGTAATTTCTTGTTCCTACTAGACATATCTGAGACAGAGATGTCACCAAAACGGCTGCGATCAGGGCAGGCCTCGCAGGAACCCCACCAGGCCTTCAGCATCAAGTATTTGTTGTTTGATATCTTGCTCCATATCCAGGATCCAACAACCCTTCTGCATGCTTCGCTCGTGTGTAAGGATTGGTATAAAATCATCTCAGATCCTGGTTTCCTCAACCCTTTCCGCAAAAAACAAATTAGCCAGTTCGTCGGGTTTTTTGCTGAGTTTGATGGTGGGGATGATATAGAATTCATACCGCTGCCACTGCCCCCTGAGTTTGCATATGTTGGCAAGTACCTATTGACTTCATTTTCGGGTGGTCTTAGAAATGCGCAAGACATTCGTGGTGGCTCTGTTCTTCTAAAACTGGAAGACTCGATCGCCATCTCCAATCCATTTATGAAGAGTTTCCGCACATTTCCACTAGCCCCACCTTTCCGGAATATTCATGGTCATCATTGTGGTGATTTTTACCTCTTCAATGGTGATAGCGTAGTCCGCGTGGTTATCATTGCCATGGCTAATCTTTTGCATATTCAGTTATGTGTTCTCGAGTCTAGTACTTGGATAGAGTATAGAAACACCGTTGATGTTGGTATTTCTCTTGGGGAAGGGCCCTTCTGTAAGACTGCGCTGTGTGTTAACCGCTTTATATATATGCTCTCTATTGATGGATTCTTAGTGAAAGTCAGAATGGAGGATTGTTCTGCATCTGTCATCCCTCTTCCAAATGGGTCATATGAATGGCGTTTTCAACAGATATGCCGATCGAATTATTCTGATTTCCTGTATGTCCATGTTGATGGTTTCGACATTCGAATATGGTCGTATTTGTCAGATACCTGGACTCCTGTCTTTAGGATTCATGTTCCTTCTATATTTGCCTGTCACATTGATATTGTGGAAAGCCTTAATTGTATTGAGTGGGACACGTCAAGGAGTGGCTGGGGGGAGTTTTTGACAATGTACGGTGTCTCCGATGGGGTTACATATTATCATGGGGATTAATGGTGTTGAGCATTTATATCTACTGGATTCTATTAATGGAACAGTGACGTTAATTGGATCCAACGAAGAATTAATTGAGATTTCACCTTTTGTCACCTCTTGGATCCCTTCATTTCCGACTTTAAAGGTTAGTTCCGCTACTATTCTTTCTATTCCAGCATTTTACTTTAATCTATGATTAGGCTTTGTTGACTTGCATGCCAAGTACTTCAGTAGTATCAATGAGTTGAAGCTATTCTAATTACATCCGGTCCACATCCTGTTATTATTAGCACGAAGCTCCAGTAAAAATGTAAATAGTGCTTTCATGGTCTGTTGTCACTTGATGATCTATTAACTTTTTGTATGTTATCTCTTAACTGGAACCTCTGCACCACAGCCTTTGCTGATTACTCCTAGGAAGTTAGCACACCTGCAGGACTGTAGTGCCTCACTGGCACGACTTATGATTGTCTTGATACATTTCTTCTTCTTTTTGACAGGAAAAGAGTGCTGAAATTGAATACGAATGTCTTGATATATTAGGTGATGTGTTTGATAGATCTGGCAACGTGATAACGAAAGATCATGCGTATATGCTCACTGCACTTTTATCCCAGCTGAGCTCCACTGAAGCAAGTGTCAGAAAAAAGACTGTTTCGTGCATTGGTATGGCTGAATGTATTTTACAGTTATTTTGATTGTTAATGGTTGCAATTGGTTGAACAATCATAGTTATTTATGGTGACTATAACTCGCTTCATGTTGCAGCATCGCTTGCTCCATGTTTGTCAGATGATCTATTAGCCAAGGCAACTTTGGAGGCTGTCCAATTGCTGAAAAAAAGAAGGCAGAAGTCTGAAATAACCCGAACGAATATCCAGATGATTGGTGCTCTAAGGTATATGCTTTGACCTTCTAACTGCTGCAAAAAAAAAGGTTCATAACAGCTTGTACTGAGCTATTCAACTTCAAGTTGGCTAGTTCAAACAGCGATAAAACATCTGTATAGAATGAATCTGGTTGGATAATATACCCAAGGATAAACTTATTTTAGGATGGAAGGAACTAAAACAGATCCGGTTGGTTAGATTCATTTGATTACTGCAACTCATGTTATAATATAATTTATTATTTGACTTACAGCTGCTCGGTTGGATACCGGTTTGGACCACACCTTGCCGAAGCCGTTCCTTTGCTCATAAGCTATTGCACAAGTGCATCAGAAAATGATGAAGAGCTCCGTGCATGCAGCCTGCAGGTGAGAATTTATGTTCAGTTTTTACCTTAGATTGCTGTTACCGTTGCTTCTCTGTGGGCTGTGGCTTTAAGTTATCTCCATCTTATAGGCCCTCAAGAGTATTATGCTCAGATGTCCAAGAGATATTTCCCCATATTATGAGGGTATTTTGAATCTTGCTTTGGAATATGTAAGCTATGACCCTAATATCACCGATAGCATGAAGGAGGATGCTCACGGTGAAGTTCAGGATGAGGAAGACGATGAGTATGTTACTTATGTTCTTATAATACAGAAGCAGTGTTTCCTATTGATGTAATTGAAACATCCTTAATATTTTCTCCCAGTGAGAGTGCGTCTGAATACAAAGATGACAAGAATGCAAGCTGGAAGGTTCGTCAGGCATCAGCGAAGTGCCTGTCTGCAATTATTGTATCTTGTCCTCAGATGTTGTTTAAGATGTATCAGGAGGTATGTTTATGACAGCATGTTTAAACCAGCTTACTGCACTTTAACAATCTTGTTTGTCATGATCGCATGATTCCATATCAGCCATATTGTTATTGATGTTTCTGAGCTGATTCCAACCATTTATTACCTGTTTTGAAAATTAGCCACTCAATCGAGTGCCTCTATGGAACTTGGTGTAATTTGTTTGATTGTTCACAGGCTTGTACGAAGTTAATCAACCGCTTTAGGGAAAGAGAGGAGAATGTAAAGGTAACTGCATGGTATTTCATTGCTAAATTGGATTTGAATTGTCATTGTATATCAAGCTTACGAAGCTTCTCTTTGATCCTAGATGGACATTTTCAATACATTTATCGAGTTGTTACGCCAAACTGGTAATGTGACAAAAGGACAAGGTGACATTGATGAGTCTAGGTAAGCAAAATATCTGTTACTTTTTTTTACCCATCCTTGCCATTTATAGGATATATCAGAAGCAGTACACAATGCAGTCGTTTCTCTGTTTGGACTAATAGCCTAAGTGAGCCTATGTTGGTTAAAACTTGGCACGACTTCGTACATGGATGCAAAAATCATTATCTGCTTTTGACTTGTTATGGTTAGAGGGAGGTGATTGTGATCACAAGATATGCGCACTGAGCCTGTATTGTCAATTGGTATACTTTGCAGCCCTAGATGGTTGCTGAAGCAAGAGGTACCCAAAGTTGTCAAGTCTATCGATAGTCAGTTATATGAAAGATCAATCAAGACAAAGGTTTGTTCTTGAACTGTCTGGCAAAGCATCTGTCTGGACTCGTAATTATGATGTTATATTGTTTTGTTGGCATTTTCAGGTTGGAGCATTCTCAGTATTGAAGGAGCTTGTTGTTCTATTACCAGATTGTCTTGCTGATCATCTTGGGTCCCTTGTTCCTTGGATTGAGATGTATTTGAATGTTAGTGAGTTTCATTTGCTGTGTAGTTTCTTGTGCAGGACTTCTGTTTTAACTTGCCGTCTATTGTTTATAGGATAAATCTTATACCTCCAGCCTGAAGATTGAAGCCCTTGCATTTACTAGGATTCTTATGGCCCCACATTCGCCCTCTGTGTTTCATCCATACATCCAGGTATTGTAGCTATTATCTTTGATAAACCACTCGCGACAGTTTTGGTCGTTACTCATTAGTCATTACTGAACGCAAACCAAAATTTCCAGATATTATGTGATGCAATAGTATCTGCTATTGGAGATATATATTACAAAGTCACCGCTGATGCTCTACGGGCGTGCGGGGAGCTAGTCCGGGTTCTCCGTCCAAATTTTGAGGTCAGCCTTATACTCCATGTGCTGATGTTACAATCTCCCAGTTATGGTGATATTTAAGCTCTTGTTCTGCTGTTACACAGGCACGTTCCATAAATTGCAGGCCATATATTAGTCCAATCTATGAAGCTATATGGGCCCGCTTGGCCAATCAAGATCAGGTCTAACCACTCCCTCCCCTACGTACATACCCCCCTTTCCCCCCTTCCCCTCTCATGCTATTCTGTTTTGCCAGGAAGTTAATGAGTGTGCCATATCGTGCATGAGCCTTGTGATCGCTACTTTTGGTGATGGTCTTCAAAGGGAATTACCGTCATGCCTATCCTTACTTGTTGACAGGATGAGCTATGAAATAACACGACTTACAGCAGTCAAGGTAAGCAATCAACTGCACCTTCAGAACAAAACTAATAGGGACATTATGGTTAATGTTGAGTTGAATTTCAGTATTCTAGTCAATGGTAGACAAAAACAAATGAAAATGTTTTGATCAGTGCATCTTGCTGGGTTGCTGGGATAGAGATGGTTTTGCGGCGGGTTCATTGGTGTAAAGATACCGTTAATTATATACTATAATATATATTCCCTCTGTGTCATAATATAAGAGCTGCTGCCTTGTGACCATGAGGTCACGGGTTCAAGTCTTGGAAACAGCCTCTTACAGAAATGTAGGGCAAGGCTGCGTACAATAGACCCAAAGTGGTCGGACCCTTCCCCGGACCCTGCGCAAGCGGGAGCTACATGCACCGGGCTGCCCTGTCATAATATAAGAGCGTTTTTGGCACAATGCCAAAAAAGCTCTTATATTATGGGACGAAGGGAGTACCAATATATTTGTGTGGGTCTTGTCCACAAGTTTAGTTGTATACCCTGTCATCATTTGCTTAATGCCCACTGGCGGCGTTTTCAGACTGTTATGTTTACTCTCTGTTTTACTGTACTAGGTGATTGCATGCCTGTTCACTGCTTTTTTTTGGTTCTGTTGCATTTTCAAAATGTTCATTCCTTTACAGGCATTTGCGGTGCTTGCGAATTCACCTCTTCGGATTGATCTTTCATGTGTCCTGGACCGTGTCGTTTCTGACCTTACAACTTTCCTTCGAAAGGTAGATATATAATATATACGCATTGTTTGTTTTGATTTTGTAAGTTGAAACATCCTATATGTTAAACAGGGCATCAAAACTGAAGACTAAGTTTTTTATTTTATTTCCCCCCTTCAACAGGCTAACAGAGCCCTTAGGCAGGCAACAACAGGAACCCTAAATTCTCTGGTTGTTACATATGGGGATCAAATTGGCCTGTCCTCTTATGAGACTATAATAGCTGAACTATCTATTCTTATAAGGTTTTTTTTCTTCCTTAGTGAAGGGGAGCCTTGGCGCAGTGGTAAAGCTGCTGCCTTGTGACCAAGAGGTCACGGGTTCAAGTCCTGGAAACAGCCTCTTACAAAAATGTAGGGAAAGGCTGCGTACTATAGACCCAAAGTGGTCGGACCCTTCCCCGGACCCTGCGCAAGCGGGAGCTACATGCACCGGGCTGCCCTTTTAGCTTTCTTCAACAACTCTCCAGTTTCTGCCTACCATGATGACTGATGTTGGATTATCTATTGTGGCAGTGACATCGACTTGCATATGTCTGTTCTTGCGTTGGAACTCTGTCGCACAATAATGGTCGACAGAAGTTCCTTCCAAAATGTTGGTTTAGCTGTGAGACATAAAGTTTTGCCTCAGGCCCTTATTTTGATCAGGAGTGCTTTGTTACAAGGACGAGCACTAGAGGTATAATATTCTCATATTAATTATAAGTGCTTGATTTCTTTATTCCCCAATTGATGGAGGACATTGTTTCTGTTACAGGCGCTGCAGAAGTTTTTTACTGCACTGGTCCAGTCTGCAAATACAACCTTTGAAACTTTGTTGGGCTCCCTTATTTCCACTGCCAAACAGTCACAGTTGGGCGGCCTTGCCAAGCAGGCACTATCCTCTATTGCACAGTGTGTTGCTGTGCTATGCTTAGCAGCTGGTGATCAGAAGTGTGCATTGACTATTGAAATGCTAGAAGGCATTCTAAATGATGTCAGTTCTACTGATACTGTAAGGCTTTTCCTGATCATGCATGTCTTTTGTTCACCAGATTTGCACATTTATATCTGTATGTCATACTTGCGATTGTTGACATAACATGCCTTGCTTCATGCAAGTTAGCTTTATTGGGATGCTGTCTATTTGTTTCCTATGCATTCCACTGTTCTTATATCATTATGTGTCTGCTGCTATTGGTGCTCTATAGTCTAATGATTTTTGAAATATTAAACTGTAATTAGTCAAATATTAATTACTTGATGGTAGGGTTAGTGCTTGGTTATGATGGGTGTCTGCAGATCTTTATTATTTGCCATGGGTTAACTGCATACCTATGTTTGACTCGAAGGTAAATTATGCCCTTCCCTTTGTCATTTGGTAATTACTTATAATTTGTTTTCCAGGCTAAACAACACATTGCCTTGTTATGTTTGGGAGAAATTGGAAGAAGGAAGGACCTCAGCAACCATGTTCAAATTGAGAACACTGTAATTGAATCATTCCAGTCACCTTCGGAGGAGATAAAATCTGCAGCATCGTACGCTCTCGGAAACATTGCTGTTGGCAATCTATCCAAGTATTTGCCATTTATCTTGGATCAGATTGACAATCAACAGAAGAATCCGTATCTCTTGCTTCATTCACTGAAAGAGGCAGGTTTCTAATGAATTCATGTTTCTAAAAGGCACCTCCCATAAGACTGCTGTTTAATTTTGTGCTCTTATGCAAAACCTGTTAGGTAATTGCATGGCAGTCTGTTGATCATACTGGCCAGGATGAGCTCCAGGACTCATACATTGTGAAGATATTGGCGTTGCTCTTTAATCACTGCAAAAGTGAGGACGAAGGAGTTCAGGATGTGGTTGCTGAGTGTTTAGGCAAAATTGCACTTATTGAACCTAACAAACTAATCCCTGTTCTGAAGGTGTAAAGTGTCGACAATTAACAAAGTTACACCCCATGTTTCATTTACTCCATGATATGAGATCTAATGCGGCATTTCGTATAATTTTGTAGGAATGCACATCTAGCCCAGCAGCAAACACAAGGGCTACGGTTGCCATTGCTATAAAATATTCAATTGTTGAACGGCCTGGAAAGATAGATGCAATCATGTACTCTGAGATTTCTACTTTCCTTATGTTAATCAAAGATAGTGACATGGTAATTTTACTTGAAATAGTATTGACATCCTTACTAACCAATCTTCCTAAAGAAAGATTTGAAGATGACAAATTACATTTATTGTTTACACTTGCAGCATGTGAGACGTGCAGCTATCCTGGCGCTGAGTACAGCTGCCCACAACAAGCCAAATTTGATCAAAGGTCTTGTTCCTGAACTGCTCCCTCTTTTGTACGACCAGACTGTCGTGAAGGTATTATTTTCTGGTTTGGTTGCTTATTTCCTTTCATTAGTTATGATCTGGCGGTGCTACATGCAATTCACTGCTAGGTAGTAATGATTTCCTTCTTTGCAGCAAGAATTGGTTAGGACAGCTTTCGAGCACGTCGTTGATGATGGGCTTGAACTTAGGAAAGCTGCCTTTGAATGTGTGGACACATTGCTGGATAGTTGTCTTGATCAAGTGAATCCGTCGTCCTTCATCGTTCCTTTCCTCTTATCTGGTTTAGGTGGTAAGTACAGTTAAGACATTATATATTTCGCCATGGCATTTTGAGTGTGTTTGGTTGGTGCCTGGATTAGCCCTACCATGAAATGGGCAGACCATTGTATTTTTCGTCTGGCTTAGTTCGGTGCCAATTTCTTTGGCTATGACTGCCCCCAGCCATTCCTGTCATGGGTTCTTGCCAAATAATTGGCCAAGTGAAGGCACATGATTCCTTGGCCTGGACTGCATAGAACCAGTGATGTTAAACTTAACTTTATTGTTATGACAAGATAATTTTACATTTATTGCTTAGATTTTTTTGGGTTTTCTCAAGATATATGGTTCCAGATTATTAACTACAATGTATTTCTCTTGTGTTTCTTTCTAAACCCTAAGATGGTATATCACCTATATTATGATAATCTTGTGGAATGTTTATTTTCAACTGAACATACTAATCAGTTGTGCATCGTACTGCTTATTGCAGATCATTATGATGTAAAAATGCCCTGCCATCTGATTCTCTCAAAGCTAGCAGACAAGTGCCCCTACGCTGTTCTTGCAGGTTTGTTATAATGAAGGACCTTCAAAAGGGATGTTTCATATGTGGTGAACGCCTTTCCTAATATTAGTATTATTACCCTGTTTCAGTTTTGGACTCATTAGTTGAACCCCTTGAGGAAACTATTGGTGACAAACCGACGGGTGATGCAGTGAAGCAGGAGATTGATCGCAATGAAGACATGATTCACAGTGCTCTTCAAGCAATTGCTGCTCTAAGCCGCATAAGGTAAAGCTTGGATCTGCCCGGCTAGTTGACGACTTGTTCTGGTTTAGCTAAGATTTGAGCTGTCTGTCATCCTTTTTGTTGCTTGTCTATAGCCTTTACGCTTGTCCAAATAACAGTGTCGACTTTCATCTGCAGTGGCAGCGGCTACAGCATGAAGTTGAAGAATCTGATGAGCAAGATAAAGGCCACTCCTTCATTTTTGAATATGTTAGGAAATACGTGCACATGCCTGGGAAATTCGAGGCGATGATCCAGCCTCGCATTCGCCTTTTATTGGCTGAAAGGTTGCACGGCAACATGCGAGCAAAAGGACGCTGAAGTGCTTTGCCATCTGTCTTCCTGGTTTGTAGCTTAAAGGAGCGCCCGTCTCTGGTTCTTTGATTTTGAGATAGCTTACCACCTATGCCATGAAAGCCCCCCACGAACTAGCGCACAACTTGTGTGCGATTCCTTTGCAAATGTCTTGTACCATTTCGGCTAGCTTCCTTTTTTTTTTCTGTATTGTATCTCACAGAGTAACAAAAAAGAAGAAGCAACCATGCATTTAGTGCTGAGCAAGTTTATTAACATAGGTGGCAAATTGGTTAGTATTTGCAACTAACAAAAAATAACAGTTGCTGCAAAACAAAATAAAAAACAGAAATGAAATGCAAGCTGATTCTTTTTTTTTTGAACAACAAAAGGCGCACGAAGCGTCAAATTCATTCAGCTCAGTAGCTCTTACAGCATGAATTACAAAGCCCTGGATTGAAATGTAGCTAGGAAGGAAAGTACAGGACAAGATATATGTCTATGAGCTGAAGCAAAGCAACATATTTCAAGCAAAGCAACATATTTGAGGTTCAACATTAGAACGTAGAACTTGATGAGCTACACTATGAGTGATTCCATTTAGTTTTTTTTAAAGAGTGATTCCATTTATTTCCCTCGAAATATGAAACACTGAGATTGCAAATTGGATGCCTGCTTGAAGAAATCACCCAAAAGTTTCTGGATGCTCCATGGGGTATTGGCCTCCACAATTTCACCCGAATGCAGCTAATGAGGCCAAGGACAGACAATCCATAAGAAAAGTTGGGTGAATGATGTTGAGCCTATTAGCCAGATGAGCCGCAAAAGAAAGTGCAAGTGCTTCTGCCTGTAGTGGAGAAGATGTAGCCGGAGATGAAGCTTGAATTTGCACATTTACTTCAAATTGATCCTTAGGCAACGATAGATACACTCCTACTCCCGTAGCAACCGAACCTTGCGCCAATCCTGAAACTTTCTTACATCTGAAAGTCGCATCAGAGTAGATTTTAGGACCGGCAACGAGCAAATTAGATCTAAGAGTTCGTCCCTGTAGAGGAAGTTGATCAGGAGAAAGTTGAATTTGAGGCACCACATGCAAGCTAGACATATGACTAGAATCATCATATAAATAATAAGACAAGGCTTTTGCATAGAAGATGGGCATCGGAGGGCCATCAGGGAGCCCACGAGGCAGGGGGCGAGCCCAGGGGGGTAGGGTGCGCCCCCCACCCTCCTGGCTGGTGGGTGTCCCCCCTCTGGTATTTCTTGCGTTCAATACTTTTTATATATTCTGAAAAGTGCTCTCGTGGAGTTTCAGGACTTTTGAAGATGTGCAGAATATGTCTCTAATATTTGCTCCTTTTCCAGCCCAGAATTCCAGCTCTTAGCATTCTCCCTCTTCATGTAAACCTTGTAAAATAAGAAAGAACATGCATAAGTATTGTGACATAATGTGTAATAACAACCCATAATGCAATAAATATCGATATAAAAGCATGATGCAAGATGTATGTATCAACTCCCTCAAGCTTAGACCTCGCTTGTTCTCAAACGAAAGCCGGAATCAAAAAATATGTCCACATGTTTAGAGATAGATGTGTCGATAAAAATAAAATACGGCCATGAGGGCATCATGATCATTCTTAAAACAACACTATTCTGATCCTGGGATCAGAATAACTATTTGGATTATGGCTCGCCCTATATAGCGCCGATCAGATGTTCCCGAGTTCCCAAACGCTGGAACGAAGAAAAAAAATCCTAAAATCTAAAAAGTGCATACGCACTATTTGGAGACATCGAGCGGCTGGCTCGCAGCCGCATGATCCGGCCATCACAAGCGCTATCTGATAAGGTCCCGGCCCACCCCACCGACAGCCTCTCTCTGTCTTCCCCGCAACACCTGCGTCTCTCTCTCTATTCTCTCTCTCACTCTTCCCCGCGGATCTGGATCAGAGGGGGCTCACCGGCCTCTCCCCTCAACGCCGACCACCAAGAGCCTCCTACTAACCGGCCACCACGCTCCACCGGCGGATCGGAGGAGGGGAGGACCACCCCGGCGTGGCTCTGCCCCGAGGTCGTCGTCGCACCACCACCACGACGATTGTCTTGGACGCACCACCACCAGCCTACTCCACCATGGCGTCCTCTGCAACTGCCCCGTGCTCCCTGGGCAACCAAATCCAGCCCCACCACTGCCGTGCCCTGCCGTCGTCGACGGGACGATGCGGCCGTTGTCTCCTTCCTCTGCCCGAGGCTTGTTGAGATCCTTTCTCTCCGGCTCCGATTGAGCCCACTACCCCCCATATGCTTGCTCTTTGATGATCTCCTCCACGCGTCTGGATGCCGTGATGGCGGAGGTGGAGGATCCGCTGGTCACGGTGGCATCTGATGTCTGTGTCGCACTGGCGGGGATGGAGCAGCCTCCGGCGGTGGTGGTGTCTGATGTGGTCTTTCTGGTATCATGATCTGTTGAGTGGAGGTGCAGCAGTGTCAGGTCCCAGCGCCGACTGCGATTCTGGCCTGATTCAGGCAGAAGGGTCCCGTGGGAGAGCATTGACACCTTCTCGTCGGAAATTCGTTGACTGGACCATCATAGCCTAGCGATTCTGGCTGCCTGCATGTCAATACAATGTAGTAGTATTTGCTAGTAGTCCTGCTACATGAGTCTAGTTTATATTTACATTTTTAATGTTTGTTTTCCTTTTTCTAATTTAGTGCTAGTCTGCTACTCAGTACATGACTGAAGCAAACTAGTCCAATTCTATGTGTGTTTCATCTTCCTTGCAGAAACTGAATGATTGGGTGGTGAAATAGGTGTTTTCTTTAGTCAACTAACACTGTAACATTTGTATGTTACGGTTTTTGGGCGGCGATTTGAGTTGGAATAGGAGGAGGAAAGTACATAAGAGTATCGAGAGGATAGTTCTAATGTTATTGCTCAATCCTCTCAAAATGCATCTGTGTGGTTTCTGTGTTTTCTTGCATGCATATAAGTAACCAGTTGGCTAGTTTGTTGTCATAGTTGCACAGAAACACAAATGTAGTTGGATCATGCATATACATATCTCAGTTGGCTAGCCAACTTATGAAGTTGCACAGTGAGGGCTAACCAGTTGCACAAGCAATGGTATTCAGATGGATACACTATGTAAACCATGTTCAAGCAATATGTGTGTTCTTTTGGTTGCACACTCATGTGTGCTCTGTTTTCACAAGGCATGCATTCATACATGAGTTTGCAAATCAAGGTAGTAAATATCCTAGCTGGCTTAGTCACACTTATGCAGTTGTACAGGGAAGGCTATATAGTTGGTTGACAACTAGTTTAGTTTTGGCTCCAATGCCTAAATCATGACCATGCAGTGTGTATGCTGATTTTTTGGTTGCACACTCATGTGTGATCTGTTGGCCATACAGTGCATCAAGTTGCACACATTTTGTTTTGTTTTGTAGGTGTGCTTTGGAAAATCAACATTACTTGCTTACCTCATGGCATTTTTTTGATATCAATTGTTTTTGCTCATTTTTACTTTTTAATACGTTTGGTTGCTTCGACTAATTTGTTTGTTCGCTTTTTTTTCACAGACCAAAAATGGTTGTAGAAGGAGATACGGCTCCTAGTGAAGGAGAGGTATGTTTGCTTTTTTCATCATTTTTCATTTATCCTTGCAACAGTTTTGTTTTGCAATTATAATAACTATTTTTGGGGGGTTTTCCTGACCATATTCCGTGTTTTGTTTGGCTATGCAGGGGCCGTAAACAATTCTTCTTGGCGGAATTCGAAACAGCCCGCCAAGTGGCAGCCGCGTCGTGCTCATATCGATGGGGAGGCAGAGGATGATGAGGTAAGTATCGTGCAAGGTTTTCGACTCGACGAGTCGTTCTGGGGTAGCGACACTTGACGATTCATGCCGTGCCGATCTAGTCGAGGTGTTTGAGTCGACTTCTAGTTACGACTCATCGACTAGTCGTGACTATTCGTTCGACTCGAAAAGATGAGTATCGAGCAAGCAGTGTGGGTGGATTTCCCTTTTTTGCACACACACAACTAACTTTTTCCATGCATCCTTTAGGTTGGTGACCCATTCCGCTTCGTGAGACGGCAGAAACGGAAGGCGACCACGTAGGTTGGAGTTGTGGCTGGAGTTGCCACACCGTCTGCAGCATCTGCCGAGGTAACATAAAATGGCATTAGGATTTTTTTCTACACAAAGAAACCTGGGATCTTATTTTTTACACAGTTGCAAAAGAACCAGCTAGGTGTTGGCACCCTGAACTTTTACAGTTGTACACAAATCAATTAAGAGTTGGTATCGTCAACTTTTCAAATAGTTGCACAGCAGTATCATACGAGTTGGCATCCTCGACTTTCATAGTTGCACTAGAACCATTTGGGAGTTGGCAGTCTCAACTTTTTGAATAGTCTCATAACAATATCACATGAGTTGGCATCCGCAACTATTTTAGTTGCACAAGAACCAATCAGGAGTTGGCATCCCCAATTTTTTAATTGTTTCACAACAGTGCCACATGAGTTGACATCTTCATCTTCTTTAGTTGCACAAGAACCATTCAGTAGTTGGCATCCTCATGTGTTCACATGCATATGATTTTCTAGGTGTGCAAATGCACTTGAAAATAGTTGTACTACTTATTTGGAAGATTATAATCTGTTAAATTCAATATTTTTTGTCTATTTTCTTGTGTTTAGATAGGCTAAATTCATCATGTTCCTCAGTTTAAAATTCATTACATAGCTACACAAACATGCAACATGATTTGCATGCAGGAGTACTTGCAGTTGCACAAAATAAATGATGTAGTTGCACAACAGCCATCATAAAGTTTTTTTTTGGAATTTTGCATACAGATTTTTAGCTAAAACCAAAATGAATCTGAAATTATCTAAATTGGCATCTTCTACTTTTATATGAGTTGATGATGCCAACTACTGAAATTCAAACCCCACAAGTAGATGGATATGGGAGTGTTGTCAGTTGCACACTTGTACTTGTTAAGTTGCACAAATACAAGCTAGAGTTGGTTCATTTTTTCTCAAGCTTCTTTTTTTGCATCATGTGCAGGTTTTACAGGTTATGGGGGTGGATGAACTGACAATTCTAAGCTACAAAGTCACATATACTACTGTGTGGAAAGATTAAAGGAAAAACATATACTTCTTGTCTAGTTGGTAGTTATATTTTCATAGTACCTACAATATGTTTTTTGCTACAGTGACACCAGTTCTTCTGCATTATGTGTGAAATAAGACTCTATATGTGCTCTCTTATATATATTTGCATATTTTCTATGTTTTGTTGCACACATTGCAGCAAAAGTTGACTTGTTTTATGATCTAGTTGCACAAAAATTAGTTAAAATTGCACAGCTACCGCATCTCCCTGTTTTTTATCCTTGTTTGTGTTGTCTTCAAGTATTTAGAAGCTATTTTTACAAGAGAAATTTGGTGTGGGGGTGAAAGAGAAAGTCAAGGAGGGAGGATCTGGACAGGAGGAGAAAAGGATCAACCTCTTTTTTCACCCTTGTTGGTGCTGCCTGGTACTTTCTAATATGTCCTCCCTCTTTCTTCTTTTTTTCGCAGCAAATTGTTCCAGACCATTGTTATTTCACCTTGATTCATCTGCCATGGCAGCTCTGGCGATGGAGATCCAGAACTGGGAACCCCTTGTTTTCGTGTGGAAGAAGGTGGGGGCAGGTAGGGGCATGGGGAGAAGAAGTTGGTGGCCAAGAGGGTGTGAGAGTTTCGAGTGCTTCAGGAGGGGAGGGAAGGGCACGTGATATCCTGGGGACCGCGTCCAGTGTGTGGTTGGCGCGGTCTGTAGCTGGCTTTTCTTTTTAGTGTGTAGTTTGTTGGGTTTGCGCGGGTCTGTAGCTGGCTTTCCTTTTCTGGGATCAGGTTGACCGAATCTTTCTTTTTCTGGTGGCCGCTCGGGAACGTTAGGGAGCAGCTGGCCGCTCCCTAGACGTGTTCAAAAAAAATCCCCACGACCCACCTCCCGCAAGCCGTAGTCCCTCGATACCCACCTCCCGCAGTCCCTCGATCCACTCCACCCTGACCCATCGGCGCCTCCCCCCACCAGCCCGCCGCCTGCTGTAACCCCCTCTCACTGCTCCGCCGGCGCGGATCCGGCCGCCGCCCCCGCCCCCTGCCCTGTCTCCAACCGGCGCCACCGCCTCGCGCTCTGCCGCCAATCGCGCTCGTCGTCGTTGGCTGCTCGCATCCCCGCCACCAGGACCTCGCCCCGTCGCCGCCCACCACCAGGACCTCGCCCCGCCGCCGCCCACCACCTGGAGGTCCCCTCTCTGCGCGTGGATCTGGTCTTTCCCGAGCTCCCCCCGCGACGGAGGAACACAGGGCAGAGGCACCGGCGCCGGGAGGAGCAGAACAGGGCCCAAGCACCTGCCGCCCGCCAAATGCTGCTCCCCGAACTTCCTAGTGCATACTAGCTTCCTTCATCGAGGCCCCCCTGGCGATGGTTTGTGTTTGTTGCCCACATGTTCATGTTAATGCTAGGAGGAGTGCTGCTATTGAATTTTGTTTGTTGATGCTGGATACAGTATTGAACTATGTATAGTTAGTGAAAAATTGGACCCCTCCCTATTGTTACTGATCTAACTCTCTCCACTGAACTCTCTCTTCGGAAAGATTTGAACTTCTTTTATTTTTCACAGAAGTTAACTTCAAAAACATGTTTCTGTATTTATCTTCTGAAATAAATGCAGTTTGATGCCACTTATATGTGATGGATGAATTGGTTTCAGCACTGTTGAAAAACACTTTAAGAATGTGTGGAATGCAGGTCCACCATCATCTTTCGGACCGACGGTGCTCCGTATAAGCAGCAACAACAATGTGCGTCACGTAATGCATCCAGATAAATTTCAAGAAAGTAAACAGTCTAAAAGTTCAGAGACGACATAACGAGAAAACTTATGGCCCGGCAAGGTCTCCTTGCACCTAAACGGCTACCATTTTTCTATTAGCGAAATTTCCTCTGTTTTGGATTTATGAAGATGGAACAGATCACTGGTTAGAATTTTGTTGGTACGCTGTTGCTGCAGTTTAACATGAGAGAGAGAGAGATTTCTTTTAAGAGGTTAGCATTGCTGCCGTCCGTAGTTAAAGAAATGAGAAGAGAGAGAGAGAGAGAGTGCGGATAGGATGTAGTGGGTGTGTGCTGGATAGAAACCACTAACTTTAGAAGAAAAAATATTTCTTTATCTGGCACTTAGTGGGTGTGTCTTTCTCTGAATAGTGGGTAGTATATTCTGTGTACAAGGCATAGACTATGCTTTGTCTGTTTCATGTCCTGTTCAATTGGTAAATTGTCGGTAGTATGTTACATAGCGCTTGCTCGCATGTATTGCCGCTAGGAAGTTCAAAGAACAGAAAACTATAAGCTCAGGTATGATATCACACAAATTTCATAGAAGAAAAAAAATACGTACAAACAGGAAAAGTTCACCAGAAAAACATAGAAAGTTGAGAAAAAAAGCCAATAGTTCATTTTCGAGAAAAAGTGAAGTTCAAAAAAAGAGAAACATCACTAAAAAATCGATGTGCAAAAAAAAATACCAGAGATTTTAGAGGAAAAAACTCAAGAATTTTGTGGGTATACCTAAAAGATTCTATACTATGTCCCAAGAAGTTTCATGTTTCTGAAAGCACCTAGAAGTTCAAAATTAAATAACGGAGTGGTTCAATATTTATTACAAAACTAAGATTTTTCCATTACTAAAAGAAATAAATCAAGAAGTCCAAATTACAAAAAAAGCAGTCTAAGAATATGACTAAGAAGTTGGAATTAAAATAACAAAGAAGTTCGAAGTATATAAAAAACTCAAATTTGTTGCAAGAAGTTCACGTGCACCTCCGTGCACGGTTTAGGATTTATATTGCGGGACGTCCGACCTCCAATTACATGTTTTAAAATGGCAAAAAAATCATGTCCGACCTTCAATTGCGTGTAATTCGACGTATACACAAAAATGCGACAAAAGTTCATAGTGAAAACAACGAGAAGTTCAAGTACTCCAAGGAATGCATTTCAGATGAGAATAAAAGTATAGAAAAATAAAAGTTTAAAAGGTTTGTTGAAAGAAGTTCAAGTGCTCTTTCCGGGGGAGTTCAAAAATTCTTGCGAGAGAGGTTCACCTTGTATTTCCATGTTCGGTTTTTTCCGTATAAAAATCGAATACAATTCTTTATTCAAAAATATAAAAAGGTGAAGTTCAAATTGAAATAACAGAGAAGTTCGGAGTTTATTAAAACCTAGGATTTACCAGTTCAAAAATAAAAAACACAACACCTTTTTTTTACACTTTTAAAAACAACTCATAAATGAAAAAATGGTTGCTAGAAGTTCAAGTGCACGGCGAGGAAAAGTTCAAAAATTCTTGTGAGAGAGGTTCACCGTGTGTTTAGATGTCCAAAATACATAAAAAGATGTTGTTTGCTGTGTTTTAAAATAATTCACTCAAACCAGAGAGAAGTTCAAAGTGATAACATCCAGAAGTTTACGTACTACATGGTGTGTGTTTCGTATAAGAAAAATCCAATAAAGTGAAACAGAGTGAAGTTCAAACAGACATACCCCAGAAGTTCAACTACTTCACGCAGTGCAAAAGACAACACGTCAAAAATAGAGTGAGGTTCAAACAGACATGCCCGTGAAGTTCAACTACTTCACGCAGTGCGTTTCCATTCGCAGTGAAGGCAGAAATCATGATCTCGTCATTTCTCTAATTTACTTCAAAACGATAGGAATATCATTTGTGTAAGTTCAAGTCCTCGGTCGGAGAAAGTTAAAAAAATATTGTGAGAGAGGTTTGTATAAAAAAATATCATTGGTGTAACACTGACGAAATGGATGAGAAAATTACAAAAGAAAATACATCACAGAAGTTCAACGTGAAAATAGCAGGAAGTTCGACTACTATAGTGAATGAATTTGAGATGAGAAACTTTTAAAATCGTTGCGAGTATGAAAAAATGATCAACACGGTAAAGTTGCATGTTTACATCAGCTTTCCACCGATATATTACTTGCTCAATTCCGGTGAGTGTTCCGGTGAGTGAATGGAGAGCTACGAGCAAAAAAAGCACGTGAAAAACAGAGTGAAGTTCAAGTAGACATGCCGAGAAGTTCAGGTTCTTCACGCGGTGCATTTTTGATGAATCTGTTTCGCGATAAAGGTGGAACGAATGATCTCGCCATTTTTGAAATTACTTGAAAACGGCTAGGAATCATAGAAAACATCAGCATGAAAAAGTTTCGCATTTTCCTTAGCTTTTCAACGGTATATTATTTGCTCCATTTCGATAAAGTTTGTAGAAATTACGGCGAAAATACCTTTTTAGCCATTTGCAAAATAGACTTAAAACAATAAGGAATTGGGAGAAACAATATATACCAAAAAGTTTCGCATTTCCTCAAGCTTTCCAACGCCGTATCATTTTCTACATTCGGACGCACGGTTAAAAAATTAGCTCGAAAATACGAACTCGGTGCAACTTGTACCATTTTATAAATCTCTTTTAAACCGCTCAAAATTAGAAAAAACTTTCAACACAAAAAAGTAGCGCATTTTCATAAGCTTTCCAACGCCATATCATTTACCTCAATTGGATTAGCCATTTAGAAATTACATCGAAAATACGAACTCTGCTATTCGGTTTGTGAAATTTTACAATTTTCCAAATTACTCTTTAACCATAGGGAATTAGGGAAAACTTTCAACATGTGGAAGAAGCGGTTTTGCAGCAGCTTTCCAACGCCATATTATTTGCCTCATTCCGATAAACGGTTTTAAAATGCGATCGAAAAATACGGTTCACGTTTTTTGTATGAAGCAAAAACGGTTTTCAAAACTGCTCTTAAACGGCTTATATTTTGCCAAAAATTTAACTTGGGTCATGATACTGGTGTCCATAGCTTTCCAGCGATATATCGCAAGCCCCATTTGGGCAATGTTGGCGGAAGTTCAACCTAGCACTGGGAGAAGTTCAGGTCGAACAACTCGGACAGTAAAATTGCAAAAATGCAATTTCATCATGACCCGAGAGCAAAA
This sequence comes from Triticum dicoccoides, assembly GCF_002162155.2. NCBI lineage: Eukaryota > Viridiplantae > Streptophyta > Magnoliopsida > Poales > Poaceae > Triticum > Triticum dicoccoides. The sequence goes on from NC_041388.1 coordinate 605,996,165, forward strand.
TCCACCAACGAGAGAGATTCCTATTTAAAACTGGTATTTATTTGCTAAAAAACGTTTCTAGATTACACCAACATCATATAGAATACGACTAACCAGAATAATTCGCGGGGGAAGCCACGGTTGCGAAGATAGCCCGAAGGTCGGGTTCGTACAGAGGGAAGTTCAGGCGCGTTACTCAGGTAGTTCAGGTTCTGACCAGAATATTATTCTGATCCCGCGATCAGAATGGTGTTTATATATATATATATATATATATATGATCTCTTATGCTAAAGTAACAATTCAATCACAATTTTAAGTATGAATCGTAAACTTCATTGAAAACTAACAAACTCTAATCTCAGTTATTGAGGCAAATGCTATTTATCATAACATATGAAAGAGTTAATATAAGAGCTTTTCAGCAAGTCCACATACTCAACTATCATTTAGTCTTTCACAATTGCTAACACTCACGCAATATTTATGGGTATGGAGTTTTAATCGGACACAGAGAAAGATAGGGGCTTATAGTTTTGCCTCCCAATGTTTTACCTCAAGGGTAATGTCAACAATAATAGCTCATGCAGACTCACATCCAATTAGCTATATGTATCTGGATCTTTCCAACAAATTGTGCTTGCCAAAGGATAAAATCTAAAAAGGAAAGGTGAAGATCACCATGACTCTTTGCATGAAGTATAAGACAAGAATAAAAGATAGGCCCTTCGCGGAGGGAAGCAGAGGTTGTCATGCGCTTTTATGGTTGGATGCACGTAATCTTAATGCAAAAGAATGTCACTTTATATTGCCACTTGTGATATGGACCTTTATCATGAAGTCCGTTGCTTTTATTTCTTCCATATCACAAGATCGTATAAAGCTTATTTCTCCACACTAATAAGTCATACATATTTAGAGAGCAATTTTTATTGCTTGCACCGATGATAACTTACTTGAAGGATCTTACTCAATTCATAGGTAGATATAATGGACTCTCATGGCAAAACTGGGTTTAGGGATATTTGGAAGCACAAGTAGTATCTCTACTTGGTGCAAAGAATTGGCTAGCAAGAGAGGGAAAGGCAAGCTCAACATGTTGGATGATCCATGACAATATAATTTATCTCAGAGTAAGAAATCATAACCCATTACGTTGTCTTCCTTGTCCAACATCAACTCTTTAGCATATCATACTTTAATGAGTGCTCACAATCATAAAAGATGTCCAAGATAGTATATTTATATGTGAAGACCTCTCTTTCTTTATTACTTCCTATTAATTGCAACAATGACCAAAACTATGTTTGTCAACTCTCAACAACTTTTATTCATCATACTCCTTATATGTGAGCTCATTACTCTCCATAAGATCCATATGATCTCTTTATTTCTTTTTATTTCTTCTCTTTTTCTTTTTATTTTATTCCCTCAAGATCATAGCAAAATAATCAAGCCCTTGACTCAACACTAATCTTTATTATATATATCTCACGGACTCGATTACATAGGAATATCATAAAGCAAAACTCACAACTAGATCATACTAAAATTTTATTCTACTAGATCAAGATATTATCAAAAGGATCGAACTAAGAAAAAACGGTAAAGATAAAAGTTGTGATGCTGATACTATACCGGGGCACTCTCCCAAGCTTGGCAGTTGCCAAGGGGAGTGCCCATGCCCATGTGATTATGTCTCCTTCTTCGGGGGTGATGACGTGATATTCTTGGCGATGATGCCCCTCAGGATACGATTCTCTTCCTCGAGCTTATTGACTTGCTGCTTGAGGTTCATTATTTCCTTACGGAGCTTGCCAGTGACAGCTAAAGCTCCTTTCACCCAAGAATGTTGCATAGCTGCGGGAGAACAAGTAACACTCTTTTCCATATTTTCATAAGAAAGAAATCTAACATTGGAAGGGATAACCGAGTTTGGAATAGCTGAGCTCTATGGTTCCCCCATCGTGAATCCTGCCCGGAAACAAGAAGTAACTTCTTGATCCTCCTCCATGGCATCTATCCTTTTCAAGTCAGCTTCCATCTCTTCCTCCGTTGAGGGCCCAAAGTGATAGGCATTGCTGTTTGCCCCTGGACCTAGTGTTGGATGAGACACCCGACTCTCCCCGACTGACTCTTGAGAAGACATCTTGCTCTAATCTGCGGCAGAAATAGCTCGAAACAAAGACATGAGATATTTGCGTGATACGGTGGTCAAAACCTTGGGGAGATTATATAATGAATTTTTACCGACCAAAAGAAGTATCGTGCAAGAAAACGGAGTCCGGAGAGCACACGAGGTGCCCACGAGGCAGGGGGGCATGCCCAGGGGAGTAGGGCGCGCCCTCCACCCTCGTGGAAGCCCCGTGTCCTTTCCGGTCTGCTTCTTATTTTCCTATTTTCTTAAATATTCCAAAACGGAGAAAAATTGCCATTAGAACTGTTTTGGAGTCGGTTTACTTACCGTACCACGTACCTATTCCTTTTCGGAGTCTGAAACGTTCCAGAAAGTGTTCCTTATGTATTCATCCGGGGTTACGGTTTCAATAACATTAGTTTCAACATTTATAGGATTACCTGAGATATAATGTTTGATTCTTTGACCGTTCACCACCCTTGGATTTGTGCCTTTGAAGTTGTTGATTTTTATGGCACCGAAACGATAGACCTCCTCGATGACGTAAGGTCCTTCCCATTTAGAGAGAAGTTTTCCTGCAAAAAATCTTTTGTCATGCCATTAAACTCACGCTTTTTTATAGTTGTATAGCAATACATAATCACCTACATTAAACTCACGCTTTTTTATCCTTTTGTCATGCCATCTTTTAACTTTTTCTTTAAACAGTTTGGCATTTTCATAGGCTTGGGTCCTCCATTCATCAAGTTAGCTAATGTCAAAAAGGCTCTTCTCACCGGCAAGTTTGAAATCATAATTGAGCTCTTTAATAGCCCAATATGCCTTATGTTCTAGCTCGAGAGGTAAGTGACATGCTTTACCATAAACCATTTTATACGGAGACATACCCATAGGATTTTTATATGCAGTTCTATAAGCCCATAATGCATCATCAAGTTTCTTGGACCAATTCTTCCTACATCTATTAACAGTCTTTTGCAAAATTAATTTAAGCTATGTATTGCTAAGTTCTACTTGACCACCAGACTATGGATGATATGGAGATGAAATTCTATGATTAACATCATACTTAGCAAGCATTTTATGAAAGGCACCATGAATAAAATGTGAACCAGCATCAGTCATTAAATATCTAGGGACTCCAAACCTCGGAAAAATAACTTCTTTAAGCATCTTAATAGAGGTGTTATGATCAGCACTACTAGCTGGAATAGCTTCCACCCACTTAGTAACGTAACCAACAGCAACTAAAATATGTGTATACCCATTCGAGGAAGGAAAAGGTCCCATATAATCGAAGCCCCAAACATCAAATGGTTCAATAACAAGTGAATAATTCATAGGAATTTCTTGACGTCTACTAATATTACCAATTCTTTCACATTCATCACAAGACAAGACAAACTTACGGGCATCCTTGAAGAGAGTAGGCCAATAAAAACCTAATTGCAATACCTTATGTGTAGTTCTGTCTCCAGCATGGTGTCCTCCATAAGCTTTGGAGTGACACTTGCGTAAGATCTGTTCCTGTTCATGCTCAGGTACACAACGTCTAATAACACCATCTACTCCTTTATAAAGATGTGGGTCATCCCAAAAGTAATGTCTTAAATCATAGAAGAACCTTTTCTTTTGCTGGTATGTGAAACTAGGTGGTATAAATTTAGCAAAAATATAATTAGCATAATCAGCATACCATGGAGCAGTATGAGAAGCATTTATGACATTTAATTATTCATCAGGAAAGCTATCATCAATAGGTAGTGGGTCATCAAGAACATTCTCTAACCTAGACAAGTTGTCTGCAACAGGGTTCTCAGCTCCCTTTCTATCAATGATATGCAAATCAAATTCTTGTAGTAGGATAACCCATCTAATAAGTCTAGGTTTAGCATCTTTCTTTTCCATAAGATATTTAATAGCAGCATGATCAGTGTGAATAGTTACTTTAGAATCAACAATATAAGGTCTGAACTTATCACATGCAAATACAACTGCTAAGAATTCTTTTTCAGTAGTAGCATAATTTCTTTGGGTATTGTCTAGAGTTTTACTAGCATATTGAATAACATCTAATTTTTTATCAACTCTTTGTCCTAGAATAGCCCCTACAGCATAATCACTAGCATCACACATAATTTCAAAGGGAAATTCCAATCAGGTGGCTGAACAATAGGTGCAGAAATCAAGGCTTTCTTAAGTATTTCAAATGCTTCATCATGAAAGACAAAAGGAATATCTTTTTGTAATAGGTTAGTCAGAGGCCGAGAAATTTTTGAGAAGTCCTTAATGAACCTCCTATAAAAACTGGCATGACCAAGGAAACTTCTTATACCTTTGATGTCTTGGGACACGACATCTTTTCAATAGCATCAACTTTAGCTTTATCAACTTCAATACCTCTTTCAGAAATTTTATGCCCCAAGACAATACCTTCATTAACCATAAAGTGGCACTTCTCCTAGTTCAAGACAAGATTAGTTTCTTCACATCTCTGCAAAACTCGATCAAGGTTGCTCAAGCAATCATCAAAAGAGGATCCATAAACGGAGAAATCATCCATGAATACCTCATAAATCTTTTCACAAAAGTCAGAGAATATAGCCATCATGCATCTTTGAAAGGTAGCAGGTGCATTACATAAACCAAAAGGCATACGTCTATAAGCAAAAGAACCGAAAGGGCAAGTAAAAGTGGTCTTTTCTTGATCCTCGGCTCACACAGGTATTTGAGAGAAGCCAGAGTAACCATCTAGAAAACAAAAATGTGTATGTTTGGATAATCTTTCTAGCATTTGATCATTGAAAGGCAAAGGGTAATGATATTTTTTAGTATCTTTATTTAATTTACGGAAATCAATTACCATCCTATAACCTGTAATAATTCTTTGCGGGATCAATTCATCTTTATCACTAGGAACAACAATAATACCTCCCTTCTTAGGGACACAATGGACAGGACTTATCCACTAACTATTAGCAACTGGATAAATTATACCTGCCTCAAGGAGCTTTAATATTTCCTTTCTTACCACTTCTTTCATCTTAGGATTCAGCCGTCGTTGGTGATCAATAACTGGTTTGGCGTCTTTCTCCAAATTTATTTTGTGTTGACATAGAGTGGGACTAATGCCCTTAAGATCATCAAGAGTATATCCAATAGCAGCACAATGCTTCTTCAGAGTTTTCAATATTTTTTCTTCCTCCTTCTCTGAAAGGTTAGCACTAATAATAACAGGATATATCTTCTTTTCATCAAGATAAGCATATTTAAGAGTATCAGGCAATGGTTTAAGCTCAAACACGGGATCACCCTTGGGTGGAGGAGGATCCCCTAGGATTTCAACAGGCAAGTTGTGTTTCAGAATAGGTCCCCGTTTAAAGAGTATTTCATCTATTTCCCTTCTTTCATTCATAAACATATCATTCTCATGGTCTAGTAAATATTGTTCTAAAGGATCAGTAGGAGGCACGGCAATAGAAGCAAGACCAATAATTTCATCTTTACTAGCCAATTCCTCATCATGGGGTTGTTTACGAAACTTAGCAAAATTAAACTCATGAGACATATCCCCTAAACCAACAAAAACAATATCCTTATTGCAGTCTATCTTAGCATTAACAGTATTCAAGAAGGTCTACCAAATATAATGGGACAAAAGCTATCTTGTGGGGAACCAAGAACAAGAAACTCAGCAGGATATTTAACCTTCCCACACAAGACTTCAACATATCTAACAATCCCAATTGGTGAAATAGTATCTCTATTGGCAAGCTTAATGGTAACATCGATATCTTCTATCTCAGCAAGTGCAATATCATGCATACTTTCTTTGTATAAGGAATGGGGTATTGCACTTTGCTACCTATTGAGCTTGCGTTGGATTTCCCTGAAGAGTAAAGGATGATGCAGCAGAGTAGCGTAAGTATTTCCCTCAGTTTTTGAGAACCAAGGTATCAATCCAGTAGGAGGCTACGCTCAAGTCCCTCGTACCTGCACAAAACGATAGCTACTCGCAACCAACGGGATTAGGGGTTGTCAATCCCTTCACGATCACTTACGAGAGTGAGATCTAATAGATATAATATTTTTGGTATTTTTGGTATAAAGATGCAAAGTAAAAAGTAAAAGCAAAGTAAAAACAAAGCAAGATTAAAGTAATGGAGATTGATATGATGAGAATAGACCCGGGGCCATAGGTTTCACTAGTGGCTTCTCTCAAGAGCATAAGTATTCTACGGTGGGTGAACAAATTACTGTTGACCAATTGACAGAATTGAGCATAGTTATGAGAATATCTAGGTATGATCATGTATATAGGCATCACATCCGTGACAAGTAGACCGAAACGATTCTGCATCTACTACTATTACTCCACTCATCAACCGCTATCCAGCATGCATCTAGAGTATTAAGTTAAAAACAGAGTAACACCTTAAGCAAGATGACATGATGTAGAGAGATAAATTCATGCAATATGAAATAAACCCCATCTTGTTATCCTCGATGGCAACGATGCAATATGTGCCTTGCTGCCCTTTCTGTCACTGGGAAAGGACACCGCAAGATCGAACCCAAAGCTAAGCACTTCTCCCATGGCAAGAACTACCAATCTAGTTGGCCAAACCAAATAGATAATTCGAAGAGACTTGCAAAGATAACCAATCATACATAAAATAATTCAGAGAATATTCAAATATTATTCATAGATAGACTTGATCATAAACCCACAATTCATCCTTCTCTACAAACACACCGCAAAAAGAAGATTACATCGAATAGATCTCCACAAGAGAGGGGGAGAACTTTGTATTGAGATTCAAAGAGAGAGAAGAAGCCATCTAGCTACTAACTATGGACCCGAAGGTCTGAGGTAAACTACTCACACTTCATCGGAGAGGCTATGATGATGTAGAAGCCCTCCGTGATGACGGCCCTCCTCCGGTGGAGCTCCGGAACAGGCCCCAAGATGGGATCTCGTGGATACAGAAAGTTGCGGCGGTGGAATTAGGTTTTTGGCTCAGTATCTGTTCGTTTGGGGGTACGTAGGTATATATAGGAGGAAGAAGTACGTCGGTGGAGCTCCGAGGGGCCCACGAGCCAGGGGGCGC
>NC_041388.1:606003640-606018884 GCF_002162155.2 Triticum dicoccoides
TGAAATAGGCAAAAAACAACAATTCTGGGCCGGGCCTCCGGTTAATAGGTTAGTCCCAAAAATAATATAAAAGTGGAAAATAAAGCCCAATATAGTCCAAAACAGTAGATAATATAGCATGGAGCAATCAAAAATTATAGATACGTTGGAGACGTATCAGGCATCCCCAAGCTTAATTCCTGCTCGTCCTCGAGTAGGTAAATGATAAAAAGAGAATTTTTGATGCGGAGTGCTACTTGGCATAAGTTCAATGCAAATCTTCTTAATTGTGGTATGAATATTCAGATTCGAAAGATTCAAGACAAAGGTTTATATTGACATAAATAATAATAATACTTCAAGCATACTAACAAAGTAATTATGTCTTCTCAAAATAACATGGCCAAAGAAAGTTATCCCTACAAAATAATATAGTCTGGCTATGCTCTATCTTCACCACACAAAGTATTTAAATCATGCACAACCCCGATGACAAGCCAAGCAATTGTTTCATACTCTAACTTTTTCAAAACTTTTTCAATTTTCACTCAATACATGAGCGTGAGCCATGGATATAGCACTATAGGTGGAATAGAATGGTGGTTGTGGAGAAGACCAAAAGGAGAAGATAGTCTCACATCAACTAGGCGTATCAATGGGCAATCGAGATGCCCATCTATAGATATCAATGTGAGTGAGTAGGGATTGCTATGCAACGGATGCACTAGAGCTATAAGTATATGAAAGCTCAAAAAGAAAACTAAGTGGGTGTGCATCCAACTTGCTTGCTCATGAAGACCTAGGGCAATTTGAGGAAGCCCATCATCGGAATATACAAGCCAAGTTCTATAATGAAAATTCCCACTAGTATATGAAAGTGATAACATGAGAGACTCTCTACTATGAAGATCATGGTGCTACTTTGAAGCACAAGTGTGGTAAAAGGATAGTAACATTGTCCCTTCTCTCTTTTTCTCTCATTTTTTTATTTTTTTATTTGGGCCTTTTCTCTTTTTTTATGGCCTCTTTTTTTATTTGGGCTCTTTGGCCTCTTTTATTTATTTTTCGTCCGGAGTCTCATCCCGACTTATGGGGGAAGCATAGTCTCCATAATCCTTTCCTCACTTGGGACAATGCTCTAATAATGATGATCATCACACTTTTATTTTTCTTACAACTCAACAATTACAACTTGATACCTAGAAGAAAATATGACTATATATGAATGCATCCGGCGGGGTACCGGGATATGCAATATGACAATGATGGAGTGTGTCATAATAAACGGAATGGTGGAAAGTTGCATGGCAATATATCTCGTAATGGCTATGGAAATGCCATAATAGGTAGGTATGGTGGCTGTTTTGAGGAAGGGTATATGGTAGGTGTATGATACCGGCGAAAGGTGCGCGGTATTAGAGAGGCTAGCAAAGGTGGAAGGGTGAGAGTGCGTATGATCCATGGACTCAACATTAGTCATAAAGAACTCATATACTTATTGCACAAATCTAGAAGTTATCAAAGCAAAGTATTACACGCATGCTCCTAGGGGGATAGATTGGTAGGAAAATACCATCGCTCGTCCCCGACCGCCACTCATAAGGAAGATAATCAATAAATAAATCATGCTCCGACTTCATCACATAACGGTTCACCATACGTGCATGCTACGGGAATCACAAACTTTAACACAAGTATTCTTTAAATTCACAACTACTCAACTAGCATGACTTTAATATTATCACCTCCATATCTGAAAACAATTATCATGCTTCAATCTTTTCTTAGTATTCAACACACTCAAAAGAAAGTTTCACAAATCTTGAACACCAAGCATATTATTATTAAGCAAATTACCATGCTATTAAGAGACTCTCAAAATAATTTAAGTGAAGCATGAGAGATTAATAGTTTCTTTAAAACAAATCCACCATCGTGCTCTAAAAGATCTAAGTGAAGCATATAGAGCAAAATTATAACGCTCAAAAGATATAAGTGAAGCACATAGAGCAAAACTACTTAGCTCAAAAGATATAAGTGAAGCACATAGAGTATTCTAGAAAATTTTAATTCATATATGGCTCTCTCAAAAGGTGTGTACAGCAAGGATTATTGTGGTATACTAAGACACAAAGACACAAATAATACAAGACCCTCCAAGCAAAACACATATCATGTTGGTGAATAAAAATATAGCTCCAAGTAAATTACCGATGGAAGTGGACGAAAGAGAGGATGCCTCCCGGGGTATCCCCAAGCTTCGACTTTCTGGTGTCCTTGGATTATCTTGGGGGTGCCATGGGCATCCCCAATCTTAGGCTCTTGCCACTCCTTGTTCCATGATCCATCAAAAGAATTCACCAAAAACTTGAAAACTTCACAACACAAAACTTAAAGTAGAAAACTCGTGAGCTCCGTTAGCGAAAGAAAACAAAAGACCACTTCAAGGAACTGTAATGAACTCATTCTTTATTTATATTGGTGTTAAACCTACTGTATTCCAACTTCTCTATGGATTATAAACTATTTTACTAGCCATAGATTCATCAAAATAAGCAAACAACACACAAAAACAGAATCTGTCAAAAAACAGAACAGTCTGTAGTAATCTGTAGATAGAGCAAGATCTAGAACCCCAAAAATTCTAAAATAAATTTCTGGACGTGAGGAATTTATCTATTAATCATATGCAAAAAGAATTAACTAAATATCACTCTTCAAATAAAAATTACAGCAATTCTCGTGAGCGCTAAAGTTTCTGTTTTTTACAGCAAGTTCAACAAGACTTTCCCCAAGTCTTCCCAATGGTTCTACTTGGAAAAAACACTAATTAAACACAAAAAACACACAACCAAAACAGAGGCTAGGTAATTTATTTATTAAATAACATCAAGGATAAATATTGGGTTGACTCCCAACAAGCGCTTTTCTTTAAAGCCTTATAGCTAGGCATTGGTAATTTTAATGATGCTCACAAGAAAGACAAGAATTGAAGCACAAAAGGAGCATCATAAAGCATGTGACAAACACATCTAAGTCTAACATACTTCCTATGCATAGGCTTCTTAAAGGAAAACAAATTATCATAGCGAGCAAAAACTAGCATATGCAAGGAAGCGGAAAGAAATAATAGCAATCTCAACATAACGAGAGGTAATTTAGTAACATGACAATTTCTACCACCATATTTTCCTCTCTCGTAATAATTATATGTAGGATCATAAGAAAATTCAACAAAATAGCTATCACATAAAATATTTTCAACACGATCCACATGCATGCAAAGTTGACACTCTTTCAAAATAGTGGGATTAACATTAATTAAAGTCATGACCTTTCGAGACCCACTTTTATCAAAAATTTCATAAGATTGATCATTCTCCAAATTTGTGGGATCCAAAGTTGATACTCTTCCAAACCCACTTTCAGTAATATTCCAAACACTATTATCAATCTCATATTCATCATGGGGCTTAAATAAATTTTCAATATCATAAGAAGAATCACCCCAATCATGATCATTGCAACAAGTAGAGGACATAGCAAAACTAGCATCTCCAAGCGTAGGGTTTTGCATATTATTAGCACAATTGACATCAAGAGAGTTTATAGTAAAATCATTGCAATCATGCTTTTTATTCAAAGATCTATCATGAATCGCTTCATAAAGTAATTCATCACACTTTTCAGATTCACGAATTTCAAGCAAAACCTCATAAAGATAATCTAGTGAACAAAACTTACTAGCAACTGGTTCATCATAATTAGATCTCTTAAAAAGATTAGCAAGCAGATGAGGATCCATAGATCTTAGGTTCTCTATTTAGTAATAAATAAACAACTATTCCAACCATACGAGCAAACAAGAAACGAGCAAAGAGGCAAATAGAGAGGGAGGATAGAGAGAGGGAGAATAAAATGGCAAGGGTGAAGTGGGGGAGAGGAAAACGAGAGGAAAATGGCAAATAATGTAATGCGAGAGATAGGGATTGTGATGGGTACTTGGTATGTTGACTTTTGCGTAGACTCCCCGGCAACGGCGCCAGAAATTCTTCTTGCTACCTCTTGAGCTTGCGTTGGATTTCCCCGAAGAGGAAAGGATGATGCAGCAGAGTAGCGTAAGTATTTCCCTCAGTTTTTGAGAACCAAGGTATCAATCCAGTAGGAGGCTACGCTCAAGTCCCTCGTACCTGCACAAAATGATAGCTACTCGCAACCAACGCGATTAGGGGTTGTCAATCCCTTCACGGTCACTTACGAGAGTGAGATCTGATAGATATAATATTTTTGGTATAAAGATGCAAAGTAAAAAGTAAAAGCAAAGTAAAAACAAAGCAAGATTAAAGTAATGGAGATTGATATGATGAGAATAGACCCCGGGGCCATAGGTTTCACTAGTGGCTTCTCTCAAGAGCATAAGTATTCTACGGTGGGTGAACAAATTACTGTTGAGCAATTGACAGAATTGAGCATAGTTATGAGAATATCTAGGTATGATCATGTATATAGGCATCACGTCCGTGACAAGTAGACCGAAACAATTCTGCATCTACTACTATTACTCCACTCATCGACCGCTATCCAGCATGCATCTAGAGTATTAAGTTAAAAACAGAGTAATGCCTTAAGCAAGATGACATGATGTAGAGAGATAAATTCATGCAATATGAAATAAACCCCATCTTGTTATCCTCGATGGCAACGATGCAATACGTGCCTTGCTGCCCTTTCTGTTAGTGGGAAAGGACACCGCAAGATCGAACCCAAAGCTAAGCACTTCTCCCATGGCAAGAACTACCAATCTAGTTGGCCAAACCAAACAAATAATTTGAAGAGACTTGCAAAGATAACCAATCATACATAAAATAATTTAGAGAATATTCAAATATTATTCATAGATAGACTTGATCATAAACCCACAATTCATCCTTCTCTACAAACACTCCACAAAAAGAAGATTACATCGAATAGATCTCCACAAGAGAGGGGGATAACTTTGTATTGAGATTCAAAGAGAGAGAAGAAGCCATCTAGATACTAACTATGGACCCGAAGGTCTGAGGTAAACTACTCACACTTCATCGGAGATGCTATGATGATGTAGAAGCCCTCCGTGATGACGGCCCTCCTCCGGCGGAGCTCCGGAATAGGCCCCAAGATGGGATCTCGTGGATACAGAAAGTTGCGGCGGTGGAATTAGGTTTTTGGCTCAGTATCTGTTCGTTTGGGGGTACGTAGGTATATATAGGAGGAAGAAGTACGTCGGTGGAGCTCCGAGGGGCCCATGAGGCAGGGGGGCACGCCCTAGGGGGGGGGGCGCCCCCCACCCTCGTGACCTCCTCTTTTGTTCCTTGGCGTAGGGTCCAAGTCTCCTGGATCACGTTCGGTGAGAAAATCACGTTCCCGAAGGTTTTATTTCGTTTGGACTCCGTTTGATATTCCGTTTCTTTGAAACACTGAAATAGGCAAAAAACAACAATTCTGGGCTGGGCCTCCGGTTTATAGGTTAGTCCCAAAAATAATATAAAAGTGGAAAATAAAGCCCAATATAGTCCAAAACAGTAGATAATATAGCATGGAGCAATCAAAAATTATAGATACGTTGGAGACGTATCACACTTGCACTAGCACCCATATCACATAAGCCATGATAGCAATGATCTCCTATTTTAATAGAAATAACAGGCATGCCTACAACAGGTCTATGTTTATTTTTAGTATTGGGTCTAGCAATTCTAGCAGTCTCATCACAGAAGTAAATAACATGCCCATCAATATTATCGGCCAAGAGATCTTTAACCATAGCAATATTAGGTTCAACTTTAACTTGCTCAGGGGGTTTGTGTGTCCTAATATTACTTTTGTTGACTACAGTTGAAACTTTAGCATGATCCTTTATTCTAACAGGGAAAGGTGGTTTCTCAACATAAGCAGTAGGAACAACAGGATCATTATAAGTGATAGTCTTTTCTTCAACTTTAACAGGTGGAGCTACTTTTACTTCAATGGGAGGATTATATTTAAACCACTTCTCCTTAGGGAGATCAACATGAGTAGCAAAGGATTCACATAAAGAAGCTACTATCTCAGAGTCAAGTCCATATTTAGTGCTAAATTCACGAAATGCATCGGTATCCATAAAAGATTTAACACAATCAAACTTAGGTGTTATACCTGACTCCTTACGTTCATCGCGATCCCAATCTTCAGAGTTGCGTCTAATTCTTTCCAATAAATCCCATTCGAATTCAATAGTCTTCATCATAAAAGATCCAGTACAGGAAGTATCGAGCATGGAGCGATTACTGAGAGAAAGCCGAGCATAAATTTTTTGAATAATCATTTCTCTTGAGATCTCATGATTGGGGCATGAATATAACATTGACTTAAGCCTCCCTCAAGCATGAGCGATGCTTTCTCCTTTGCGAGGCCAAAAATTATATATATAATTACGATCACGATGAACAAGATACATAGGATAAAACTTCTGGTGAAATTCCAATTTCAATCGCTTATAGTCCCATGATCCCATATCATCACATAGCCTATACCATGTCAATGCATCTCCCTTCAAAGATAAATGGAATACCTTCTTCTTGATAACATCCTCGGGCATACCTGGAAGCTTAAATAATCCACAAACTTCATCCACATAGATTAAGTGTAAATCGGGATGCAATGTTCCATCTCCCGCAAAAGGATTAGCTAGCAGTTTCTCTATCATACCCGAAGGAGGAGCAACCTTTGCTCTACTGGTCGGGGTGAAGATACCCCGAACAAGCCCCTCAAAGGATTATGTTCCATAGTAACAAGTGACAGTAAAATTCAGCACACTATATAAATTTTTCCTTACCAAATTCCACCTACCAAAGGCGCTTCACTCCCCGACAACGGCGCCAGAAAAGAGTCTTGATGACCCACAAGTGCAGGGGATCTATCGTAGCTTTTCGATAAGTAAGAGTGTCGAACCCAACGAGGAGCAGAAGGAAATGATAAGCAGTTTTCAGTAAGGTATTCTCTGCAAGCACTGAAATTATCGGTAACATATAGTTTTGTGATAAGATAAATTGTAACGAGTAGCAAGTGATAAAAGTAAATAAGGTGCAGCAAGATGGCCCAATCCTTTTTGTAGCAAAGGACAAGCCTGGAAAAACTCTTATATGAAGGAAAGCGCTCCCGAGGACACATGGGAATTATCGTCAAGCTAGTTTTCATCACGATCATATAATTCGCGTTCGGTACTTTGATAATTTGATATGTGGGTGGACCAGTGCTTGGGTACTGTCCTTACTTGGACAAGCATCCCACTTATGATTAACCCCTATTTCAAGCATTCGCAACTACAACAGAAGTATTAAGGTAAACCGAACCATAGCCTGAAACATATGGATCCAAATCAGCCCCTTACGAAGCAATGCATAAACTAGGGTTTAAGCTTCTATCACTCTGGCAACCCATCATCTACTTATTACTTCCCAATGCCTCCCTCTAGGCCCAAACAATGGTGAAGTGTCATGTAGTCGACGTTCACATGACACCACTAGAGGGATGACAACATACATCTCATCAAAGTATTGAATGAATACCAAATTCACATGACTACTAATAGCAAGACTTCTCCCATGTCCTCAAGAACAAACATAACTACTCACAAATCATATTCATGTTCATAATCAGAGGGGTATTAATATGCATAACGGATCTAAACATATGATCTTCCACCAAGTAAACCAACTAGCATCAACTACAAGGTGTAATCAACACTACCAGCAACCCACAGGTACCAATCTGAGGTTTGGATACAAAGATTGGATACAAGAGATGAACTAGGGTTTGAGATGAGATGGTGCTGGTGAAGATGTTGATGGAGATTGACCCCCTCCTGATGAGAGGATCGTTGGTGATGACGATGGTGATGATTCCCCCCCCCCCCGGAGGGAAGTTTCCCCGGCAGAACAGCTCTGCCGGAGCCCTAGATTGGTTCCGCCAAGGTTCTGCCTCGTGGTGGCAGAGTTTCTTCCCGAAAGCTTGCTTATGATTTTTCCTCGGACGAAAGACCTGATATAGCAGAAGATGGGCATCGGAGGGCCACCAGGGAGCCCACGAGGCAGGGGGGCGCGCCCAGGGGGTAGGGTGCGCCCCCACCCTCGTGGCTAGTGGGTGCCCCCTCTGGTACTTCTTGCGCTCAATATTTTTTATATATTTTGAAAAGTGCTCCCATGGAGTTTCAGGACTTTTGGAGATGTGCAGAATATGTCTATAATATTTGCTCCTTTTCCAGCCCAGAATTCCAGCTGCCGGCATTCTCCCTCTTCATGTAAACCTTGTAAAATAAGAGAGAATAGGCATAAGTATTGTGACATAATGTGTAATAATAGCCCATGATGCAATAAATATTGATATAAAAGCATGATGCAAAAGGGACGTATCACGTTCTACCTAAAGTTGACTCTTCTCTAGTCACTTTTTCATCAATCTTAACTTTACTAAACAAATAATCAATAGAAGAAACACCAATCATTTTAAGATCTTCATCACTTTTATCTTCCAATGAGATTGGTTTAGCAGCCATTTGATGTACCAAGGTAGCTTGTGCATCAGATATTTTTCCCAACAAACTTTCAGCAAAGGCATACTTAGATTGAAGATTGCAAACTTCCGTACTAATATTATCAAGTTGTTTTGTGATAGCATCTAGCACAACAGAGTGTTCCTTAAGTTTTTCAGTAAAATACTCATTGTGCTCAAATTGGGCAGTCATATATTCCTTAGTACTTTTTTCAATTTCAAGCAAAATATTTGGGTAAGGAACACCAGAATATTTTATTTGAGGCATCATGACTAGGCAAACAAGAAAGCACACAAAAACAGATCCAACAACAAAATGGCGAACAGAAAAAGAGAGACGAATAAAACGACAAATTTTTGTGAAGTGGAGGAGAGGAAAACGAGAGGCAAATGGAAAATAATGTAAATTGCAAGGAGATGAGATTTGTGATTAGGAACCTGGTATATGTTGAAGATCCTCCCCGTCAATGGTGGTAGAAATTCCTTTTGATGTCGCTTGAAGCTACGTCGGTATTTCCCCAAAGAGGAAGGGATGACGCAGCATAGTGGCGGTAGGTATTTCCCTCAGATATGAAACCAAGGTTATCGAACCAGTAGGAGAACCAAGCAACACAATGTAAGCAACCCCTGCACAGAGATAACAAATCCTTGCAACCCGACGTGTTAAAGGGGTTGTCAATCCCTTCCGGGGTACGACACCTCAAGATAGGCAAACAGACATGAGATAAATTTGTAGTAAATTGATAGATAGATTGCAAATAAAATAAATAAAATAAAACACAGCAAGGTATTTTGTATTTTTGGTTTAATAGATCTGAAAGTAAATGCAAGAGAAAAGTAGATCGCAAAGGCAAATAATATGAGAAGGAAGACCCGCACTACTAGAAAAAGGCCTGTTAGTGGCGCACCTATTTTGGCCATTAATGGCGCACTATAGGTGAAAGATCGTGGATGTCGCCTAGAGGGGGGGGGGTGAATAGGCATTTTAAAATAATTATGGTTTAGGCTTGAACAAATGCGGAATAAACCTAGCGCTTAATTTGCCAAGCACAAAACCTAAAACAACTAGGCTCACCTATGTGCACCAACAACTTATGCTAAGAAAGATAAGCAACTATTGATAGCAAGATATATGACAAAAAACAATATGGCTATCACAAAGTAAAGTGCATAAGTAAAGGGCTCGGGTAAGAGATAACCGAGGCACGAGGAGACGACGATGTATCCCGAAGTTCACACCCTTGCAGATGCTAATCTCCGTTTGGAGCGGTGTGGAGGCACAATGCTCCCCAAGAAGCCACTAGGGCCACCGTAATCTCCTCATGCTCTCGCACAATGCAATATGTCGTGATTCCACTAAGGGACCCTTGAGGGCGGTCACCGAACCCGTACAAATGGCAACCCTTGGGGGCGGTCACCGAACCCGTACACTTTGGCAACCCTTGGGGGCGGTCACCGGTACCCATCAAATTGCTCGGGGCGATCTCCACAACCTAATTGGAGACCCCGATGCTTGCCCAGAGCTTTTCACCACAATGATTGAGCTCCAAACAACACCAACCGTCTAGGGCGCCAAGGCACCCAAGAGGAACAAGCTCTAGGGTGCCCAAACACCCAAGAGTAATAAACTTCTCAACCTTCACTTCCACGTATCACCGTGGAGAACTCAAACCGATGCACCAAATGCAATGGCAAGGGCACACAGAGTGCCCAAGTCCTTCTCTCTCAAATCCCACCGAAGCAACTAATGCTAGGGAGGAAAATGAGAGGAAGAACAAGAAAGAGAACACCAAGAACTCCAAGATCTAGATCCAAGGGGTTTCCCTCACATAGAGGAGAAAGTGATTGGTGGAAATGTGGATCTAGATCTCCTCTCTCTTTTCCCTCAAAAACTAGCAAGAATCCATGGAGGGATTGAGAGTTAGCAAGCTCGAAGAAGGTCAACAATGGGGGAAGAACACGAGCTCAAAAGATTAGGTTCAATGGGGAAGAAGACCCCCTTTTATAGGAGGGGGAAAATCCAACCGTTATGTGCTCAGCCCGCACACGAGCGGTACTACCGCTCAGGTGGAAGAAACAGGGAAAAGGAGCAACAAAACATGAACCTTGGGGTGGTAGTACTGCAGGAGACAGCGGTACTACCGCTGGGTTAAGCGGTACTATCGCTCCCTTCGGCGGTACTGCCGCGCAGAATGAAGGGAAAAGGGAAAGAGGGAACCGGGCAGTACTACTGCGGAGGAAGGGCGGTACTGTCGCTAAGGAGCGGTACTGCCGCAGCGAGGTACCGCACAATCCGACACAGAAAAAGACCCCTCAAATCGACGCGGTAGGGACCTGGTAAGCCAGCGGAGTACTGCTACGGAATCACCGCCGGTACTACCGCTGTGGAGCGGTACTGCCGCTTGTGACCCCTCAGCGGTACTACCGCTGGGTACCACGGTACTACCGCTGGGACCCTGACAAAAACCACACTCAAGAAAACCAGAACTGCCATAACTTCTGCATATGAGCTCCGAATTGAGCAAACTCAAGCTTGTTGGAAACAAGACGACGAGTAGCATCAAAACAGTAGATAATATAGCATGGAGCAATAAAAAATTATAGATACGTTGGAGACGTATCAATCAAGTCGCCGTCCATGAAGTGCAGGAGAGTGCATGGAACGTTGGCGGCGCCCTGCGAAAATATGTAGGGCGTCAGGGATGCCTAGTCAAAGGCAAGGAGATGAAGTCATCGACCGAGAGGCTTAGTTACCGTGATGGCGTCGAGCTCGGCTAATGTCGAGGCACTGCCAACAACGAGCGTGCAAGTGACGGAGGGGCCGCTTGCTGCCGAGGTGCCGGCCGGTGTATTCTTCCCACACCCGGGTGCATTAAGCTCCAATGTCGGCGCCGACGCCGGAGACACCAATGCCGCCTCCACCGTAGACACCAATGCCGCCTCCGGCGCGTTGTGCGAGTTGCTGCCCGTGAAGCTGGGAATCGGGGGCGGCCCCTGTTGGCCGCCTGCAATCCACGCCTGCAGCCCCTCAAGCAAGGTAGGCATAATGGCGGTGATCGTCGCTCCCAGTTGGTCTCGCACTTGCTCTTCGACTATCTCCGGAATCCGCACCACTTATGCCTTGAGTTCTTGAAACTCGTGCTCCTGGCTTTCCGAGCTGGTCTTTCTCTCCTTTCGCCCAACATTATAGTATTCCGACCATTTTGTGGACAAGCCTTTGCCAGCCACACGACCAGCTGACGATGGCTTACTGAACTTATCCTTGTGTTTCATTACGTTCAACGCCCTATTTAAAGTGGTGTCCCAAGGGGAGCTCTGAGACGACCCCGCGCTACTACTTTCAGTTTCCTGTAGAAGGAACGTGAACCATTTAGAAATTTGGCTTCATTAATTAGAATGCAACCATATGGAGCTAATTACGCGAGGGTGTATTCCTTACCAGAACAAGCTCAAGCGCCTTGGTCTTCGGATCCGTGGTAAGCTCCTTTGTTACCGGGTCCACCTTGTACCGGGCACTGACATAGTTCCTAGTCTGCTTGTGACGATATTTATGGAAGAGGGGCGGTAGGCCTTTCTCGGCACACTCCGCGTCCTCCTTGTCCCATATAGGTTTCGCCACTCTGTAACCGCCGGGACCGAGTTTGTGGACCCCTAAGTTCAAGTCCTGCATATCTTTCCCCCACTGACTTGATTCGCAGTTGCGTTGCTCTCGCACTTGATCTTGAACTCCAGGTAGTCAGCTTCGCTGATCGAAGGATTTGTCTCCTTGACCTTCTCATAACTATCACCTCTTAGAATCCTTCTCTTCACCGCGGCTCTCCAAGTAGCCAGGGCCGTGTTCATCTTCGTGAGGGCGACACTGTTCACTTTATTCCCTGAGGGGCGTGTGTTTGCAAAGTCACCGGGGAACTTGTATCGTTCGTGCAGCTTCGTGAAGAGGAGGTTGCGCAAATTCCCTCGGTCACGATGCCTTAGGTTCTCGGTGTTGATCGAGACGGTGCTCCGGAGAATGCACTCGAGTTGTCCTGCGTACCCACTGACTAATTCTTTGGGCGCCGTTGGATGCCCACTGGAGGGCACTTCAGTAAATTCCTCCTTGATGGTGCCGAGCACGTTCGGGCGCCGGTCCTTCCGTTGAATCTTCGGTTGGCTGCCATCTGTGCGTGCGCTGCCATCATCAGTGGTGGCATCCTCGGCGGCACCGTCAGTGGTGTCATCCTCGACGCCACTAGGGGTTGTGTAGTCGGGATCGGTGTCTTCCGCGGTGTCCTCATAGCGGTGAGGTTCTTCCTCCATCTCCTGGGACAGTTCCCAGAATTCCTTGCCTGAACCGTCGGCCTCATCGTTGTGGGCCATGTTCGCTCTAAATAGGAAAAAAATTTGGCCAAAAAGTTGGTTATTGTCAAGGAACAAGATCTCTAAGCTGACCAAATAACCTAATTCTCTAGGAATGTCGCCAAAAAGTTGGTTATTGTCAAGGAACAATTGAGAGATGTTTGTGATATTGCCTAGGTGTTTTGGCATGTTTGTGATATTGCACAAGCTAAGCTAGCTAAGACAGTAGCTTCCTTGCAACCCACAAAAGACAAAGGAAAAGGGGTGAAAAGGGGGAGATGGTTAGCTTTGATGAGCAGGCAACATCTTCCTAACCCCCTTCTTCTTGTCTCCTCTCACTATCTCTCTCACACACATGGCAAGCAAGGGTGTCTGAGTGTGTGAAAAAAAATACTAAACTAATCCAACCACTAAAGCACTAGATCACTACTATTGTATAATCTTTTTATAGCTTTGTATATATGTATGGCTCCAATGGGTGCCACTGCCATGCATCCCTCTCCTATCATTTAATCATGATTATCCCATCATTTTGACCAGAGATTAGTTTTGGTTAATTAATTAACTAGTGTGTGCCACAGCAGAGCACATATCTCCATCTAGCTAGTAGGAGTATCTTTCCAAGGCCTCTTTCCAAAGCCACAACTCCTCTAAGTTCTCAAGATAACCTAGTTGTCGAGGGATATGTCCATAAAGTTGGTTGATGTCAGCATACATGCTGATTAATTTTTGTTTCGGTTGAGAATCGAGCACCTTCTAGGTCAAGAAAATTGGGCATGACCTTTGCTAATTTTCTTGACCTAGGAGTGCCCCATTCTCAACCAAACGGAAATCAATCAACATTTCAGGAGAAAGGGGTCATTTCATAAGATCACAAGTAGCAGCAACATCACAAGTAGTACAGCAGCGGCATCATCACAAGTAGTACAGCAACATCATCATCACAAGTAATACACTTAATTGGCATAAAAGATCAAAAAACAACATAAATTGGAAAACAAGCAATACTTCTAAAACCAGTTGCAAGCAAATGTATAGTAAAATAAAATGATCCCATAGCGTACTTAATTCAGAACACATGGAAGAAACTTGACTAAATGTACATATTTTAGAAAAAAAATCCAAGTTAACTAAATGACTGATTCAATTTTAGGCAACTTGGAGAAGAGATCACTTGATCATTGACTTTACTTAATTCAGAACACATGGAAGAAACTTGTTAGAAACTGAAATGGTTAATATTGAGAATTAAGTTACTCTAATGGAGTATCAAATTTTGAGAACAAGCCGTCTGAAAAGAGCACTAGCTAAGATCTAATCCTTATTCCAGTTAACCACTAATTTACTGTAACCAATGTTCAGAGACAAATCAGACTTGACAGTAAAGATCAAAATTTCAGACTTGACAATAAATATAGTGGAAACTGAAGATTATTTAGGAACACACTTGTTCCTAAACTTGATGTCGATTTAGCAACATAGTCTTCAGTGAGAGTATAAAAAATAACTACTCCATCTACTTAAGTGATTTTACACTAAACCAGAACAAGTTGATGTTTAGTCAAGTTGATTTCAAACTTGACACATAAATAAAATTTGACATCAATGAAATTTAGACTATGAGTGCCTGCCCATGACATCTGCATGGTTCTCTACACCACACACCATCAACACTGCTAGCTACTCCTACTCGATCGCCCCAGATTTTGCCACGGACAACAAGAACCTAACACGTTCTCCACCTAGCAGCTAGCTAGGATGGCCATGAATCCTCTCTCCCAGGAGCGCCCCAATGCATGGCCATGGGGGGTGGCCATGTACACGAACCTGCACTATTTATTTGAACTCTTAACACTACTGAAAACCAAATTCAGTGAACATACACTTCAGAAAATTCAGTAAACATGCACTCGAGAAAATTCAGTGACTATAGAACATACACTCCAGAAAATTTTCAGTGATCTTGTACTCAATTTTACAGTGAACTTGCTAAAGAAGCTCCCAAGCTTCAAGATAGACTAAATTTGACAGCTAATGTACTCAAAAGAAGCATTTTGGAGTACAAGAAGGGGAAACGGGAGGCAAGAAGAGGGGGGAGCCGCACCTTGACAGGAGGGGGGCGAGGGGACTGGGTTGGCCTATGGGCAGACGGAGGCAGGGGCGGGTGCCTTGGACCAGTCTAGGAGTTGGCGGCGCTTGCCGGACTCGGCGGCGTATGCGACCTCGATGGCCCAAGTGGGGAGCCGCACCTTGGCCCAGGTGGACGTGCTGCTGCTCCTCGGCGAGGTGGACGTGCTGCGCAGTGGGTCGGGGCAGTGGCGCAGTGGGTCTGGGCGCCGTGGGTTTCTAGGGTTTCGAGGGC
>NC_041388.1:606019327-606038904 GCF_002162155.2 Triticum dicoccoides
GTGCGGCGAATGCGAGGGAGGGGTGGGTGGGGGCGGCGGAGCCCGGGAGCGAGGTCGCCGGTGGGTGGGGGCGGCGGTGGTGGTGGAAGGGGATCGGCGGCGGTGGCGAGAGGCGAGGGGTGAGATGGGAGAAGGACGAACAACTGGTGAGATGGACAGCACACACATACTTACAGAGGGGGGAAGGTTAGCAATGGCGCACCTTCTAGGGGTGCGCCATAAGTACCGTGATAGCAATGGCGCACCTTCCCCTGGTGCGCCATTACTAACTTTTTTTTGGATTTTTAGTTGCATCTAATATTTTTTTAGAAAACGACGATCAAATTTGAAAACATTTATGAATGTTAAAAAATATCATCAAATTTGTTATTTGAAAATATTTATGAATATGAAATAATATCATCAAATTTGTTATTTGAAAATATTTTTTTTGGATATTTAGTTGCATCTAATAATTTTTTAGAAAACATTTATGAATATGAAAAAATATCATCAAATTGGAAAAAATATTCATGAATTCAAAAAGTGCCCATGAAATTTAAAAATATTCATGAGTTGAAAAAATATTAACAAATTTAATACTTTTTGTGAGTTAGAAATTCAATACCAGAATAAACCTAAATAAAAATTGGTATACCAATGGCGCACCTCCTAGGGGTGCGCCATAAGTACCTTGATAGCAATGGTGCACCTTCTCCTGGTGCGCCATTAGTAACTTTTTTTTGGATTTTTAGTTGCATTCATTTGTGAATTGGTAAAACATTTATGAATATGAAAAATATCATCAAAGTTGAAAAAATATTCATGAATTCAAAAAGTGCCCATGAAATTTAAAAATATTCATGAGTTCAAAAAATATTAACAAATTCAATACTTTTTGTGAGTTAGAAATTCAATACAAGAATAAACATAAATAAAATTGGTATACCAGAATAAACATAAATATATATTCATGAGGACTAGAAGAGGAGAAATGTCATTTCCATATGTCGAAATACAATCGAGAAATGAAGACTACAATTTAAATACATTCGATCTTAGCTAGCTATCTTTTCACAATCTTCTTACCCTTCTTTTTCGCAAATGGAGTTCTTCTCTTGAACGGACGTCCTTTAGGTAGGGTGGTCCTGCTTCTTCTTGTGGTGTATGGCACTTCATCGTCGTCGTCATGTTTCATCTTCGGGTCGCCGTACTTGTCGAAGTCTTGCTCATTGGTGACTCCATCCATTCCGATGATCTTCCTTTTGCCTCTCCTCACGACAACACGACTGAGCTTTGACGGGTCGGTAATGAAGAAGCATTGGTCCACTTGGGAAGCCAGTACCCATGGGTCATTTTTCGCGGTGACGTTTGCGCCCGCGGTTTTGGATTTGGCTTCGGGTATAACCATGGTGGTGAAATACCGGTCTTCTTTTAGGAAGCTCTTGGCCCATCTGACACGGAACATCAGGACCTTGTCTCCAGCGTAGCTCAGCTCCTCCTTGATCCTTCTGTAGCATCTGTCCTTGTCGTTACTGGTGTAGGATTCCATCGTTACCCCAGAGTTCTGATAACCATCGCTCTTCATGTCCTTTTCCTCGGTGTAGAATGTGTAGCCGTTGATATCGTATGCCTCATAGGTCATCAGGTTGTGCTCGGCGCCCTATGACAAGGCGAATATGAGTTTTTCTTCTGCGGAAGAATCCTCATGTAAAGGGTACGACAGAAGCTTCTCCTTGAACCAACGCGTGAAACATGAGTTGTGCTCTTTGATTATATCTCTGCCCGTCCTCTGTTGGCCTCTTCATTGTACGTCTTCTCAATAAAGGTTTTGTGCTCTACCACCCAAGGATCGACCACGTCTATGTGTTGTAGGGAGACTAGGTTTGCTCTTTCAAAGTCGGCGAGTCGACCCTCGAAGTCGACATGCATTTCGCGGTGACCCTCGCGGTGACCCCATCCAGCAAGCCTGCCGAGGTGCCTGTTAACAGGCAGACCAATGGGGTTCTCGATGCCTAGATAATTCATGCAGTAGGAGATGCACTCTCCGGTCAGAAAACCCTCGGCTATGCTTCCCTCTGGATGTGACATGTTGCGAACGTATCCTTTGATGACACCATTCATCCTTTCGAACGGCATCATGCTGTGCAGGAATGTCGCCCGAGTTGGATGATATCCTCCACGATATGGACCATCAGATGCACCATAACGTCGAAGAATGTGGGCAGGAAGTACATCTCAAGCTCGCATAGTATCACCACGATCTCTTCCTGTAGCCTTCTGAGTTACCTCACACCAACCGACTTCTGAGAGATGACGTCGAAAAAGTTGCATAGGCCAAAAAGCGTTTCACGCATGTGCGCGTCCATGATCCCACGGATTGCAACTGGAAGTATCTGCGTCATCAGCACATGACGGTCGTGAGACTTCATCCCGCTGAACTTCTGCTTCGCTGAGTCTAGGTATCTGCTTATCTTCCCTGCGTAACCGTAAGGAAGTTTTACTCCTACGAGGCAGGTTAAAAACTGCTCGATCTCCTCCTGACTTAGAGTGAAGCACGCGGGAGGGTAGTCATTTCCGATCTTCTTGGCCTTTTTGCCTTTGCGAGGACTTTCCGTGTCCTTCGCCTCATCATCATCATCATCATCATCATCATCATCATCATCATCATCATCATCATCATCATCATCATCATCATTAGCGTGAAGCTCCTCCCTGATGCCCATTTATTTCAAGTCTGCCCTTGCTTTCGGCCCATCTTTGGTCCTCTCTGGCATGTTGAGCAGGGTACCAAGCAGACTCTCGCACACGTTCTTCGTGATATGCATGACATCAAGGCTGTGAGGCACATGGAGGATCTTCCAATACAGCAAGTCCCAGAAAACAAACCTCGTTTTCCATACATTCAGCAGCGGCTCTGGCGCCTTTCGATTCTTTCCCGGCTCTGGCGCCTTTCGATTCTTTCCCGGCGGAGGGCAATCTTTCCAATTTTTCAATAGCTCATCTATTTCCTCGCCGCTCCTCATACGCGGGCGCCTTCGGGGTTCGGTTTCACCATCGAACAGATCCTTGCGTTTTCTCCATGAGTCATCGTTGCGAAGCCACCTTCAATGTCCCATGAACATGGTTTTCGAAGACCCGGGATCTCTATCTAGCTGGCGATACATTGTGTCATCCATGCACCTGACGCATCCAGAAAATCCGTGGACCACCTGCCCCGCGACATATCCGTAACCGAGATAGTCGTGCACCGTCGTGAGCAGTGCGGCTCTCATAGGGAAATATTCTTTCTCTGCGGCATCCCACGTATTGGCTGGCGTTTTCCACAGCGTGTCTAGCTCCTCTTTCATCAGCCCCAGATACAGATTGATGTCGTTCCCTGGTTGTTTCGGCCCTTCAATTAGCATACTCATGTGAATGTACTTCCTCTTCATGCACAACCAGGGGGGAAGGTTGTACATACACAAACACAGGCCAGGTGCTATGTGTGCTTCTCTGGCTGCCAAACGGATTGACTCCATCGGTGCTCGCGCCTAGCACGATGTTCTTTGGATCGTCCCCAAATTCTGGGTGTTCGAAGTTAAACGCTTCCCACTGGCTCGCATCCTTAGGGTGACTCAGCATCTTATCTTTTTATTTATCTCCGGATCATTTCCGTCAGCTTCTCGCTTCTTCTCCTCCCTATCCACGTGCCAACGCAGTAGCTTTGCTAGCTTAGGGTCCGCGAAATACCGCTGTAGACGAGGAGTGATCGGAAAGTACCACACCACTTTTCGAGGAGCTTTCTTCCTCTTCCTGTATCGAGTGACGCCGCACACCGGACATATGGTAGACTCCGCGTGCTCGTCCCGATAAATGATGCAATTGTTCATGAACACATGGTATTTCACGTGCGGTAAATCCAGAGGTCACACGATTTTATTTGCCTCCTCGAAACTGGTCGGGCACTTGTTCCCCTTGGGAAGACATTCGTGCCAGAATGACATGTTCTCGTTGAAGCATGCATCGGTCATTTTGTGTTTTACCTTCATCTCCAGAGCCATGAGCGTTACTTTCAGGGGGGTATCCTCGGGCCTGCATCCTTCATAGAATGGAGTAACCGTGTCTATCTCCAGTTGATCCAGCTTGGCTTTCTCTCGGGCGGCAGCTCTTGCGTTATCCGTCTGCTTGAGAAGCAGCTCTTGAATATGAGGGTCCTGCACCCAGCCCATCGATGGTCCATCGTCGTCTGCTCCGGCATCTTCATCTTCATGATCATGCCCTTCGTCTTGATCTTCCTCATCATCATGTACGACATCTTCTACATGACGATTGTGTACTACATCTACTTCGTGATCATGTCCTGGAGATTCTTCGTCTTCTCGCCCGCCCTCGCCGCGGTTGTCTTGCTGCCATTCCTCATTTCTTGCCCGGCCGCCATGGACGACTTCATAGTCATCTTCATCACCTTGCCACCGATAGCCATCCATGAAACCATGCAAGAGCAGGTGGTCCCGCACCTGTACAGAATCCGGGTCCATAAGGCTCTTCGCTTGCATCTTTGACACAGACATCTTATCTTTGTCTCGTTCTTTTGAAGCATCTCGGCCTTCGCGGAGCTCAAAAACCTATTCACGATGCCTTCGGTCATTGTGCGGACCATGGTCGCCTGCGGGGTAGAGCAAAATGATATTTTAGAACCAAATTTTTTGGCATGACTTTGTCTAAAAATAGGACCAAAAAGAATGCATAGTGCCAAATTCTCGCCGAAACGGAAATGAATCAACATTCCGGCAAAATATTGGCAACTATGGCATTTCAAATACCGGTACCTACTACCTCTTGAGCACTGCGTTGGATTTCCCCGAAGAGGAAGGGATGATGCAACAAAGTAGCGTAAGTATTTCCCTCAGTTTTTGAGAACCAAGGTATCAATCCAGTAGGAGGCTACGCTCGAGTACCTCGCACCTACACAAAAACAATAGCTTAATGCAACCAACGCGCTTAGGGGTTGTCAATCCCTTCACGGTCACTTACGAAAGTGAGATCTGATAGAGAAGATAAATAATATTTTTGGTATTTTTGATATAGAGATGCAAAGTAAAAAGTAAAAGCAAAGTAAAAGCAAAGCAATAATAAATTAATGGAGATTGATATGATGAGAAAGAGACCCGTGGGCCATAGGTTTCACTACTGGCTTCTCTCAAGAGCATAAGTATTCTACGGTGGGTGAACAAATTACTGTTGAGCAATTGACAGAATTGAGCATAGTTATGAGAATATCTAGGTATGATCATGTATATAGGCATCACATCCGAGACAAGTAGACCGAAACGATTCTGCATCTACTACTATTACTCCACTCATCGACCGCTATCCAGTATGCATCTAGAGTATTAAGTTAAAAATAGAGTAACGCCTTAAGCAAGATGACATGATGTAGAGGGATAGTTTCATGCAATATGATAAAAACCCCATCTTGTTATCCTCGATGGCAACAATACAATATGTGCCTTGCTGCCCATTCTGTCACTGGGAAAGGATACCACAAGATTGAACCCAAAGCTAAGCACTTCTCCCATGGCAAGAACAACCAATCTAGTAGGCCAAACCAAACTGATAATTCAAAGAGACTTGCAAAGATAACCAATCATACATAAAAGAATTCAGAGAAGATTCAAATATTATTCATAGATAGACTGGATCATAAACTCACAATTCATCGGTCTCAACAAACACACCGCAAAAAGAAGATTCATCGAATAGATCTCCACAAGAGAGGGGGAGAACATTGTATTGAGATCCAAAAAGAGAGAAGAAGCCATCTAGCTACCAGCTATGGACCCATAGGTCTGAAATAAACTACTCACACTTCATCGGAGGGGCTTGGATGATGATGTAGAAGCCCTCCGTGATCGATGCCCCCCCTCCGGCGGAGCTCGGGAACTGGCCCCAAGATGGGATCTCGTGGATACAGAAAGTTGCGGCAGTGGAATTAGGTTTTTGGCTCCCGTTCTGATCATTTGGGGATACGTGGATATATATGGGAGGAAGAAGTACGTTGGTGGAGCTTCGAGGGGCCCACGAGGCAGGGGGCGCGCCCTAGGGGGGGCGCCCTCCACCCTCGTGACCACCTCGTGGCTTTCTTGACGGAGGGTCCAAGTCTCCTGGATCTTATCTGATGAGAAAATCACGTTTCCGAAGGTTTCATTCCATTTGGACTCCGTTTGATATTCCTTTTCTTTGAAACCCTAAAACAGGCAAAAAAACAGCAATTCTGGGCTGGGCCTCTGGTTAATAGGTTAGTCCCAAAAATAATATAAAAGTGGATAATAAAGCCCAATAATGTCTAAAACAGTAGATAATATAGCATGGAGCAATCAAAAATTCTAGATACGTTGGAGATGTATCAAGCATCGCCAAGCTTAATTCCTACTCGTTCTCGAGTAGGTAAATGATAAAAACAGAATTTTTGATGCGGAGTGCTACTTGGCATAATTTTAATGTAATTCTTCTTAATTATGGTATGAATATTCAGATCCGAAAGATTCAAGACAAAAGTTCATATTGACATAAAAATGATAATACTTCAAGCATACTAACTAAGCAATTATGTCTTCTCAAAATAACATGGCCAAAGAAAGTTCATCCCTACAAAATCATATAGTTTAGTCATGTTACATTTTCGTCACACAAGAATGCTCTCATCATGCACAACCCCGATGACAAGCCAAGCAATTGTTTCAAACTTTAGTAATCTCAAACCTATAAACTTTCACGCAATATATGAGCGCGAGCCATGGACATAGCACTATGGGTGGAATAGAATATAACGAAGGGGGGTTATGTGGAGAAGACAAAAAGGAGAAAGTCTCACATCAACGAGGCTAATCAATGGGCTATGGAGATGCCCACCGATTGATGTTAATGCAAGGAGTAGGGATTGCGATGCAACGGATGCACTAGAGCTATAAATGTATGAAAGCTCAACAAAAGAAACTAGTGGGTGTGCATCCAACTTGCTTGCTCATGAAGACCTAGGGCACTTGAGGAGGCCCATTGTTGGAATATACAAGCCAAGTTCTATAATGAAAAATTCCCACTAGCATATGAAAGTGATAACATGAGAGACTCTCTACTATGAAGATCATGGTGCTACTTTGAAGCACAAGTGTGGTAAAAGGATAGTAACATTGTCCCTTCTCTCTTTTTCTCTCATTTTTGGGGGCCTTTTTATGGCCTTTTTTGGGACTTCCCTTTTTTATGTCCTTTCTTTTTCTTTTCTTTTTTATATATACCTCACTTGGGACAATGCTCTAATAATGATGATCATCACACTTCTATTTATTTACAACTCAATGATTACAACTCGATACTAGAACAAAGATGGCTCTATATGAATGCCTCCGGCGGTGTACCGGGATATGCAATGATCCAAGAGTGACATGTATGAAAGAATTATGAACGGTTGGTTTGCCACAAATACTATGTCAACTACATGATCATGCTAAGCAATATGACAATGATGAATGTGTCATGATAAACGGAATGATGGAAAGTTGCATGGCAATATATCTCGGAATGGCTATGGAAATGCCATGATAGGTAGGTATGGTGGCTGTTTTGAGGAAGATATAAGGAGGTTTATGTGTGAAAGAGTGTATCATATCACGGGGTTTGGATGCACCGGTGAAGTTTGCACCGACTCTCAATGTGAGAAAGGGAAATGCACGGTACCGAAGAGGCTAGCAAGGATGGAAGGGTGCGAGTGCGTATAATCCATGGACTCAACATTAATCATAAAGAACTCACATACTTATTGCAAAAATCTACAAGTCATCAAAAACCTCGGCACTACGCGCATGCTCCTAGGGAGATAGGTTGGTAGGAAAATACCATCGCTCGTCCCCGACCGCCACTCATAAGGAAGACAATCAAATAGCACCTCATGTTTCAAATTTGTTGCATAACGTTTACCATACATGCATGCTACGGGACTTGCAAACCTCAACACAAGTATTTCTCAATTTCACAACTACTCAACTAGCATGACTTTGATATTATTACCTCCATATCTCAAAACAATCATCAAACATCAAACTTTTCTTAGTATTCAACACACTCATACGAAAGTTTTATTATTAACCTTGCATACCAAGCATATTAGGATTTTAAGCAAATTACCATGGTATTAAGACTCTCAAAATAATCTAAGTGAAGCATGAGAGAACAATAGTTTCTATAAAACAAATCCACCACCGTGCTCTAAAAGATATAAGTGAAGCACTAGAGCAAAACTATAAAGCTCAAAAGATATAAGTGAAGCACATAGAGTATTCTATCAAATTCCAAATCATGTATGGCTCTCTCAAAAGGTGTGTACAGCAAGGATGATTGTGGTAAACTAATAAGCAAAGACTCAAATCATAAAATACGCTCCAAGCAAAACACATATCATGTGGTGAATAAAAATATAGCTCCAAGTAAAGTTACCGATAGAAGTAGAAGAAAGAGGGGTGCCTTCCGGGGCATCCCCAAGATTTGGCTTTTAGGTGTCCTTAGATTATCTTGGGGGTGCCGTGGGAATCCCCAAGCTTAGGCTCTTGCCACTCCTTGTTCCGTAATCCATCAAATCTTTACCCAAAACTTGAAAACTTCACAACACAAAACTTAAAGTAGAAAATCTCGTGAGCTCCGTTAGCGAAAGAAAACAAAAGACCACTTCAAGGTACTGTAATGAAATCATTCTTTATTTATATTGGTGTTAAACCTACTGTATTCCAACTTCTCTATGGTTTATAAACTATTTTACTAGCCATAGATTCATCAAAATAAGCAATCAAAACACGAAAAACAGAATCTGTCAAAAACAGAACAGTCTGTAGTAATCTGTAGCTAGCGCAACATATGGAACCCCAAAAATTCTAAAAGAAATTTCTGGACGTGAGGAATTTATCTATTAATCATCTGCCAAAATAATTAACTAAATAGCACTTTCCAAATAAAAATGACAGCAGTTCTCGTGAGCGCTAAAGTTTCTGTTTTTTACAGCAAGTTCAACAAGACTTTCCCCAAGTCTTCCCAACGGTTCTACTTGGCACAAACACTAATTAAACACAAAAAACACAACCAAAACAGAGATTAAATAATTTATTTATTGAATAACAGCAAGGAGAAATATTGGGTTGTCTCCCAACAAGCGCTTTTCTTTAAAGCCTTATAGCTAGGCATTGATAATTTTAATGATGCTCACATGAAAGACAAGAATTGAAGCACAAAAGGAGCATCATAAAGTATGTGACAAACACATATAAGTCTAAAATATTTCCTATGCATAGGCATATTATAGGCAAACAAATTATTAAGGCAAGAAAAAACTAGCATATGCAAGGAAGAGGAAAGAAACAATAGCAATCTCAACATAACGAGAGGTAATTTAGTAACATGAAAATTTCTACATCCATATTTTCCTCTCTCATAGTAATTACATGTAGGATCATAAGCAAATTCAACAAAATAGCTATCACATAAAATATTTTCAACATGATCCACATGTATGCAAAGTTGACACTCTTCCAAAATAGTGGGATTAACGTTAACTAAAGTCATGACTTCTCCAAACCCACTTTTATCAAGATTTTCATAAGATTGAACATTCTCCAAATATGAGGGATCTAAAGTTGACACTCTTCCAAACCCACTTTCAATAATATTTCAAACACTATTATCAATCTCATATTCATCATGGTGCTTAAATAAATTTTCAAGATCATAAGAAGAATCACCCCAATCATGATCATTGCAACAAGTAGAGGACATTGCAACAAGCTTAGGGTTTTGCATATTATTAGCACAATTGACATTAATATAATTTATAATAACATCATTGCAATCATGCTTTTCATTCAAAGATCTATCGTGAATCACTTCATAAAATACTTCATCGTAATTTTCAGATTCACGAATTTCAAGCAAAACTTCATAAAGATAATCTAGTGCACAAAACTCACTAGCAATTGGTTCAACATAACTGGATCCCTTAAAAAGATTAGCAAGCAGATGAGGATCCATAAATCTTAGGTTCTCTGTTTAGTAATAAATAAACGTCTATTCCAACCATACGAGCAAACAAGAAACGGGCAAAAAGAGGCAAATAGAGAAAGAGAGGGAGGATAGAGAGAGAGGGCGAATAAAACGACAAGGGTGAAGTGGGGGAGAGGAAAACGAGAGGCAAATGGCAAATAATGTAATGCGGGAGATAGGGATTATGATGGGTACTTGGTATGTTGACTTTTGCGCAGACTCCCCGGCAATGGCGCCAGAAATGGCTCGTTGTCGGGAGTCAGATCTTGACTTGCACGAACCTCCCCGGCAACGGGGCCAGAAATTCTTCTTGCTACCTCTTGAGCACTGCGTTGGATTTCCCCGAAGAGGAAGGGATGATGCAGCAAAGTAGCGTAAGTATTTCCCTTAGTTTTGAGAACCAAGGTATCAATCTAGTAGGAGGCTACGCTCAAGTCCCTCGTACCTACACAAAAACAATAGATCAACGCAACCAACGCGCTTAGGGGTTGTCAATCCCTTCACGGTCACTTACGAAAGTGAGATCTGATAGAGAAGATAAATAATATTTTTGGTATTTTTGATATAGAGATGCAAAGTAAAAAGTAAAAGCAAAGTAAAAGCAAAGCAATAATAAAGTAATGGAGATTGATATGATGAGAAAGAGACCCAGGGGCCATAGGTTTCACTAGTGGCTTCTCTCAAGAGCATAAGTATTCTACGGTGGGTGAACAAATCACTGTTGAGCAATTGACAGAATTGAGCATAGTTATGAGAATATCTAGGTATGATCATGTATATAGGCATCACGTCCGAGACAAGTAGACCGAAACGATTCTGCATCTACTACTATTACTCCACTCATCGACCGCTATCCAATATGCATCTAGAGTATTAAGTTACAAACAGAGTAACGCCTTAAGCAAGATGACATGATGTAGAGGGATAGTTTCATGCAATATGGTAAAAAACCCATCTTGTTATCCTCGATGGCAACAATACAATACGTGCCTTGCTGCCCCTTCTGTCACTGGGAAAGGACACCGCAAGATTGAACCCAAAGCTAAGCACTTCTCCCATGGCAAGAACAACCAATCTAGTAGGCTAAACCAAACTGATAATTCGAAGAGACTTGCAAAGATAACCAATCATACATAAAAGAATTCAGAGAAGATTCAAATATTATTCATAGATAGACTAGATCATAAACCCACAATTCATCTGTCTCAACAAACACACCGCAAAAAGAAGATTACATCGAATAGATCTCCACAAGAGAGGAGGAGAACATTGTATTGAGATCCAAAAAGAGAGAAGACGCCATCTAGCTACTAGCTATGGACCCGTAAGTCTGAAATAAACTACTCACACTTCATCGGAGGGGCTTGGATGATGATGTAGAAGCCCTCCGTGATCGATGCCCCCTCCGGCGGAGCTCCGGAATAGGCCCCAAGATGGGATCTCATGGATGCAGAAAGTTGCAACGGTGGAATTAGGTTTTTGGCTCCCGTTCTGATCGTTTGGGGATACATGGATATATATGGGAGGAAGAAGTACGTCGGTGGAGCTTCGAGGGGCCCACGAAGCAGGGGGGCGCGCCCTAGGGGGGGGGGGCGCCCTCCACCCTCGTGACCACCTCGTGGCTTTCTTGACGGAGGGTCCAAGTCTCCTGGATCTTATCTGATGAGAAAATCACGTTTCCGAAGGTTTCATTCCGTTTGGACTCCGTTTGATATTCTTTTTCTTCGAAACCCTAAAATAGGCAAAAAGAATAGCAATTCTGGGCTGGGCCTTCGGTTAATAGGTTAGTCCTAAAAATAATATAAAAGTGGATAATAAAGCCCAATAATGTCTAAAACAGTAGATAATATAGCATGGAGCAATCAAAAATTATAGATACGTTGGAGATGTATCAGTACCTGCAAACACAAACATATGCAACACCACAAACATATGCAACACCACAAACATACGTAGATCTAGGCCATAAAAAGTGTGTACGTTGTTGGAGGGAGAAAAAAGTAGATCTAGAACAGAAAGAAAGCTTTCCCCTTACTTACCTATCAAAAAAAGGAAATCTAACCACTTAATTTGGATGAATCTATGGTGCAAATGAGGTGAGGAGGAGGAGGCAGCCGAGACCAAGCTTGGTAGAGGTGGAGAGAATGAAGTGGGGAAAGTGAGTGTGGTAGGTGGCTGTCCAAAATATCTAGCTGCTCATAGGTTACCAATGGCGCACCACCTATGAATGCGCCACTAGTAATGGCGCACCACACACCAGGTGCGCCATTAGTAATGAGGACATTAATGGCGTACTTGTATCTGGTGCGCCACTGCTATATAACAGTGGCGCACCACATACATGGTGCGCCATTAATGTCCATATTAGCTATAGCCATTTTCCTAGTAGTGCCGGGGGATGTAGGTTTCACTAGTGGCTTCTCTCGAGAAAAATAGCAAACGGCGGGTGAACAAATTACCGTTGGGAAATTGACAGAACTTCAAATAATCATGACGATATCCAGGCAATGATAATTATATAGGCATCACGTCCAAGATTAGTAGACTGACTCCTGCCTGCATCTACTACTATTACTCCACACATCGACCGCTATCCAACATGCATCTAGTGTATTAAGTTCATGGAGAAATGGAGTAATGCAATAAGAACGATGACCTCATGTAGACAAGATCTATCTATGTAGAGATAGAACCCATCGTTTTATCCTTAGTAGCAACGATGCATATGTGTTGTTTCCCTTTCTGTCACTGGGATCAAGCACCGTAAGATCGAACCCACTACAAAGCACCTCTTCCCATTGCAAGATAAATAGATCAAGTTGGCCAAACAAAACCCAAATATCCGAGAAGAAATACGATCCTATAAGCAATCATGCATATAAGAGATCAAAGAAAATCAAATAACTTTCATGGATATAAAAAGATAGATCTGATCATAAACTCAAAGTTCATCGATCCCAACAAACACACCACAAAAGAGTTACATCATATGGATCTCCAAGAGACCATTGTATGAGAATCCAACGAGAGAGAGGAAGCCATCTAGCTACTAACTACGAACCCGAAGGTCTACAAAGAACTACTCACGCATCATCGGAGAGGCACCAATGGAGGCGGTGAACCCCATCCGAGATGGTGTCTAGATTGGATCTGGTGGTTCTGGACTCTACGGCGGCTAGATGAATATTTTGTCAATGCCTTTAGGGTTAAGGAAATATTGGGGTATTTATACAGCAAAGAGGCAGTCTAGGGGTACTCGAGGTGGGCACAACCCACCAGGGCGCGCCTGGGCCTCCTGGCACGCCCTGGTGGGTTGTGCCCCCCTCGGGGCACCCCCTAGGCGCAGCCAGAGCCTGTTGTGTTCCATCTGGCCCATAAAAATTATCCGTAAAGTTTCGGGGCATTTGGACTCCGTCTGATATTTATTTTCTGCGATGTAAATTTTTTAGAAAAAACAGCAACTGGCACTTGGCACTATGTCAATAGGTTACCAAAAAATGACATAAAATGACTATGAAACATCCAAGATTGATAATATAGCAGCATGGAACAATCAAAAATTATAGATACATTGGAGACGTATCAGGGAGCACAACACACCAGGGCGCGCCCTGATGGGTTGTGCCCACCTCGGGTGCCAACTGGACCGTCTCTTTACTCTATAAATACCCCAATATTCTAGAAACCCTAGGGGAGTGGACGGAAATCAATTTCGGCCGCCGCAGAGTCCATAACCACCAGATCCAATCTAGACACCATCACGGAGGGGTTCACCACTTCCATTGGTGCCTCTTCGATGATACATGAGTAGTTCTTTGTAGACCTTCTGGTCCGTAGTTAGTAGCTAGATGGCTTCATCTCTCTTGTTTGATTCTCAATACAATGGTCCATTGGAGATCCATACGATGCAACTCTTTTTGCGGTGTGTTTGTTGGGATCGATTGAACTTTGAGTTTATGATCAGATCTATCTTTTTATCCATGGAAGTTATTTGAATTTCTTTGATCTCTTATATGCATGGTTGCTTATAGCCTCGTATTTCTTCTCCGATATTTGGGTTTTGTTTGGCCAACTTGATCTATTTATCTTGCAATGGGAAGAGGTGCTTTGTAGTGGGTTCGATCTTACAGTGCTGGATCCCAGTGACAGAAAGGGAAATGACAGGTATGCATCATTGCTACTAAGGATAAAACGATGGGGTCTATTTCTACATAAATAGATTTTGTCTACATCATGTCATCTTCCTTATTGCATTACTCCATTTCTCCATGAACTTAACACATTACATGCATGCTGGATAGCGGTCGATGTGTGGAGTAATAGTAGTAGATGCAGGCAGGAGTCGGTCTACTAATCTTGGACGTGATGCCTATATAATGATCATTGCCTGGATATCGTCATGATTATTTCAAGTTCTATCAATTGCCCAACATTAATTTGTTTACCCACCATTTGCTATTTTTCTTGAGAGAAGCCACTAGTGAAACCTACGACCCCCGGGTCTCTTTCTCATATTATTTTCCTTTGCGTTGTATTTACCTTTGCTTTTATTTTTAGATCTATTAAACCAAAAATACAAAAATACCTTGCTGCAATTTATTCTTATTTATTTTATTTGGCATTCGATCTATCAATCTACTACATATTCACGTTCGTTTTGCCAATTTCTAGCGCCATTACCCGAATGGGATTGACAACCCCTTTAATACGTTGGGTTGCGAGTATTTGTTATTTGTGTGCAGGTGCCGTTTATGTATTGTTGCTTGGTTCTCCTACTGGTTCGATAACCTTGGTCTCATCACTGAGGGAAATACCTACCGTCGTTGTGCTGCATCACCCCTTCCTCTTTGGGGAAATACCGACGTAAACTTCAAGCCGCATCAAAAGGAATTTTTGGCGCCGTTGCCGAGGAGGATCTTCAACATATACCAGGTTCCTAATCACAAATCTCATCTCCTCACAATTTACATTATTTGCCATTTGCCTCTCATTTTCCTCTCCCCCACTTCACAAAACTTTGCCATTTTTATTCGCCCTCTCTTTCGTTCGCCGTTTTTCTTGCTGGATCTGTTTTTGTGTGCAATCTTGTTTGCCGTTATTGTCGTCATGGATAATTCTTACTCTATTGCTTGCACTCCCGAGAACGTGGTTCTCAACTTTAAACAAAGGGGAGGGGAAAATTTAAAAGATGCTTGGTATAGAATTTGCAATGCCCATAATAGATCTATCAGCAAGCAATCTTGCATTGTTCTTCTTCGTTATTTTTATGTGGGCATCACCACTTGGTATAGATTTGTCCTTCATACGATTACCGGTGGAAATTTCTTGATGTGTCCCTCTCTTGATGCTTTTAATTCTATGGGAAAATTAGTGGGTTCACCACCTCTTATGATTAATGAAACAACTTTGATTCTTGAGCATGTTATGGAAAGATTAGATGCCATTGAAAAGAAAATGCTTACTGAAGAGCATATTGAAAACTTAGATAAAAAGATGCATAATTTTGCTACTAAATTTGGGTGAAAAGCGGGAGAAGTTTTTAAGTTGTTAAAAGAAAAGGAAACCGTAATTCATGAAAGAATTGAAGAAAGTCCGTCTCGGATTGATAAACTGGAAGAAATCTTTAGTAATTTGAGCAAGGCTTTTGCTTCCGCTAAAACTATTGAAAAAACTCCCATAAAGATTGGCAAGACTACTCAAGTTACTAAGAGCAAGGGTGCAACTTCTAGTAACAACAGTAAAGAGGATCTTAAGATGATTAGTATCCACCCGGTTTGGTTGAAGTTAAAAGAGATCCCTTTGGCAAGAATGAATTCTTTAAATTTGATCCTAGGAGAATTGTCATTGAAAATCTTTATGCTAAATCTTTGAAGCTTACTAAGTGTTTGATTGAAGAGTTGAACAAAAATGACAAAACTTAGATCATTGCTTTATACCTAGCTAAGGGCGTAAAACTATAGCGCTTGTTGGGAGGCAACCCAATGAATAAAATTTATTTTTGCTTTTTGCTTTCTGTTCTCGAGTGTTAGGAAAATTATGCTACTGTTATGATTGTGTTTTTTGTGTGTTTTAATTAGTGTTTGTGCCAAGTAAAACCTTTAGGGTCTTCTTGGGTGATAGTTGTTTGATCTTGCTAAAAACAGAAATTTTTGCCCTCGCGAAAACAATTCTAATTTTTAAGCAGAGTATGATAAAATGCCAATTCTTTTTGCACAAGATTAATATACAAATTTCTCACGTGGTCGTAATTTTTTTTTCAGAATTTCTGGATTTTCAGAAGTATTCGAAATATCCAGATTACTACAGACTGTTCTGTATTTGACAGATTCTGTTTTTTTGCGTTGTGTGCTTGTTTTGATGATTCTATGGTTTTCTTTGATGAGTTTTTGCCAAAGAAAATTTGGAATACAGTAGATATAATGCAAGAATAAAATATGAATTTGTTTGCTACTGTACTTATAGTAGTGATTTGATTTCTTATACTAACGGATCTCATGAAGGTTTTGTTGAGTTTTGTGTGATTCAAGTTTTCAAGTTTTGGGTTATCTTACGATGGATGAAGGAATGAGGAAGTAAGAAGAGCCTAAGCTTGGGGATGCCCCGGCATCCCAAGCTATTATCCAAAGAGAGCAAGCAACTAAGCTTGGGGGTGCCCCGAGTGGCATCCCCTCTTTCTTCTAACAACCATCGGTATTTTACTCGAAGCTATATTTTTATTCGTCACATACTATGTATTTTGCTTGGAGCATCTTGTATGATATGAGTCTTTGCTTGTTTTATTTTGTATTTTAAGTCTTGATTCCTTGCTGGACACACCTATTTGAGAGAGCTAAAATTATGCCATGACTTGTTAGAATTGCTCTCTATGCTTCACTTAAATTTTTATGAGATATGGATTTCCTCTAGTGCTTCACTTATATCTTTTTGAGCATGGTGTGCTTTAGTATTTTTAAAGAAATGATCCCTTGCTTCACTTAGATTTATTTGAGAGTTAGTAAAATTTTCAAGAAATTCTCTCTTTCTTCACTTGAATTAATTTGAGAGAAAGATATTTTATGCTCATGATCTTCACTTATATTTGTTTGAGCTTCTCAAAAGCAATATATGAAAATTAGTTCCAAAGTGATAGATATCCAAGAAGGATATAATAAAAACTTTCATGAAGATCATTGGACAAAATAAACTTGATTCTTAGTAATAGTTTTGAGATACAATGATGTGATATGTGAGTCATCTTGATGAGTAATTATGCTTTAGTAAGAATATTGGTGTTAAGGTTTGTGATTCCCTATGCAAGCACGAAAGTCAATAATTATGCAATGAAATTATATCCTGCTTGTGGTGCATTATTCTGTGTTAATTATGCTTAATGCTCGCTTATGAGATTATTCGTTTCTTGGCTGGTCGCCTCTCAATCTTTTGCTAGCCTTCATTTTCCACTAAGTATGATCAATACTTGTGCATCCAAAATCCTTGAAACCAGTTTTTCCACATGAGTCCACTATACCTACCTATATGCGGTATTCTTTTGCCGTTCTAAGCAAATTTGTATGTGCCATCTCTAATATTCAAAATAAATTTCTCTTTTGTGTGCTCGTACCGCTCATGAGGCGGTGATGGGTGGCTTATATTTTCCATGCTAGATGTGTTATTCTCACGATGAGTGTTTATTCACTTGTCATTGCATGAGAGTAAGGCAAAGGTATTAGGGATGCCCAGTCCCAAAATGAAAAATGAATTTACTTTATGTTGTCAAATAATAAGTTCCTTGGAAAGTGTTGGTATGGAAGGCACCTGTGGATACAATTAGCCATGGAAAGTGAAAGTATGGTGGAAAAAGGAATACACTTTAATTTCTGCTTGGGAACCGCCTATGATATATCTAGCATGGAAAGTGTTGGGAACTCTAAGTCGTTTTCATTGGTGGGAAAAGTATGCCTCTCAAAATGTTTTTATCTCTAAATTT
Source organism: Triticum dicoccoides (assembly GCF_002162155.2). Lineage (NCBI taxonomy): Eukaryota > Viridiplantae > Streptophyta > Magnoliopsida > Poales > Poaceae > Triticum > Triticum dicoccoides. The sequence goes on from NC_041388.1 coordinate 606,037,335, forward strand.
TCGTTTTGAGCTCTCGCACCTCTACAAATCCCTACTTCCCTCCGCGAAAGGCCTTTCTTTTACTTTATGCAATTTTTATTTTTGAATTTGAGTCTCCATCTTCTCTTATAAAGCACCAACTAGGGGCACTATGATCGTACTTGAGCATTGGGTGTAGTTAATATGCGAGTGTGTTTCATGAATGGATCAATGATTGAGCATGATGGGCTAGGGATAGCTTATTTTACCATTGGTATTCTGAAAGACATGGTTGCTTGTTGATATGCTTGAGTATTTAAGTTATCATGTCAAAACTAGACTATTGCTTTGAGCAATATAAAAGTCCAAATGTCCATGCTATAAAGAAAAGAATATGAGATGACATTTTAGGCAGCATTCCACATCAAAAATTCTATTTTTATCATTTACCTACTTGAGGACGAGCATGAATTAAGCTTAGGGATGCTGATACGTCTCCAACGTATCTATAATTTTTTATTGTTCCATGTTGTTATATTATCATTCTTGGATGTTTGATAATCATTTTATATCATTTTTTGGTACTAACCTATTGACATAGTGCCAAGTGCTAGTTGTTGTTTTTTGCATGTTTTTTTACATCACAGGAAATCCATACCAAATGGAGTCCAAATGCAGCAAAATTTTTGTGGATTTTTTTGGACAATAAGACAACCAATGGGACGAAGAAGCACTTGGGGGCTGCTCCGAGGGGAGCACTACCCACCAGGGCGCGCCTGGAGGCCCAGGCGCGCCCTGGTGGGTTGTGCCCTCCTTGGGTGCCCCCTGGACCGCCTTTTTTACTCTATAAATACCCCAATATTATAGAAACCCTAGGGGAGTGGACGAAAATCAATTCCAGCCGCCGCAGAGTCCAAAACCACCAAATCCAATCTAGACACCATCACGGAGGGGTTCACCACTTCCATTGGTGCCTCTCCGATGTTGCATGAGTAGTTCTTTGTAGACCATTGGGTCCGTAGTCAGTAGCTAGATGGCTTCCTTCTCTCGTTTTATTGTCAATACAATGGTCTCTTGGAGATCCATATGATGTAATGTTGGGAAACGTAGTAATTTCAAAAAATTTCCTCCGCACACGCAAGATCATGGTGATGCATAGCAACGAGAAGGGAGAGTGTTGTCTACGTACCCTCGTAGACCGGCAACGAAAGTGTTGACACAACGTAGAGGAAGTAGTCATACGTCTTCCCGATCCGACCGATCCAAGCACCGAACGTACGGCACCTTTGAGTTGTAGCACACGTTCAGCTCGATGACGATCCCCGGACTCCGATCCAGCAAAGTGTCGGGGAAGAGTTCCGTCAGCACGACGGCGTGGTGACGATCTTGATGTTCAACTGTCGCAGGGCTTCGCCTAAGCACCACTACAATATTATCGAGGATTATGGTGGAAGGGGGCACCGCACACGGCTAAGAAAACGATCACGTGGATCAACTTGTGTGTCTAGGGGTGCCCCCTGCCCCCGTATATAAAGGAGCAAGGGGAGGAGGCCGGCCGGCCCTATTGGCGCGCCAAGGTAGGAGTAGGACTCCTACTAGGAGGGGGAAGGAA
>NC_041388.1:606039084-606050815 GCF_002162155.2 Triticum dicoccoides
AGGAGGCGCGCGGCCCACCTCTGGCAGCCCCTCTCTCTCTCCACTAAGGCCCATATGGCCCATTACTTCTCCCGGGGGGGTTCCGGTAACCCTCCGGCTCTCCGGTTTTCTCCGAAATCACCCGGAACACTTCCGGTGTCCGAATATAGCCGTCCAATATATCAATCTTTATGTCTCGACCATTTCGAGACTCCTCGTCATGTCCATGATCACATCCGGGACTCCGAACTAACTTCGGTACATCAAAACTCATAAACTCATAATATAACTGTCATCGAAACCTTAAGCGTGCGGACCCTACGGGTTCGAGAACAATGTAGACATGACGGAGACATGTCTCCGGTCAATAACCAATAGCGGAACCTGGATGCTCATATTGGCTCCTACATATTCTACGAAGATCTTTATCGGTCAGACTGCATAACAACATACGTTGTTCCCTTTGTCATCGGTATGTTACTTGCCCGAGATTTGATCGTCGGTATCTCAATACCTAGTTCAATCTCGTTACCGATAAGTCTCTTTACTCGTTTCGTAATACATCATCTCGCAACTAACTTATTAGTTGCAATGCTTGCAAGGCTTATGTGATGTGCATTACCGAGAGGGCCCAGAGATACCTCTCCGACAATCGGAGTGACAAATCCTATTCTCGAAATACGCCAACCCAACATTTACCTTTGGAGACACCTGTAGAGCTCCTTTATAATCACCCAGTTACGTTGTGACGTTCGGTAGCACACAAAGTGTTCCTCTGGCAAACGGTAGTTGCATAATCTCATAGTCATAGGAACATGTATAAGTCATGAAGAAAGCAATAGCAACATACTAAACGATCGGGTGCTAAGCTAATGGAATGGGTCATGTCAATCACATTATTCTCCTAATAATGTGATCCCGTTAATCAAATGACAACACATGTCTATGGTTAGGAAACATAACCATCTTTGATTAACGAGCTAGTCAAGTAGAGGCATACTAGTGACGTTTAGTTTGTCTATGTATTCACACAAGTATTATGTTTCCGGATAATACAATTCTAGCATGAATAATAAACATTTATCATGATATAAGGAAATAAAATAATAACATTATTATTGCCTCTAGGGCATATTTCCTTCATGTAACTCTTTTTGCGGTGTGTTTGTTGGGATCGGATGAACTTTGAGTTTATGATCAGATCTATCTTTGTATCCATGAAAGTTATTTGAGTTTCTTTGATCTCTTATATGCATGATTGCTTATAGCCTTGTATTTCTTCTCTAATATTTGGGTTTTGTTTGGCCAACTTGATCTATTTATCTTGCAATGGGAAGAGGTGCTTTGTAGTGGGTTCTATCTTACGGTGCTTGATCCCAGTGACAGAAGGGGAATCGACACGTATGTATCGTTGCTACTAAGGATAAATGATGGGGTCTATTTCTACATAAATAGATCTTGTCTACATTATGTCATCGTTCTTATTGCATTACTTCGTTTCTCCATAAACTTAATACACTAGATGCATGCTGGAGAGAGGTCGATGTGTGGAGTAATAGTAGTAGATGCAGGCAGGAGTCGGTCTACTATTCTTAGACGTGATGCCTATATAATGATCATTGCCTGGATATCGTCATGATTATTTGAAGTTCTATCAATTGCCCAACAGTAATTTGTTTACCCACCGTTTGCTATTTTTCTCAAGAGAAGCCACTACTAAAACCTACGGCCCCATGTCTCTTTCTCATATTATTTGCCTTTGCAATCTATTTACCTTTACCTTTATTTTCAAATCTATTAAACAAAAAAATAAAAAAATACCTTCCTGCAATTTATTCTTACTAGCACATATGCCCGTGCGTTGCAACGGGAGAAAACAGAGTGCATGGACATGGATTGATCAACTACACCCCATGCTCGGAGACAAGGTCGCCTACCATCCTCGTCTCTGATGGCGAGAAACTACAGCTTCTATTATCAAATTTTCAGGATGTGAGTCACATATACTTAGAATTTGTGTTCTCAGTGGAGAGGAAGCAGCAGCTGCGAGCACCGAGGTCGTCGGTGGCAGGTTTTATCTTGTCTATCTTAGTATGCAGGGGGAACAACAACCTCCTTGTCTATCTTATGGTGCACGGGAAGCACAACCACCTTGCCTATCTTAGGGTGCAGGGGGTGCAAGTTAGACAAATAAACTGGGTAGTTCGTCGGCTTTGGAGGGATGGATGGGGGCGGCTGCAAACATGGTGGTGTGGGAGGTCGAAGGGAGGGTGAGGTAATCATCGGAGCACCACTAGCTAAGGTGGTGGAGGCAGGTGGTTTAGACCGAGATCATGAGGAGGAAGACGATGAACATTTTAAGAAGGTACAAGAAGGAAGATCCGACGTTTCCTTTTGCACCCAATGGCTGGGAACAAATCAACTGATGATCCAAAAAACAAATTCCGTCGACTGTTCCCTAGTCATTCTTTTCTGTTATTAGAAAAACTTGCATGTACTCTATTATGTGTAACCAGCATACTACTCGGAAAAGGATAATATTTTAGTCAAATTAAGGGATGATCATTGTGAGAATCAAGGTAGATATTCTTGGCGAACTTGTAGAGGATTGTTTTGTTGTACTATTTAAAATTTTAAAAAATATATACGTCTGCCGTTTGTATTTGCTTGCCTCTTCTCTTCATGTCCGTCTTGCAACCTTGCCAGCTATTGTCGCGGTACGCCGAGCCGGGCCGCTCGACGCTGACCACGTGATCACATATATGCAATAGTGCGTGAAGTGGTGAAGGGCGTACGCATAGTTATACCCCCATGTTTGCTTGCTCCCATTCACCGTACGTCGTCCGGCTGGCCGTCGGCCTAGACTCTGTCATTGGTGCATTGCACTCGAGGCGCGACTCGACCGGTTAGTTATCTTTTTTTTAGCAACAACTCGATCGGGTTAGTTTTTTTTTGCATGGTAATACGTGTCTCATTCATATCATAAAGATTAAAGTACAAGTCACGTAAGAAACGACATGACAAAACTGAAAAGATAGCAGAACATCTCTAAGTTTGACACCAACTCCCATCACCTGCCTCCGGCACCACGACAGCAGCCACCGAAGAAAAGAATGATGGATCACCTCCTCACCCGAGCTCGACACGGCTCCATCGCTGATATGCAACTTTGCGGACCTCCAAGGTGGCTCACCAAAAGTGAAGCCCTTACCGTTGGACGAATCAGACCGGGGCAACACCCTGGACACGCCATCGAACTCCAGATCTGGCACCCCCCGCGACTAAGACATCGTGGAAGGAAACCATACCTGCCATCCACGAACCACGAACCCAGCACATGTTCCGTCTTCCAGATGTCGTCGATGTAGACCACAATCTGCATCCGCTCCTGGACTACCTCCCAAGCTCCGCGCCGACGCTGGAGCAAACGCCGCCGCAACGGCGGAGCCCGAGGACACAAGTCCACCATGAGGATGCCGTCGCCGCCACGCCATCCTTACTTGAACAGACTGGTTTCCAAATCCATCCCCAACCATAGGACCAATGGCCTTGTCAAGGAAGGATCCGAAGAATCTTTATTCAGCGCTGTCATCATCGCTGCCGAAACAAAGACAACGAACAACCTAAAAATCTAAACTATGAGGGAGTAAAAACAATCCACACGCGTGGATCCGGCGACCTCCTCACCATCGACGACCGAAATCACCGGCGGAGGGGAGCCGCCGGAGGACGGCGCTGGAAGATTGGGTCACCTGGCGACGGCTAGGGTTCCAGCCGCCAGGGACAGGAGGAAAAACGATGAGCAAATAAATAACTACAACTCGATCGGGTTAGTGGTCTCACGCGGCCCGTCGCTGGCTTAGTTGGCCCAGTTAGTGCGATTGCGTCATGTGTGGCCCATAAAAACTGATGCCGCCAGCGAAAATAACCAGGCATCCAGCAGTTTCTCAAAAAAAAAACGATCCTGTTGAAGGTTGTTCGGTCGAATATGTGTACGTGCGCTAGGCGCCTGCTGCGAGATCGATCCTGGTGAACCATGAAAAAAAAGATCGATCCTGTGAAGATCGGTCGTTATTTTTTGCCGGAACTGATCCGTGGAATACGTCTACATGCGCTAGGATACGATGGGCTTTTTTCTCTTTGGGGAATGCAGCGATCAATTTGGATTTTTTAAGCCATCGATCAGAAACAATCGCCGTTTTTTTGGGATGATCGATCGATTGGGACTTCTATTTAAAGCGATTGATTAGGAAACGATCAACGTTTTTATTCCGGGAACGCATCCATCGATTGGGACTGTTTTTTTAAGTGATCGACTGGGACTTTGAATATGTGTTGGGATCAATCCTTTCATGGGCTAGGCGATCAATACATGCGGTAGGATCGATCCTGGTCGAGCTTATCAAAGAAAAGTTCTATCTGAAAACATTGCCCTTTCTATCGGGAAACATTGCCCTTTTATACATAGGCAAAAAAACTATGCAAACTACTTTTAAATCTTAGCTATAAATCTTTATAATTAATATAAAATCAACAAATATAAAGGAATGACGTATGAAGAACTATGAAAGCCTCCGTCTTTTAATATTATTAGGTAAAGATAAAATCAACGGATATAAAGGAAGTGACGTATGGAGAACTATGAAATCCTCTGTCTTTTAATATTAGGTAAAGATAAAGATTTATTTTATTTGGCGTTCGATCTATCAATCTACTACAATTTATTCACGTCTGTTTTGCCAATTTCTAGCGCCGTTACCCAGAAGGGATTGACAACCCTTTTAATACGTTGGGTTGCGAGTATTTGTTATTTGTGTGCAGGTGTCGTTTTACGTATTGTTGCTTGGTTCTCCTACTGGTTCTATAACATTGGTCTGATCACTAAAGGAAATACCTACCGTCGCTGTCCTGCATCATCCCTTCCTCTTTGGGGAAATCCCTGACTCTGATACCACTGTTGGGAATCATTGCATGGAAAACAAAAAAATTTATACGGACACGCAATGATCTATCCATGGAGATGCATAGCAATGAGGAGAGAGTGTGTCTACGTACCCTCGTAGACCGTAAGTGGAAGCGTTTAACAATGCGGTTGATGTAGTCAAACTTCTTCTCACGTCAATCGATCAAGTACCGAACGCACGGCACCTTCGAGTTCTGCACATGTTTAGCTCGGTGATATCCCTCGCCTTCTTGATCCAGCAAAATGTTGAGGTAGTAGATGAGTTCTGTTGGCACGACGGCGTGGTGATGGTGATGGTGAAGTGATCTCCGTAGGGCTTCGCCTAAGCACTTCAAAAATATGACTGGGGGTCTCAACGGCGGAGGGGGCCGCTGCACACGACTAGGCAATTGTCTCGTATGTGCTAGGGCGCCTGAGGGAGTCCTATATTAGGGGGTGTCCGGATGGCCGGACTATACCTTCAGCCGGACTCCTGGACTATGAAGATACAAGATTGAAGACTTCGTCTCGTGTCCGGGAGGGACTTTCCTTGGCGTGAAAGGCAAACTTGGCGATACGGATATGTGGATCTCCTACCATTGTAACCGACTTTGTGTAACCCTAACCCTCTCCGGTGTCTATATAAACCGGAGGGTTTTAGTCCATAGGACAACATACAGAACAACAATCATACCATAGGCTAGCTTCTAGGGTTTAGCCTCTCCGATCTCGTGGTAGATCTACTCTTATACTACCCATATCATCAATATTAATCAAGAAGGACGTAGGGTTTTACCTCCATCAAGAGGGCCCGAACCTGGGTAAACTTCGTGTCCCTTGCCTCCTGTTACCATTCGGCCTAGACGCACAGTTCGGGACCCCCTACCCGAGATCCGCCGATTTTAACACCGACATTGGTGCTTTCATTGAGAGTTCCTCTGTGTCGTCGCCGTTAGGCTTGATGGCTCCTACGATCATCAATAGCGATGCAGTCCAGAGTGAGACCTTCCTCCCCGGACAGATCTTCGTCTTCGGAGGCTTCGCACTGCGGGCCAATTCACTTGGCCATCTGGAGCAGATCGAAAGCTATGCCCCTGGCCGTCAGGTCAGATTTGGAAGTTTAAACTACACGGCTGACATCCGCGGGGACTTGATCTTCGACGGATTCGAGCCACTGCCGAGCGCGCCGCACTGTCATGACGAGCATGATCTAGCTCTGCCGCCGAACAGTGCCCTGGAGGCCGCACCCGCATCGGCTTCGACCCTTAATTCGGAGCCAACTGCGCCGATCGAGGATGGGTGGTTGGACGCCGCCGCGGGGGCTGCGATCCCAACGACGATCGAGCCGAACACCAGCCCCGCACTCCGCGAGACTCGTGACTCCAAGGAGCCGGACTCCTCCCCGGACTCCGAACCTTCCGCGGCCCTGCCGATCGAATCCGATTGGGCGCCGATCATGGAGTTTACTGCCGCGGACATCTTTCAGCACTCGCCCTTCGACGATATTATGAAATCACTAAAGTGTCTCTCTTTGTCAAGAGAGCCTTGCCCAGATCATGGCCAGCAGGATTGGGATGCGGAAGACGAAGAAATTCGACGCCCACCCACCACCCATTTTGTAGCCACTGTCGACGATTTAACCGACATGCTCGACTTCGACTCTGAAAACATCAACGGTATGGACGACGATGCGGGAGGCGAAGAAGAACCACCGCCCACAGCGCACTGGACGCCCACCTCATCATATGACGTATACATGGTGGACGCACCAAAAGATGACGACGAGGAGCGTAAGGACACACCGAAGGTTTGTCCCCTCGAGAAGCAGTCAAAGCAGCGACGCAATCGCCGCCCCAAATCCCGCCTCGACAGAAATAACGATCACACAGACCCAGCGCTGGAGCAGGGCGAACCGCTACCGGACAACGGCAATCCGAATAATCAAACCGAACAAACAAATTCTATCAAGGATCATAGTCCGGACGACATAACGCCGGACAGGCACCCGGAGCAGCAGAATGCCCGTAAAAGGCTTGTTACCACCGCGAGGAGTCTTAAAAAGCAGAAGCAAAGGCTCAAGGCTGCGCAAGACACACTCCAAATCAGATGGAGTAAAATACTCAACACAGCAGCGAGATACGATGACAATCGCTCCTCCAAGATCTACCCAAAGCGGAAGCTGCTACCTGAATTCGATGAGGAGGTCTCAGACCCCCCACAACCAAATATCAAAGCAGCCACCTGGACGGATAGACGACCCCTCTACCAACACAGAGCGGCATACAATGCCACTCACAATACAACATGCGGCCCATGCGAGGGCTTGCACCCAAAGGACGGCGCAACAAGATCCATCTATGGACCACGCAAGCGCGCCCCAGCATACGACGCAACACAACAAACATCCAAACAACGCGGTACACCCAGCTACAGGGGTGCCGCACAGCCCTTATGTTTCACCGATGAGGTGCTGGACCATGAATTTCCAGAGGGATTCAAACCCGTAAACATAGAGACATACGACGGAACAACAGATCTGGGGTCTGGATTAAGGACTACATCCTTCATATCCATATGGCTCGAGGAGATGATCTCCACGCCATCAAGTACTTACCCCTCAAGCTCAAAGGGCTAGCTCGTCACTGGCTTAAAGGCCTCCCCGAAAGCTCCATTGGAAGTTGGGAAGAGCTCGAAGACGCCTTTCGGGCAAATTTTCAAGGGACTTATGCCCGACCTCCGGATGCGGACGATTTGAGTCATATAACTCAACAGCCCGGAGAGTCAGCCCGAAAGCTTTGGAACATGTTTCTTACTAAAAAGAACCAGATTGTCGACTGTCCGGACGCCGAAGCCTTGGCAGCTTTTAAGCATAGCGTCCGTGACGAATGGCTCGCCAGACACCTCGGGCAAAATAAGCCGAGAACGATGGCCGCATTAACAAGCCTCATGACCCGCTTTTGCGTGGGTGAGGACAGCTGGCTAGTCAGATGCAGCACCAGCGACCCCAGTACATCTGAAGTTAGAGATGGAAACGGGAAATCATGGCGCAACAACAATAACAAACGCCGGAATAAAGAAGACATCACGAAGGGCACGACAGTAAACGCCGGATTCAAAAGCTCTCGACCAGGTCAGCAAAAGCCGCCCTCTAAAGGCACCAGGGATGAACTGTCCAGCCTCAACAAAATTCTGGACCAAGTATGTCAGATCCATAGTACCCCTGGTAAACCTGCTAATCATACCCACAGAGAATGTTGGGTCTTCAAGCAGTCCGGCAAGCTCAACGCCGTACACAAGGGGGAGGATACACCAAGTGAAGACGAGGACGAGCCTCCCAAGCAAGACACTGGGGAACAAAAGAAATTTCCACCAGAAGTCAAAACAGTAAACGTGTTACACGTGATCAAGGGAAAAAACAACGCGTCACTCCCAGGAAAATGTACCCAAGTGCCTGTCACCGCGAAGTCCTGCCACTGGTCGTCTCAACCGATCACTTTCGACCATCGCGATTACTCAGCAAGTATCCGACGCGCAGGATGGGCTGCCCTGGTATTAGACCCAGTAATTGGCGGATATCACTTCACACGAGTCTTGATGGATGGTGCCAGCAGTCTAAACCTAATATATCAGGATACAATCCGCGGGATGGGGTTAGACCCAACAAAAATTCGCCATAGCAATACTACCTTTAAAGGAGTAATGCCAGGCCCAGGGGCTCGTTGTATGGGCTCCCTCCTACTACAAGTTATATTCGGCTCCCCCGATAACTTCCGTCGCGAGCATTTAACCTTCCACATCGCTCCGTTCCAAAGTGGCTATCAAGCACTGCTCGGACGCGAAGCTTTCGCTCACTTTAATGCAATACCACACTACGCCTCCCTCACACTCAAGATGCCCGGTCCACGTGGCATCATTTCAGTGAACGGAAATATCAAGCGATCTCTGCGCGCCGAAGAGAGTGCGGCTGCCTTGGCAGCCACACACTAAAGGCGCCCGGACCAGCGAAAGCATCCAATAGGTCGTCAAGACCTCAGACACAACTAATCAAGTCCGGCGCCGCTATTTATACTGAATAAATGGTCACACCCCTATTTGTCAATACAAGGGGCTCAACGCGCGCAGACAAGTGGCAATTTTTTCTCATCTTGAATTATACATGGTTTCTTTAAAAACTATCTTTTTGCACGACAACTTTTTCACCTAAATTCCTCTCTTTTACAGACGATCATCGTGCTACACCCGTCCAGGATACGGCTCAACAGAGACACAGGCGCAGACATGTAGCAGGGACCCGCTCCAAGGATTCTTTTTAGATTAAGACCCTGCGTAAACCTTTTTTACTGTCTCTTGTTGATACATATCCACCGTTGAGAAGGATGTTGAAGTCTTGGCATGTGGCCACGCCAGAACAATGCACGTACCTGGACACAAGGGGCTTCTTACAAAGGCCATTATTTAGGCCCGGTTTATACCACAAAGACCGAATACCTTAGGGAGTGTTCGGCATCGCGAGTTTGGCCCTATATGCATCAGCTCCGAATCATTGTCTTTGGTCAAATGTTGGGTTTGCCCGACTCCTGTGTTTTGGTGCCTTACGTTCCGCTTTACCGGCTAAGGTAGCACCAGGAGAACTACTGCGATTGTGCCCTGGTTCATTCGGACGAGCACCTTAGTAGAGAAAGCCGAAAACTGACTGTCATGGTATAGCGTGAGACTGGTCAACCACTCGATGACCTGTTGGAATGTTAGAATTCCTCCGCATTAACGAAGGGCCGTTTTTCGGCCAGGCATATACGCACCCCGGGATCGGGAGAGTGCGGAGCCACCAGGGGCTATCTAGTAGCCCCACTGTCAAACTCCTATGGCTAAGTGAAACTGCTAAAGCATTATAGTCTGGTTGCCTCGCTCGCTCCGCTATCACCTCCTTAATAGGACCAAGACGTTGGGTTAAGTGTGAACACGTGTTTTTTGCGAGCACCTCCGCATTATATGCGTGGGGGTTGAAGCCGACGACTGCAATCTTTCAGGTTATACACATGTATACATAAACGGCCGCCTGGGAGGCGTCATATTACTTTCAGGCAAAAGTATAAAAATAGCCTTATACAAATTTATAAAAGCATTTCGCTTACAATGAGATTACATATCACTCAAACATAATATTTTTTGAGCACTGGGTCTCTATCAAACGAGCACCCTCAAGAACTTCTTCAAAGTAGTGCTCAGCAACCATTCGGCCTATGGCCGAATCCCGCGCTACAACAGTGGTAGCATCCATCTCCGCCCAGTATGCTTTAACACGGGCAAAGGCCATCCGTGAGCCCTCTATGCATGCCGACCTCTTCATCACATTAATGCGCGGCACCACATCAAGGAACTGCTGCACCAAGCTGAAATAGTTGTTCGGTTTTGGCCTTTCTGGCCATAGCTGATCCACAACAGACCTCATGGCGAGTCCGGACAACCTATTCAGTTCGGCCCATTCGGCTATTGGTCAGTCAATGAAAGCGGACGCTCGGGAGAATGGAATTGTGTCCAAAACAGCTGGCCCACTCCACGGTCCGTCTGACCCTGGAAGTACTTGGCCACATCGGCAGCGCTCGCCGCCAAATCCATATACACATCCTCCGAACTCCACAGCCGATCCAGAGGGGCATACCGTGGATCTCCGAACTTCCTCCGCAACATATAGGATTTCCCAGCTACAATATCCCCGACTTTCCGCAGCTCCTCCTTCTTCACCCTCATAGCAGAGCAGAGGTCTTTTCTCGTCGCAGCAGCCTTCTCAAGGTCCGATGCCTTCGCTAGGTTTTCCTTTTCAAGAACCCGACAACGGTCATCGGCGGCTTTTAATTCTATGGCCATCTTGGCCATCTTATCTCGGCTCTCGCCATGCGCGGCCTTCTCGGCTTTCAACTCTTCGCCCGCCTTCAAAGCAGCCGCATTACCAAACCTCGCTTGTTCCTTGGCTCGGGCAAGTTCTGCCCGCAAGGCTTCAACAGTGGCAGCTCCATCTGCAGTCACAACATATTAAAGATACTAGCATCATGCTGCTCTTACTATGTGGCGTTTACCAGATAATGACACTTACCCTGTGCCTCGTCAAGCCTTTTGTTAACAAGCTCGATGTCGGCGTCTGCCACATCCAACTGCCGTTTTAAATGGGCAAACTCGCTAGTCCGGCTAGCCACCGGAGCTTCCATCACCTGCACATAGAGGCAGTATGGTTATTACCTGGGAATATGATCCTTTGTTTGTCAACATTTCGGACGACAACCAGAGTCTCAAGGGCTACTATCTACACAGGGCACACCTAGCATGTGCAGAACTATCATACATTATTTTACGTACCTCAAAGCCTGTCAGTAGACTCATAAAAGCTTCATGTAATCCGCTTTTGGCGGACGAGATTCTCTCCATCACCGTATTCATCAGCATACGGTGTTCATCTGAGATGGCCGCTCGCCCTACCAACTCCCTCAGAACATCTGATCGCATACTAGACGGTGCCGGACTCTTTTGTCTGCTCTCTTCGGGAGCCGGACACTGGGAGCTTCGGGGGTCAATGGGATTACCTTCTGGCCTCATCGGACTCGGAGAGGCCCTCCGCGACGACACTTCGGGGTCACCCGCTTCCGGAGCGGAGGAGTCCGGAGGAGGCGTTTCGCTCTCCATCATCTCTGGAAGAAGATCCCCCGAAGACGAGCTCATTTGAGAGGGGCTAAGGCCCGAACTGCAAAGATATATGCGGTGGTTATTTTCTCAGAAGAAAAAGATGGTATACCTGTACTATTAAAGTATTTTGGGTCA
>NC_041388.1:606050825-606053847 GCF_002162155.2 Triticum dicoccoides
GTGCGGCAAAGGCACCCCCAAGGTAGGACCCTCTGTGGGAGACTTCTTCTCCCGTTTGGAAGCTTCGGCTTCCGAATCCCCGGGCGCAGTCCTTTTCCTCCTTCGGTCGTCTTCCTTCATGGAGACGCTCGCTCCCTCGGTTAGAATGGGCAGCGTTGGGGGCCCGCATCCGCCCGTATTATCCTCCCCATTATCTTCCTTCAAGGACTCCGGGCAAGGTGCGACCTGGAGCATCTTTTCCAATATCGGATTGTCCAAACCCTTAGGGAGGGGGGCCGAACACCGAATCAACTTCACCTTTGTTAGCCAGTCCTGGTCAAAAAGCGAACTCTCAGAAATAACTTCGTAACAAATGAGAGATAGTATGTTTGGCCGGAAGATTCCTTACCTGTTCGGCGGCGCGGTTACTGCTCAGGCCCACGTCCTCGGTGATTTACGGACACTCTACCTGAGGTCCGAAGAATGACTTGTACATCTCCTCGTGCATCAGGCCGAGAAAATTTTGAATGACACGCGGTCCCTCGGGATTGAACTCCCACAAGCGAAGGGGGCGGCGTTTGCAAGGCTGGACTTGACGAACCAGCATAACTTGTATTACCGCAACCAAACTAAAATCTCCATTGAAGAGATCTCGAATGTGGCTTTGCAGTATAGGCACGTCCTTGGCTGGACCCCAGCTCAGACCTCTGCTGATCCATGACATCAGTTGTGGGGGAGGGCCCGAGCGGAAAACAGGGGCGGCCGCCCACTTGGCACTTCTAGGAGCCGTGATGTAGAACCACTCCTGTTGCCACAATTCAGACACCTCTGGAATGGAACCTTTGGGCCATGGAGCTCCCGTCATCTTGCATATTGAGGCACCTCCGCATGCTGCATGTTGCCCCTCGACCATCTTCGGATTTACTTCAAAGGTCTTGAGCCATAGGCCAAAGTGAGGGGTAACCCGGAGGAAGGCCTCACACACGACAATAAATGTCGTGATATGAAGAAAGGAGTCCGGAGCTAGATCATGGAAATCTAGCCCGCAATAAAACATCAAACCCCTGACGAACGGATCCAGAGCAAGGCCTAGACCTCGGAGGAAGTGGGAGACGAACACGACATTCTCGTTGGGTTCGGGGGAGGGGACGGCCTGCCCTCGGGCAGGCAGCCGATGCGAAACCTCGGCGGTCAGATATCTGGCCTCCCTCAACTTTTTGATGTCTTCTTCCGTGACGGAGGAAGGCATCCATCGACCTTGAAGGCTAGATCCGAACATGATTGAAGGTTCGGAGCACCTGACCTGAACTTTGGGTGTTTCAGCCTGAGGTGGGGGAAGGATTCGATTGAGCACGGGAGGAAAAAAATAAAAGCCTTGTACCTTTATAAAGAGGGTGAATATCAAGCGTCCTCTCCATGGCCGTTTGGACTTGCCTATAGTCTAGGAGTCCTAGAAGCGGTTGGGTTACCCACGCCCGTATTGATGAGAATCCCGGAATAAGGGGACACGATCTCTGCTTTAACAAGACGTGCCAAGGAAACCGCCTCGCATGACACGCTGAGGTGGAATAATAAAATGATTCGAATAAAGGCTTGGCCGTGGTGTTGTCATGCTATGGAATACGTCAGCAGATTAGATTGGTGTGAACATTATTCTCTCTATGGCAATATGTGGGAAATTATTTTGCAAAGCCGGACACTATCTTTGTGTTCAAAATCTTCTATGAAGTACTTGGAGGAGGAACCCGCCTTGCAATGCCGAAGACAATCTGCGCACCGGACTCGTCGTCAATGAAGCCTGTTTCAGGGGCTACTGAGGGAGTCCTGGATTAGGGGGTGTCCGGATGGCCGGACTATACCTTCAGCCGGACTCCTGGACTATGAAGATACAAGATTGAAGACTTCGTCCTGTGTCTGGGAGGGATTTTCCTTGGCGTGGAAGGCAAGCTTGGCGATACGGATATGTGGATCTCCTACCATTGTAACCGACTTTGTGTAACCCTAACCCTCTCCGGTGTTTATATAAACCGGAGGGTTTTAGTCCGTAGGACAACATACAAAACAACAATCATACCATAGGCTAGCTTCTAGGGTTTAGCCTCTCCGATCTCGTGGTAGATCTACTCTTGTACTACCCATATCATCAATATTAACCAAGCAGGACGTAGGGTTTTACCTCCATCAAGAGGGCCCAAACCTGGGTAAACTTCGTGTCCCTTGCCTCCTGTTACGATCTGGCCTAGACGCACAGTTCGGGACCCCCTACCCGAGATCCGCCGGTTTTGACACCGACAACGCCCCCCACATATAAATAGGTGGGAGGGAGAGGGGAGGCTGCCAGGAGGCGCCCACGCAGGCCAAATCCTACTTGGGGTCTCACCTTGGCCGGCGTCCCCCTGCCATATTTGCCGGAGGCGGAAGGAAAGAGGAGGGGGAGAAAGGGAAGGGGAAGGTTGAATCCCCCATTTCCTTTCTCTTCCCCTCTTTCCTTCTCCCCTTGGTTCGGCCCATCTGGGGGCGCACCAACCCCCGCTGGCTGGTGTGTTTTCCCTCTTGGCCCATAAGGCCCATTGTAACGCCCGGATGATCATGCTATAGCAATCCCATGTTAATGGTGCCACATCACCCCGGTTACTGTTGCTAATCTCGCGTTGGATCAAAACTTTTCAAATTCAAACCTCTAAATAATGTCAAACATCAAACTTTTTCATATGTTAAAAAGAAAATGTTCGGAGCTTGCCACTAATTGTCTAGGTGTTAATGGAGCAGGAGCCGTGCCTTTATAAAAGGCCTAAATATTTTAAAAAGGAAACAAAACAGGAAAGAAATAAAGAAAAGGGAAAATGGATAAAACATAAAACAAATAAAAAAATAAAAAGAGAAATGGCCCCCTGGCCAACTAGGCCTCGGTCCAGCTGGCCACTTGGTTAGCCAGGCCGGCCTAGCCGGCGCCCCACACCCTCCTCCATATCCCCCACTCGGGGAAAACCCTAACCGACACCCCCACACATGCCCCACTCCCCCTCTTGGTCCACTCCTCCCA
>NC_041388.1:606054301-606088678 GCF_002162155.2 Triticum dicoccoides
ACGGTCACCGGCGCCCCGCTCCAGCGCGGTGCGCGTGCACCGCGCCCGCTGGCGCCGACCCGCACCTGCGCTCGCGCGCACGCGCCTCGCCCGAACGCCGCCCGTCCCTGACCCCGCTTCACTGCGTCGCTTGTCGAGCGCCGTCACCGCGCCCGTGCCGTTCGTTCGCTCCGGCCGCGCCCCTGCTCGCCCGCTTGCTCCTCCCCGTTGCCACGCCTTCGTCGCGCTCGTCGTCACCGCTGCCTGTTACTGCTCTGTGTTGTAGCTGGCTGTAGCCGTTGCCGCTGCTATCCCGTAGCCTCTACTAACTGCTGGACCCTCTTGTCGTAGCCACTGCTGCTGATGCTTCCCCCAACAGTCGCATACTGCTGCTGCTGCACTACTCCGCCCGCGCGCGCACGCCCACGTCGCCGTGCCCTTGCCTGCCTCCACGCCGTTGCCGCGCTGGGCCCTGCCTCCGCCTCCGCCCGCGCGGCCTGATGGCCCTGGCCGCCGGCGCACCACCGGGCAATGTCTGCTTCCGCCCGGCCACGCCCGACTCCCCTCGTTCCTTCCCGCGGCTGCCTTGGCTGAAGCCCGCCGCCGCTCGGCCAGCCACTTCCGCTCGCCGGCCATGGCCACGCCATGGCCACCGGCCTCCCCTGCTCCGGCGCCTTACGGGTCCGCCCGCTCCTGGGCAATGCGCCCGTTCGGGCAGTGCCCTGTGCCCGTTAGCGCCCGACCCACTATGGCCCCTCTGGGCCAATGACAAACGGGCCCAACCCAAGAACGTTAAAAAAGAATTAAAATTATTATAATAAAAATAAATAATTAATTAAAAAATGATTAAGTTAATTAATTTTGATTAATTAAACTAAACAACTAATTAAACTAATTAATCATGATTAGTTAGTCTAGTCAATGACGAACGGGACCCACACGTCAGTTTGCCCACTCAACACCCCTGTTGACTGCTGACGTTAGCATGCACTGTTCTGGATAATGTTGAATTAAAATAATTAAATAAATGCTAAAAATGATTTAAATCTTTTAATATCAATATAAAAGAAACCGTAGCTCGGATGGAAAAACTTTGTACATGAAAGTTGCTCAAAACGACGAGACGAATCCGGATACGCAGCCCGTTCGTCCGCCACACATCCCTAGCATAGCGAACACGCAACTTTACCCCTCCGATTCATCTGTCCGAGAAACGCAAAACACCGGGGATATTTTCCCGGATGTTTCCCCCCTTCACCGGTATCACCTCATACCGCGTTAGGGCAGACCTAGCAACGCTACTTGTCATGTCATGCATCGTTATGCATCTGTTTGCATTGTATTCATTGTTTCTTCCCCCTCTTATCTTCGGTAGACTATGAGGCTGACGCCGCTGCTGGTGCCCCGTCCGACTACGTTGTTGACGACCCCTACTTGCCAGAGCAACCAGGAAAGCCCCCCCTTGATCACCAGATATCGCCTACTCTTCTCTCTACTGCTTGCATTAGAGTAGTGTAGCATGTTACTGCTTTTCGTTAATCCTATCCTGATGCATAGCCTGTCATTTTTGCTACAATTATTGATACCTTACCTGCAATCCTAAATGCTTAGTATAGAATGCTAGTTTACCATAAGTGCCCCTACATTCTTGTCCGTCTGCCATGCTATACTATCAGGCCGTGATCACTCGGTAGGTGATCACGGGTATATGTTATATACTTTATACATGATACATGTGGTGACTAAAGTCGTGTCAGCTTGTAGAGTACCCGTGAGTGAACCACGGATTGGGTCCGAAAGGACGTTTGTCCCGATGGCCCTCTGAGTGGATCTTTGTAGCGGAGCGACAGCGTAGGTTGAGACCACCTAGGAGAGAGGTGGGCCTGGCCCTGGTTGGCATCCGCGGTTATTTCAAAATAACACGCTTAACGAGATCTTTGTATTTGATCTGAGTCTAGCCACTGGCCTATACGCATTAACCAACTACGCGGGAACAGTTATGGGCACTCGACGTCGTGGTATCAGGCGAAGCCTTCGTGATGTGAGCGACTGAGCGGTGCGCGCCGGATTGGACCGTAAGCCTGCTCTTGTATTAAGGGGGCTAAGTCTGCTTCCGGCCGCCCACGCAACATGCAGGTGTGCAATGGGCGATGGGCCCAGACCCCAGCGCCATAGGATTTAGACCGGCGTTGTCGTGGAAATATCACGGCAGATGTCCTAGTGTAAGGACTTAGTCGTGAGGCCAACACTTATTTGTAGTAGCTTGAGAGGGGTTGAGTGGAATTGAGAGACGCAACACAAGACATGGATTTAGACAGCTTCGGGCCCCGGGAAACATCGTCCGGTCATAGCCCTACATGCTGTTTGTGGCTAGATCTCATTATACTCATGAGAGAGTCACCGCATAAGCCGGCTCCCCCTTTGTTTCTAGCCCTAGAGATGTTTCTTTTTGCTTGTCCTCCTTGAGGTGCCCTGCCCCTCCTTATATATGTTGAATGGGCGAGTTACATAACTAGTCCTATTAGGATTAGGATTACTCTATTACAAGTGGAGTCCTAGTCTTGCTTCCTTTGTAGGAGAATATTCCTTTATGTCTTTCCTCTTAATCCGACCCATCATAACATGAGCCGGCCTTCTGGGCCTTGGGCCTTGTCATCCATCTAAAACACCCGCCGGGTCACCAATGAGTCTTTTATGTTCGTGAGTCATCACACCAGTGAGCCGCCAGACACGTGAGTCGCCAATCCTCTCGCGGCTTACCAATGAAATGTCAAGTCCGGCAGGGTCATGCCGCGAGGTATATCCCCGACATTATCCCCCAATTTAATTTGGATTTATCCATGTTAAACTGATCTTGTAAACATAAGAACAATTTTGATAGATTATCCTCCGGTTTAAGAACTTTTGTAAGCCGACAACTGATCATCCTTAACTCCTTGTCATTTCCTTCTTCTAGAAAATTCAGTTCAATGGGCCAGCTTCACAATCAATTTGCTGACGTTAGTTTCTCACAGAGAAATAATGTGAAGAATAATTCATTTGACTCATCTCCCAATGCTTAACAAAAACTATTGGTCTTTGAAATACTCATCTGATCTTAAGTCGGCTTGTAGAACTTGCCGGTTTATCATTGCCAAAATATCTGGTTTGTAAATATTGATAGCATCGGGTCATAATTGTTGCCGACGCTGGGTCATAGTTATTGGTGACGCCGGGTCAATCTGTTTACTCAAAACTAAGAATTTGAAGATTTTTCTCCCTTATATCCATATTACATGTAGCCCCCAAGTCTTGAGCAGAAACAGAGTGAAGACTTAAGACTTGCTTTAATATAAATACTGCCACTTTGAAGAAATCCATGTTGTTCATCTTAGTCACTACTAAAGACTGAATACTCCATATATGTAGCCCCCAAGTGTCGGGTTGTCATGCTTGCAGCAACCTGGGACTTGTAATTGCCTTATACTCATAAAAACTTCAACCATTGTAGCCCCCAAGGGTCAGGTCATTATACAATAATGAGAAGGGACTTTATAAATATGATCATGTAGATTTGAACAACAACGTGCAGCCCCCAAGGGCCGGCTCAGTAAGATAATATTGAGCTGGGACTTTATATATACTTCTCTGAAAAGAACATCATACGATGTAACCCCCATCATGGGGCTTGAACCCACGTCCACAAGGTTAAGAGCTTTGTGCTTTATCAACTGAGCAATGGACCCTTCAATATAATGGAATAAAACTTGTGTACCTTGAATTATTGACATGAGCAATTGGTAGCCCCCAAGGGCCGACTCATTATGATGTGATGAGTCGGGTCTTCAATAAGGCCAGTAAAAATGTCTTTGCATTAGCCCCCAAGTGCCATGGTGCATGCTGGCAATGACATGGGACTTGCATGTTTGATGTGATCTCAACTTGAATAATGTAGCCCCCAAGTACCGGGTCGTAAGCCTGCAGCGATTCGGGACTATTCCTTCCATTGTAGAATAAATTATATCCATTGATAAAATAATATCCATTGCACTGAAGCGACTTTGAAAACCTCAATCATAATATTGGTTATTGATAACCATAATAAAAATCCAGCCATGTTGGCTATTAAAGATTTGAATAATATAACCTGGCGGCTTATAGCCTTTGAGAAAATCTAGAATTGATAACCCTTTTGAGACTCCAATTTCAATCTTTGATGATGGGATGGAACTTAATCATTTATGTAAGTCATAGCTCTGTAAATCCTGCACAGAGTTTAAACAACATATGCCCTGGCGACTTAACGTCAAAAGCCATGGCGGGTAACCACCCAAATGTAGTCTTATCCTGCACACAAGTAAATCACAAGATCCCTTGGCGGTTACTGCAGGGCGGGTCATAATATCCCACACATAACCATTGTGATATTGAATTTGTACTACCAGTTTACATGACCTGTGCAGTAAGGGTGATAACCCAATCCGTAGAAGCCAATACTTCCAAATATATGATGATTGTCACATGCTAGCGACTTATCGTCCAAAGCCAAGCCGGGTTTAAACAAAACCACACTTATACTTAGATCTGAACAAAACAGTCTCAAACAAAACCAAAGATTGTTTGCAAAAACTTAAACCAAATAAAAATCGAGGTTTCTGATTCGAATACGATCAGTAAACCGTTCCAAAGGGTTTAAGCTAAGATCTGAGTATGATCATGTAGCCCCAGTGGCTTTGGCGTTGCGCCGATCAAGAGGGTACCGACAGCTATATTCTCTTTGGTTCGAATACGACCTATGTTTGAACAGGAAGCCCCCAAATGACCTTGAGAGGTTTTTAATGACCCTGATTCGAATACGATCCAAGTCGGACCCAAAAGGGGTTAAGCTATGATTCAAATACGATCAAGAAGCCTCCTAGTGAGTTTGGCAGTGTGCCGATCAAGAGGGTACCGATAGCTATGTTCTCTTTGGTTCGAATACGACCTATGTTTGAACAGGAAGCCCCCAAGTGACCATATAAATTTTTGCATTGCACCGATCAAGAGGGTACCGACAGCTATGCTCGATGAGCAGGAAGCCCCCAACTGACCATAATAAGGTAAGCCATAAGGCAGGATATCCATGTTTGAACCGCGCATCATGGCAGCAAGTTCTCTTTGGCAACCTTTAATTCTTCTAAGAACTCAAATCTTTCAAGGGATTAATTCTTTTTGAACCGAAACTTAAACCGGATTTGAAAGCTTCAAAACTTTGTGGGATACATATTGTCCTTGAGCCGGATGTTTGAACCGGATTTGAGAGCTTCAAAAGCTTTGTAAGAGACAAATTTACCTTGAGCCGGATGTTTGAATCAGATTTGAGAGCTTCAAAGCTTTGCGAGAGAGAGATGTCTCTTGAACCAGATTTTAAACCGGAATCTTTATTTTGAACCGACAATTTTCTCACGGCCTTTTTAAATTTTCATCAATATGGCGGTGTCCTCCGGAACCGGGTTATCATTCCCTTCAATGACCCGGAGTTCTTGAGTCATGTCATTGTATCCCTCGAGTCTTAATGCTATTCGAGGAGTTGGCTTGAGACTCTCCGTATTTGACCATGATATAAACCGGTATGAGTCCTTCAATAGCGTAATGATATAATAACCCCGTCCTGCATTGAAGAACTTACAAGCCAGAATAATTGCTCTTTTAAAGAAAACAATATAAAATATATACTGGATGGATTTCACCTGATATTTTAGGCCGAAAACTATTCACCACGGATTTGATGATCACTGAAATCCATCACGGGTGAATCGACCGTAGGAGCAGAAAGATGAGCCGGTCACGACCTTGTAAGCCGGTGCAGACGAGCGAGTTGGCCGCGGCGTTGTAAGCCGGTGTGGACGGGTGAGTCGGCAGCGGTGTTGAAAGACGACACGAACACGGGTGAGCCGGCCGCGAGCACGGACGACTAGTCAGTCCCGTGTGTTGATGAAGCGGGGGGCGGCGACTTATTCACGTATCCGTCCAGCAGCATGGCATAGACAAACCCTAGTGCAATAATATTGGCGCGCGCCCCTTTGCGACACCTTTGTAACAAATAATGGTCCTGTGAAAATATACCAGAGACCAGAGTAATTATTCTTGGAAAAAACACTATTTGTGTTAATAAAATATACATGAAGGGTAGCACCTTGTAGTATCATGCAGTGACGTAGCAGTTCCCAGCAATTAATACCAGATCAGTCAACTAGTACCAGTACTTCTGTAGTAACAGTAGTAGCTCTAGTAACCAAGGGGTATAGTATCCTTGCGCCAACTGTCGTGGATTAAGTAGTACTCCCAGTAGTTGACGTGACTTGTATTGATCAATATGGAAGCAGCAATGGCCACAACAAAAGCCAGGGAAAAGAACAAGGGAACCAACAACTCTCCTTCGCTTGATTTTTTCTCACGCGTGCTCCAATATTAGAAGTAGTATGACGACAACTCAGCGGAGATGAGCGAGTTGCGACTGCGCGTGCGCGGAGTGGAGAGCGGAATACAAGGGAGCGTCAGGCGGCTCACGCCCCTGCTGGAGGCGAAGACCAGGTAGAGCGCGGAGGAGCGACAGGCCAAGGCAAAGGTAGAGGCAACCCGCGGGCGCGGCGACCCAAAGACGGCACGAAGCAACGGAAGATGCGTGACCGCAACAGCTCGAGGACAGCACGAGATAACATAGCGGTTTCAGCGACAAGGTCCACAGGAGCTCGGCGCCCGACAGTGGCTTGCAGGAGAGGTAAGACGAGGCTGTCGAGGCATGGCGGCTCTAAGGCCAGACTGTGCGGGAGCGAGGGGCGGGTGGCCGGGTCAACGCTGCTGGCTGGTGCAGCGGCGGGCCAGCGTGGTGACTCGACATAGCGGCTGAGGAGCGCCGGCGATTCGAACTCGGGCGCGGGCGGGTCTCCTGCAGCCTGCATGGCGGATCGGCGGAGACCGGCGGCCCAACAGTCTGGCAGCGATTTAACGAAACCGCAACAACGGAGACGGCCAACCCAGCGCCCGCGACCCGGGATCGCGGCAACATACAACAGAAGCTTGCCGAGCGGAAGCGAAAGCCAACCAGAAGAGACCCGGGCGTTTTGGAGATTGGACCTGTTGATCTGTCAGTCCGACCCGGTGTTGTAGTCTTTGCACAAACATGCATACTCACGTGAAGCAGCTTTAACAAATATTATTTCTTTCCTGTACAGGTTGCCTTCTCAAAAATCCGAGCTTTAAAGGCATCTCCAATGGTTGTAAGATAGTTGTTGGTAGACTTTGCTACATAGGATTTTTGATGATGTGTCATACAATAAATGAGGAAAGAGAGGAAGGTTGTATGTACATGAACCAACACACATTGCACAAGCTCCAATGTAGAACGAGAGAGCACCCCATTTATTATCTCACATCCTATTGGGCAAACTAGATACAACCTATTGGAGTTGTTGTATGTTAAGGTGTTGGTTGATGACATGGCATATTTTACCAACAAGCTAACATACAAACTATTGAAGATGCCCTAACATGGGCCGTACTCAAGTACTATCTGATGGATTACTTTATGCGAATAGCAGCAACGGAGTACTAGTAGAATATAGTGCGCCCGCGCTTTCCGAGGTTCAACTTTGACCGTAAATTTAACCAACGAGACCAACCGTGACGGGAGAAAAAATTATATAATTGAAAACTTCTTTCAAATACGAATTCACTGATATAATTTTTGCTCCCGCCGCAATCGGTCTTGGTAATTAAATTTACGATCAAAGTTGAAGCACATGGGAGGAAGCACTACATTGCTCCCTCCATTCCACAATGTAGTGCTTCCTCTATCCACGTGCTTCAACTTTGACCGTAATTTTTACTGCCAAGACCGATTGCGGCGGGAGCAAAAATAATATCAGTGAATTCGTATTCGAAAGAAGTTTTCAATAATATAATTTTTTCTTCTGCCGCAGTTGGTCTCGTTGGTTAAATTTATGATTAAAGTTGAACCTCGGGAAGCGCGGGCGCACTATATTTTGAAACGGAGGGAGTAGAAGTAGTACTCCTTCGAATAACAGTAGCAGCAGTCTTTAACATGTCACTTTATGAAACCGCCTCGGGATTTGATCCTTGTGTCCTCATGCATGTGTTGATACGGATTAATCTGACCCATCGTACGACAGCTATAGAAAAATTCCTATCGGCCTCGGCGATATGCAGCAAATATTGATCTCCAAATCGGATTCGACAGGTCGCGTCGTATCGGCGACGCACAAAACATCAAACTCTAAACTTCCTTTGAACTCCTGTCTAGCAAAAACTGATCTTTGGTTAGATTTGATGGATCGCCAAAGACGGGCGCGGCGTACTGATTCCGCGAAACTCAAAATTTCTTTTCTTCTCAAAAACTCGTATATGTCGCCCCGGCTGATTGCCACGGAGATGATGTAGATCCTTCCCAATCGGTTCTTCTTCATTCAAAAAATTGCGAACGTCTCGATCCCTGATAGAGATCCCTTCAAGAACTCAACACCGCTGTGCGTCTAGCCCCACGGTGGGCATCAACTATCGTGGAAATATCACAACAGATGTCCTAGCGTGAGGACTTAGTCATGAGGCCAATGCATCTTTGTAGTAGCTTGAGAGGGGTTGAGCGGAATCGAGAGACGCAAGACAAGACAATGATTTAGACAGCTTCGGGCCCTGAGAAACATCGTCCGGTCATAGCCCTACATGTTGTTTGTGACTAGATCTCATTATATTCATGAGAGAGTCGCCGCATAAGCTGGCTCCTCCTTTGTGTCTAGGCCTAGAGATTGTTTCTTTTTTCTTGTCCTCCTTGAGATGCCCTGTCCCTCCTTATATATGTTGAACGGGCGGGTTACATAACTAGTCCTATTAGGATTATGATTACTCTATTACAAGTGGAGTCCTAGTCTTGCTTCCTTTGTAGGAGAATATTCCTTTATGTCTTTCCTCTTAATCCGGCCCATCATAACATGAGCCGGCCTTCTGGGCCTTGGGCCTTGTCATCCATCTAAAACACCCACCGGGTCACCAATGAGTCTTTTATGTTCGTGAGTCGCCAATCCTCTGGCAGGTTACCAATAAAATGTCAAGTCCGGCCGGGTCATGCCGCGAGGTATATCCCCGACAGGCGTGCCAACCTCTCTGTTGTGCCTAGGTATGGCCGCGACGTGTTGATCTTCCGAGGCCGGGTGTCGGTGTAAAATCCGGCGGATCTTGGGTAGGGGGTCCCGAACTGTGCGTCTAGGCTAGATGGTAACATGAGGCAAGGGACACGAAGTTTTACCCAGGTTCGGGCCCTCTCGATGGAGGTAAAACCCTACATCCTGCTTGATTAATATTGATGATATGGGTAGTACAAGAGTAGATCTACCACGAGATCGAGGAGGCTAAACCCTAGAAGCTAGCCTATGGTATGATTGTTGATGTGTATGTTGTCCTACGGACTAAAACCCTCCGGTTTATATAGACACCGGGTAGGGTTAGGGTTACATAGAGTCGGTTATAATGGTAGGAGATCTTCATATCCGTATCGCCAAGCTTGCCTTCCACGCCAAGAAAAGTCCCTTCCGGACACGAGACAGAGTTTTCAATCTTGTATCTTCATAGTCCAGGAGTCCGGCTGAAGGTATAGTCCGGCCATCCGGACACCCCCTAATCCAGGACTCCCTCAGTAGCCCCTGAACCAGGCTTCAATGACGACGAGTCCGGCACGCATATTGTCTTCGGCATTGCAAGGCGGGTTCCTCCTCCAAGTACTTCATAGAAGATTTTGAACACAAAGATAGTGTCCGGCTCTGAAAAATAAGTTTCCACATATTGCCATAGAGAGAATAATATTTACACAAATCTAATCTGCTGACGTATTCCGTAGTGTGACATCACACCACGGCCAAGCTTTTATTCAAACCGTTTTACTGTCCCATCTTAGTGCATTATGCGAGGCGGTTTCCTTGGCATGTCTTGTTAAAGCAGAGATCGTGTCCCCTTATTCCGGGATTCTCATCAATACAGGCGTGGGTAACCCAACCGCGCCATCAATTACGGCGCTTGGAGATAAGCGAGTTTTATCAGGCTGGTGGGGACATGTAGCTGCGTCCACCCATATAAGGGGATAAAGGTCCACCTTTTCACCTACGCCTTCTTCCTCCTTCGCCTATCCATTCTTGCGTACTCGAGCTCCAGCGCCCAAGTCCGCACTCCTCACCTCAACCTTTGCCAGCCATGTCCGGAGCGGGAGGCAAGTGGATGGCCTCCTCTGTCACGGAGGGACATATCAAAAAGCTGAGGAAGGCCGGATACCTGTCTAACGACATCACGTACCGTCTCCCCAAAAAGGGGCAGCTCATCCCCACCCCTAGGCCCCATGAGAGGGTGGTGTTCCTCCCCCATTTCCTCCGCGGACTGGGCTTCCCTCTCCACCCATTTGTTCGGGGGCTCATGTTCTACTACGGCCTGGATTTCCACGATCTGGCCCCGAACTTCGTCCTCAACATCTCGGCGTTTATCGTCGTGTGCGAGGCCTTCCTCCGCATCCGCCCCCATTTCGGCCTATGGCTCAAGACTTTCAACGTCAAGCCGAAGGTGGTGCGCGGAAGCCAGGCTGAGTGCGGAGGCGCCATGGTGGGCAAGATGGACAACGTCCTCTTGCTCGAGGGCTCCTTTGTGGAGACCCTGAAGGGGTGGAAATCGGGGTGGTTTTACATCACCGAGCCGCGCGACGCCGAATGGGTCGCACCCCCCGAGTTCCGGTCCGGACCCCCAACGCAGCTCACGTCCTGGAAAGAGACGGGCTTGTCATGGGGTAAAAGAGGAGAGCTGACCGGACTCCAAACATGCATCAAAACCCTGGTGGACAAGAAGCTCAAACTTGTCAATGTAGTCCAGGTTATGCTCATCCGCTTGATCCTCCCGTGCCAACAACGGGCTTTCAACCTGTGGGAGTTCGACCCGGTGCGGCACCAAACTTTGAGCAGGCTCTTCGACACGACGTACGAAGATGCCTGGAAGGTGCTTTTCAAGGGCGTCGTGGCTCCCGCATCCGCTACTGAGGATCGCGGATTCAGTGTGCAGCGTCACGCTCTTGCGGTAAGCTGTTTTTTTTCCTTTTACAAGGTATCAGTGTTTCATAGTTTGACTCCATGCGGGATCTAAGCTCCCTTTCCTTTGACATGATTGGCAGGTGACGTCCGGACAGATCAACTGTCCGGCTCCTTTGCCCGAAGGCCCAGTGGACGCTCAATTGGCGAAGCTGCTGGTTCCGGCACCCTATGTGGTGCCGGAGAAGAAGGCCGAGAAAAAGGCCACGGGGACTCGAAAGAGTGCCCGCCACTCGGAGGTGTCGGATTCATCATCCGACGAATCCAAGATGCACTCCTCCCGTGAAGACGAGGAGGAGGAAGAAGAGACCCCTTCCCCTCCAGCGGGGGAAGGGAAAAAGGAAGGCCGCCCCAACTGGGGAGGACGAAGGGTCCAAGAAGGGGAAAACCCTTCCTCCGGACTATTCCACCGACGCCGACGACTACGGAGAGGAGTGGGCGCCCAGGGCCAAGCCCCTGACCAAATCGTAAGTATCCGGATACCAGAGTAATTCATAGTATTCGTTTATTGCACAGCTTTCCCTCACGTCGAATATGTTTATGCGGCCCACCCAAAGACCGGCTCGACGCGTCGTCGAGCGGCTCACTGGACTCGTCGGATGTGAACTCGCTTCCGACGGCCTCCTCCACCCGCCCTACGGACGACACCGAAGTGTTTTCCCAACAGGTTCCAAGCCGGGAGGAGGTGGTCCTGGAGGCGCCGCAAGGCGACCTCCCAGACTCCAGGAGTAAAGGGCATGAAACCCCCCAGGGCTCCAAGTCCGGCCCTAGGCCGGACACCGCTCCGGAACCTTCAAAGGTTCCAAAGTCCGGCGGGCGACCTCCTTCCAAGAGGAGCAGGCCCGCCGTGCCGGTGACCTCCGTCCAACCGGAGGCGCCGGACAATATGTTGGAGGCGCTCCAAGGCGCCTCCATCGACGAGGGGCACCGCACTATTATGAGTGCGGTGATCCAGAAGGTTCAGCCCGCCAAGAGCGGACTGACTGAAGCTTGTACTAGCCTTTTAACAGGCTTTAAGGTAAGTAAAGAATGTGTAAATAATATTACCGCATAGACAGTAGCCCCTGATGCTCTTTTTGGCGTTCGAGAAGAAAAGCCGAATAGAGGATCAAATAAAATTCGCAGGAGTCTAACAAAAGGAGTCAATATGCGTATGCAGGCTTCTCTGCTTGTGTCCGCCGTACGGACTGCGGAAGTGGACACGCTAAAGCAGAACCTCGAGCGGTCTGAGCAGGAGCTCGGTCGTGCCAAGAAACAGCTCGAGGACAATGAAGGTAAGAAATACCGTGTTTAAATAAATATAAAAAGGTGCAATTGCAAAAAATGACAGGATTATCATGGCTATTGTAGGGGCCACGTCTGAAGTGGTGACCCTTAAGCAAGCGCTGGTCGAGGCCGAGAAGAGTGCGGCCTCGGAGCGCACCGAGCGGGAGAAATATGAGGCCGAGCTTCGCAAGGTGCGGCAAAAGCTCCAGGCTCTCATGGAAAAACATGAGAGTTTGGAGCTTGACTCGAAGACGCAAGCGTCCGAGCTCACGGTGGCTATTGAAAATGCCAAATCTGCCAAGGCCGAATCCCAGAAGACCCTCCAGGAGTTGGATGAGGTGAAGAAGATAGCGGCGGGTAAGTCATTCTTTATGGGAAGCAAACACATAAACGTGAGTTACTTGTTACTTACCCGAATCCGGAGCTCTCCAGGAGCATTCACAGATCTTCCCCGGAGTGTATCTAATGCTGCCGCATTCTATCGAGCTAAGGAGGGCAGCTCGACGGAGAAGGTGTTCTGGTCTCAGTACGCTGAGGCTGGACACCCCATGCCCCTGAGCGACCAGCTGAAGCAACTGGTCGAGCTCCACAAGGTGGCCGAACAGGCCATGAAGGGCCTCATAGTTCGGCTGTGGCCTGGAGAGGCTCAGCCTGGGAGCTATTTCGGGCTGGTGCGGCGGCTGGTGGAGGCCTGTCCAAGGCTCGAAGTCATCAAGCGCTCCGTCTGCATTGAAGGTGCCCGTAGGGCCCTTGCCCGTGCTAAGGTGCACTGGGGCAAGATGGATGCTGAGAAGCTTGTGAAGGACGGGTCACCGCCGGGGAAAGAGCATCGCAAGCCCGATAATTACTATAAGGATGTTCTGAAGGGTGCCCGCCTTGTGGCGGATGAGTGTTCTATGGATGTAATTTTTGAGTAAAACTCACTCGTTTTGACCTGTGTGCTGAAAACTTGTTCATATGCGCTAAGCAATGCTGTTTGAATTTAAAATATTACCTTCTGTGCGGCTGTTTATCAATTCTGAGAGATGGCGAGTCGTCAGCTTCTGCCTGTTGGAAATATGCCCTAGAGGCAATAATAAAAGCATTATTATTATATTTCCTTGTTCATGATAATTGTCTTTATTCATGCTATAATTGTGTTATCCGGAAATCGTAATACATGTGTGAATAACAGACACCAACATGTCCCTAGTAAGCCTCTAGTTGACTAGCTCGTTGATCAACAGATAGTCATGGTTTCCTGACTATGGACATTGGATGTCTTGATAACGAGATCACATCATTAGGAGAATAATGTGATGGACAAGACCCAATCCTAAACATAGCATAAAGATCGTATAGTTCGTTTGCTAGAGTTTTTCCAGTGTCAAGTATCCTTTCCTTAGACCATGAGATCGTGTAACTCCCGGATACCGTAGGAGTGCTTTGGGTATACCAAACATCACAACGTAACTGGGTGACTATAAAGGTAGACTACGGGTATCTCCGAAAGTGTCTGTTGGGTTGACACGGATCAAGACTGGGATTTGTCACTCCATATGACGGAGAGGTATCACTGGGCCCACTCGGTAATGCATCATCATAATGAGCTCAAAGTGACCAAGTGTCTGGTCACGGGATCATGCATTACGGTACGAGTAAAGTGACTTGCCGGTAACGAGATTGAACGAGGTATTGGGATACCGACGATCGAATCTCGGGCAAGTAACATACCGATTGACAAAGGGAATTGTATACGGGGTTGCTTGAATCCTCAACATCATGGTTCATCCGATGAGATCATCGAGGAGCATGTGGGAGCCAACATGGGTATCCAGATCCCGCTGTTGGTTATTGACCGGAGAGTCGTCTCGGTCATGTCTACATGTCTCCCGAACCCGTAGGGTCTACACACTTAAGGTTCGGTGACGCTAGGGTTGTAGGGATATGTACATGCAGTAACCCGAATGTTGTTTGGAGTCCCGGATGAGATCCCGGATGTCACGAGGTGTTCCAGAATGGTCTGGAGGTAAAGAATTATATATAGGAAGTGCTATTTCGGCCATCGGGACAAGTTTCGGGGTCACCGGTATTGTACCGGGACCACCGGAAGGGTCCCGGGGGTCCACCGGGTGGGGCCACCTGCCCCGAGGGGGGGCCACATGGGCTGTAGGGGGTGCGCCTTGGCCTACATGGGCCAAGGGCACCAGCCCCAAGAGGCCCATGCGCCTAGGGTTCAAGAAGGGAAGAGTCCTGAAAGGGGAAGGCACCCCCTAGGTGCCTTGGGGGGGAGGGACTCCTTCCTTGGCCGCTGCCCCCCTAGGAGATTGGATCTCCTAGGGCCGGCGCCCCCCTTGGCTCCCTATATATAGTGAGGGAAGGAGGGCCTCTCAAACCACGCCTTGGTGCCTCCCTCTCCCTCTCCAACACCTCCTCTTCCTCCATAGAGCTTAGCGAAGCCCTGCCGGAGTACTGCAGCTCCACCACCACCACGCCGTCGTGCTGCTGCTGGAGCCATCTTCCTCAACCTCTCCTCTCCCCTTGCTGGATCAAGAAGGAGGAGACGTTACGCTGACCGTACATGTGTTGAACGCGGAGGTGCCGTTCGTTCGGCGCTAGGATCTCCGGTGATTTGGATCACGTCGTGTACGACTACCTCATCCCCGTTCTTTGAACGCTTCCGCTCGCGATCTACAAAGGTATGTAGATGCATCCGATTACTCGTTGCTAGATGAACTCATAGATGGATCTTTGTGAAACCGTAGGAAATTTTTTGTTTTCTGCAACGTTCCCCAACAGTGGCATCATGAGCTAGGTCTATGCGTAGTTCTTCTTGCGCGAGTAGAACACAATTTGTTGTGGGCATAGATGTTGTCAACTTTCTTGCCGCTACTAGTCTTATCTTGCTTCAACGGTATTGTGAGATGAAGCGGCCCGGACCAACCTTACACGTACGCTTACGTGAGACCGGTTCCACCGACTGACATGCACTAGTTGCATAAGGTGGCTGGCGGGTGTCTGTCTCTCCCACTTTAGTTGGAGCGGATTCGATGAAAAGGGTCCTTATGAAGGGTAAATAGAAGTTGACAAATCACGCTGTGGTTTTCACGTAGGTAAAGAAAACGTTCTTGCTAGAATCCTATTTCAGCCACGTAAAACTTGCAACAACAATTAGAGGACGTCTAACTTGTTTTTGCAGCAAGTGCTTTGTGATATGATATGGCCAAAGTTGTGATGAATGATGAATGATATATATGTGATGTATGATATGTTCATGCTATTGTAATAGGAATCACGACTTGCATGTCAATGAGTATGACAACCGGCAGGAGCCATAGGAGTTGTCTTTATTTTTGTATGACCTGCGTGTCATTGAGAAACACCATGTAAATTACTTTACTTTATTGCTAAACGCGTTAGCCATAGTAGTAGAAGTAATAGTTGGCGAGCAACTTCATGGAGACACGATGATGGAGATCATGATGATGGAGATCATGGTGTCATGCCGGTGACAAGGTGATCATGGAGCCCCAAGATGGAGATCAAAGGAGCTATGTGATATTGGCCATATCATGTCACTATTATTATTTGATTGCATGTGATGTTTATCATGTTTTGCATCTTGTTTACTTAGAACGACGGTAGTAAATAAGATGATCCCTCATAATAATTTCAAGAAAGTGTTCCCCCTAACTGTGCACCGTTGCGACAGTTCGTTGTTTCGAAGCACCACATGATGATCGGGTGTGATAGATTCTAACGTTCACATACAACGGGTGTAAGACAGATTTACACATGCAAACACTTAGGTTGACTTGACGAGCCTAGCATGTGTACAGACATGGCCTCGGAACATAGAAGACTGAAAGGTCGAGCATGAGTCGTATAAAAGATACGATCAACATGAAGATGTTCACCGACGTTGACTAGTCCGTCTCACGTGATGATCGGACACGGCCTAGTTAACTCGGATCATGTTATACTTAGATGACAGGAGGGATGTCTATCTAAGTGGGAGTTCATTGAATAATTTGATTAGATGAACTTAATTATCATGAACTTAGTCTAAAATATTTACAATATGTCTTATAGATCAAATGGCCAACGTAGTCCTCAACTTCAACGTGTTCCTAGAGAAAACCAAGCTGAAAGATGATGGCAGCAACTATACGGACTGGGTCCGAAACCTGAGGATCATCCTCATAGCTGCCAAGAAAGATTATGTCCTACAAGCACCGCTGGGTGACACACCTGTTCTCCCTGCAGAACAAGACGTTATGAACGCTTGGCAGGCACGTACCGATGACTACTCCCTCGTTCAGTGCGGCATGCTTTACAGCTTAGAGCCGGGGCTCCAAAAGAGTTTTGAGAGACATGGAGCATATGAGATGTTCGAAGAGCTGAAAATGGTTTTTCAAGCTCATGCCCGGGTCGAGAGATATGAAGTCTCCGACAAATTCTTCAGCTGTAAGATGGAGGAAAATAGTTCTGTCAGTGAGCACATACTCACTATGTCTGGGTTACATAACCGCTTGACTCAGCTGGGAGTTAATCTCCCGGATGACGCGGTCATTGACAGAATCCTTCAGTCGCTTCCACCAAGCTACAAGAGCTTTGTGATGAACTTCAATATGCAGGGGATGGAAAAGACCATTCCTGAAGTATTTGCTATGCTGAAATCAGCAAAGGTAGAAGTCAAGAAGGAACATCAAGTGTTGATGGTCAATAAAACCACTAAGTTCAAGAAGGGCAAGGGTAAAAAGAACTTCAAGAAGGACGGCAAGGGAGTTGCTGCGCCCGGCAAGCAAGCTGCCGGGAAGAAGCCAAAGAATGGACCCAAGCCCGAGACTTATTGCAAGGAAAGTGGTCACTGGAAGCGAAACTGCCCCAAATACTTAGCGGACAAGAATGCCGGCAAAACGAAAGGTATATGTGATATACATGTAATTGATGTGTACCTTACTAGTACTCGTAGTAGCTCCTGGGTATTTGATACTGGTGCAGTTGCTCACATTTGTAACTCAAAGCAGGAGCTTCGGAATAAGCGGAGACTGGCGAAGGACGAGGTGACGATGCGCGTCGGGAATGGTTCCAAGGTCGATGTGATCGCCGTCGGCACGCTACCTCTACATTTACCATCGGGATTAGTTTTAAACCTTAATAATTGTTATTTAGTGCCAGCTTTGAGCATGAACATTGTATCGGGATCTCGTTTAATTCGAGATGGCTACTCATTTAAATCCGAGAATAATGGTTGTTCTATTTATATGAGAGATATGTTTTATGGTCATGCTCCGATGGTGAATGGTTTATTCTTAATGAATCTCGAGCGTAATGCTACACATATTCATAGAGTGAGTACCAAAAGATGTAAGGTTGATAATGATAGTCCCACATACTTGTGGCACTGCCGCCTTGGTCACATAGGTGTCAAACGCATGAAGAAGCTCCATGCAGATGGACTTTTAGAGTCTCTTGATTACGAATCATTTGACACGTGCGAACCATGCCTCATGGGTAAAATGACCAAGACTCCGTTCTCAGGGACAATGGAGCGAGCAACCAACTTATTGGAAATCATACATACTGATGTGTGCGGTCCAATGAGTGTTGAGGCTCGCGGTGGCTACCATTATGTTCTCACCCTCACTGATGACTTGAGTAGATATGGGTATATCTACTTAATGAAACACAAGTCTGAAACCTTGGAAAAGTTCAAGGAATTTCAGAGTGAGGTTGAGAATCAACGTGACAGGAAAATCAAGTTTCTACGATCAGATCGTGGAGGAGAATAGTTGAGTCACGAATTTGGCACACACTTAAGAAAATGTGGAATAGTTTCACAACTCACGCCGCCTGGAACACCTCAGCGTAATGGTGTGTCCGAACATCGTAATCGCACTATATTAGATATGGTGCGATCTATGATGTCTCTTACCGATTTACCGCTATCTTTTTGGGGCTATGCTTTAGAGACTGCCGCATTCACTTTAAATAGGGCTCTGTCGAAATCCGTTGAGACGACACTGTTTGAATTATGGTTTGGGAAGAAACCTAAGATGTCGTTTCTAAAAGTTTGGGGATGCAATGCTTATGTCAAGAAACTTCAACCTAAAAAGCTCGAACCCAAGTCGGAAAAATGCGTCTTCATAGGATACCCTAAAGAAACTATTGGGTATACCTTCTACCTCAGATCCAAAGGCAAGATCTTTGTTGCCAAGAATGGATCCTTTCTAGAGAAGGAGTTTCTCTCGAAAGAAGTAAGTGGGAGGAAAGTAGAACTTGATGAAGTATTACCTCTTGAACCGGAAAAAGGCGCAACTCAAGAAAATGTTCTTGAGGTGCCTGCACCGACTAGAGAGGAAGTTATTGATGATGATCAAGATACTTATGATCAAGCTCCTACTGAAATTCGAAGGTCCACAAGGACACGTTCCGCACCAGAGTGGTACAGCAACCCTGTCTTGGAAATCATGTTGTTAGAAAACGGTGAACCTTTGAACTATGAAGAAGCGATGGCGGGCCCGGATTCCGACAAATGGCTAGAAGCCATGAAATCTGAGATAGGATCCATGTATGAAAACGAAGTATGGACTTTGACTGACTTGCCCGTTGAGCGGCGAGCCATAGAAAATAAATGGATCTTTAAGAAGAAGACAGACGCGGATGGTAATGTGACCATCTATAAAGCTCGGCTTGTCGCTAAGGGTTATCGACAAGTTCAAGGGGTTGACTACGATGAGACTTTCTCACTGGTAGCGAAGCTAAAGTCCGTCCGAATCATGTTAGCAATTGCCGCATTCTACGATTATGAGATATGGCAAATGGATGTCAAAACGGCATTCCTTAATGGTTTCCTTAAGGAAGAATTGTATATGATGCAGCCGGAAGGTTTTGTCGATCCTAAGAATCCTGACAAGGTGTGCAAGCTCCAACGCTCGATTTATGGGCTGGTGCAAGCATCTCGGAGTTGGAACATTCACTTTGATGAGATGATCAAAGCGTTTGGGTTTACGCAGACTTATGGAGAAGCCTGCATTTACAAGAAAGTGAGTGGGAGCACTATAGCATTTCTCATATTATATGTAGATGACATACTTTTGATGGGAAATGATATAGAACTCTTGGACAACATTAAGGCCTACTTGAATAAGAGTTTTTCAATGAAGGACCTTGGAGAAGCTGCTTATATATTAGGAATCAAGATCTATAGAGATAGATCGAGACGCCACATAGGTCTTTCAAAAAAGCACATACCTTGATAAGATATTGAAGAAGTCCAATATGGATCAGTCTAAGAAGGGGTTCTTGCCTGTGCTGCAAGGTGTGAAATTGAGCTCAGCTCAATGTTCGACCACGGCAAAAGATATAGAAGAGATGAGTGTCATCCCCTATGCCTCAGCCATAGGTTCTATTATGTATGCCATGCTGTGTACCAGACCTGATGTAAACCTTGCCATAAGTTTGGTAGGAAGGTACCAAAGTAATCCCGGCAAGGAACACTGGACAGCGGTCAAGAATATCCTGAAGTACCTGAAAAGGACTAAGGAAATGTTTCTCGTTTATGGAGGTGACGAAGAGCTCGTCGTAAAGGGTTACGTCGACGCTAGCTTCGACACAGATCTGGATGACTCTAAATCACAAACCGGATACATGTATATTTTCAATGGTGGGGCAGTAAGCTGGTGCAGTTGCAAGCAGAGCGTCGTGGCGGGATCTACATGTGAAGCGGAGTACATGGCAGCCTTGGAGGCAGCACATGAAGCAATTTGGGTGAAGGAGTTCATCACCGACCTAGGAGTCCTACCCAATGCGTCGAGGCCAATCAAACTCTTCTGTGACAACACTGGAGCTATTGCACTTGCCAAGGAGCCCAGGTTTCACAAGAAGACAAGGCACATCAAGCGTCGCTTCAACTCCATTCGTGAAAATGTTCAAGATGGAGACATAGATATTTGTAAAGTACATACGGACCTGAATGTGGCAGATCCGTTGACTAAACCTCTCCCTAGAGCAAAACATGATCAACACCAGAATTCCATGGGTGTTCAATTCATCACAATGTAACTAGATTATTAACTCTAGTGCAAGTGGGAGACTGTTGGAAATATGCCCTAGAGGCAATAATAAAAGCATTATTATTATATTTCCTTGTTCATGATAATTGTCTTTATTCATGCTATAATTGTGTTATCCGGAAATCGTAATACATGTGTGAATAATAGACACAAACATGTCCCTAGTAAGCCTCTAGTTGACTAGCTCGTTGATCAATAGATAGTCATGGTTTCCTGACTATGGACATTGGATGTCATTGATAACGAGATCACATCATTAGGAGAATAATGTGATGGACAAGACCCAATCCTAAACATAGCATAAAGATCGTATAGTTCGTTTGCTAGAGTTTTTCCAATGTCAAGTATCCTTTCCTTAGACCATGAGATTGTGTAACTCCCGGATACTGTACGAGTGCTTTGGGTATACCAAACGTCACAACATAACTGGGTGACTATAAAGGTAGACTACGGGTATCTCCGAAAGTGTCTGTTGGGTTGACACGGATCAAGACTGGGATTTGTCACTCCATATGACGGAGAGGTATCACTGGGCCCACTCGGTTATGCATCATCATAATGAGCTCAAAGTGACCAAGTGTATGGTTATGGGATCATGCATTACGGTACGAGTAAAGTGACTTGCCGGTAACGAGATTGAACGAGGTATTGGGATACCGACGATCGAATCTCGGGCAAGTAACATACCGATTGACAAAGGGAATTGTATACGGGGTTGCTTGAATCCTCGACATCCTGGTTCATCCGATGAGATCATCGAGGAGCATGTGGGAGCCAACATGGGTATCCAGATCCTGCTGTTGGTTATTGACCGGAGAGTCGTCTCGGTCATGTCTACATGTCTCCCGAACCCGTAGGGTCTACACACTTAAGGTTCGGTGACGCTAGGGTTGTAGGGATATGCATATGCAGTAACCCGAATGTTGTTCGGAGTCCGGATGAGATCCCGGACGTCACGAGGAGTTCCGGAATGGTCCGGAGGTAAAGAATTATATATAGGATGTGCTATTTCGGCCATCGGGACAAGTTTCGGGGTCACCGGTATTGTACCGGGACCACCGGAAGGGTCCCGGGGGTCCACCGGGTGGGGCCACCTGCCCCGGGGGGCCACATGGGCTGTAGGGGGTGTGCCTTGGCCTACATGGGCCAAGGGCACCAGCCCCAAGAGGCCCATGCGCCTAGGGTTCAAGAAGGGAAGAGTCCCGAAAGGGGAAGGCACCCCCTAGGTGCCTTGGGGGGGAGGGACTCCTCCCTTGGCCGCCACCCCCCTAGGAGATTGGATCTCCTAGGGCCGGCACCCCCCTTGGCTCCCTATATATAGTGAGGGAAGGAGGGCCTCTCAAACCACGCCTTGGTGCCTCCCTCTCCCTCTCCAACACCTCCTCTTCCTCCATAGAGCTTAGCGAAGCCCTGCCGGAGTACTGCAGCTCCACCACCACCACGCCGTCGTGCTGCTGCTGGAGCCATCTTCCTCAACCTCTCCTCTCCCCTTGCTGGATCAAGAAGGAGGAGACGTTATGCTGACCGTACGTGTGTTTAACGCGGAGGTGCCGTCCGTTCGGCGCTAGGATCTCCGGTGATTTGGATCACGTCATGTACGACTACCTCATCCCCGTTCTTTGAACGCTTCCGCTCGCGATCTACAAAGGTATGTAGATGCATCCGATTGCTCGTTGCTAGATGAACTCATAGATGGATCTTGGTGAAACCGTAGGAAAATTTTTGTTTTCTGCAACGTTCCCCAACACTGCCCCCGTGCCGCTAGTGCTGGGGTGTTCGGGGATAAACTTGAGCACTCTTTTCCCCATGTTTGGGTCTTTCAAGGGAGGCGCTTAGCCCAACAAACAAGGCAATCAGACTATAATGCGTGAACACTCTCACTTAGCCATAGAATTCTATAATTTTAAATTTCGGCGAAGCCCCTGGTATTCGGAAAACCGAGTTCGGGGCGCTATCCACGCCTTGGCCGGACAGAGTCGGCTCCTCGCCCTAAGCGGCATAAGTCGTTAGGGACTCAAAAAATCTCTCGAACAGCGACCAGCTCTCGCTTCATCATGACAGTCAGTTTTAGCTTTCTCCACTGAGGTGCTCAACCCAGCTCAACCGGGGCACAATCGCAGTGGTTCTCCTAGTGCTACCTTAGCCGATATAGCGGAACGTAAGGCACCAAAACGTAGGAGCCGGGCAAACCCAACTAATGACCCAAGACATGATTCGGAGCCGATGCATATAATGCTATAAGTTCGGGGTTCCGCACTTGTTAAAGTGTTCAGACTTCTCACACCATATTGAGGGGTACTGAAGCCCCTAGCGTATTTTGGCCGTACCAACGTGTACGGGTGCAACATGTCGTTAAGGAACATATATAAAGAAAAAAAAGGTAATGCAAAAATAGACGAAAGCTATGCATTGTTTATTGAAAAAGGGCTGCGATCAAAGCAGAACGATACAAATAATGCGATAAGAAAAAGGTTGGACTATCTAACATGTCCATTCTAGGGGCAAGCTGCGGAATAATATGTGAAACAGGTATACTGCTCGTGATAGAGACCACCTGGGAGTTCCGTAATGCGGCGTGGCTTGTCTGCTTCCCTGGTTCTTGCATCATTTGTGCGGCAATTGAGCTGCCGAACAGGCCTTCCGAAGGATGGAGTCCTGAAAGTAAGAGAAAATTGAAAAATCGGCAGCCCCTGGTACGGTTTAAGCCGTGTTTTGGGCGTGCCATGATGGTGCCCCTTCCCCTGCGCCCATGGTATCTGTAGAGCGTAGTTATGTACGCGAAGTACTGGCGTCGCCTTTTTTGCGCGGGTTGGGGGCGGGGCCGCATTGCTACGCTTGCTCAGATCATGCCAGGCGGTCTTGTTGTAGGTTACTCTGGGCGCGCTTGACGGTGTCCGGTCGTTGAGTGGCCGGACTGGAGAACTGCCTGGAGAGGCTGCTTTGTACTTCCGCTACAAGGGCCGCCGTGTGCTCCTCCGTTCGGAGGGAGCGTTCGGTGTTTCCATTGACCGTAATTACTCCTCGAGGGCCTGGCATCTTGAGCTTAAGGTATGCGTAATGCGGTACCGCATTGAACTTAGCGAATGCGGTTCGCTCGAGTAGTGCGTGATAACCACTGTGAAACGGGACTATGTCAAAGATTAACTCCTCGCTTCGGAAATTATCCAGAGATCCGAAGACCACTTCAAGTGTGACTGAGCCTGTACAGTTGGCCTCTGCACCTGGTATTATGCCTTTAAAGGTCGTTTTGGTGGGCTTAATCCTCGAGGGATCTATGCCCATTTTTCGCACTGTATCCTGGTAAAGTAGGTTCAGGCTGCTGCCGCCGTCCATAAGGACTCTAGTGAGATGAAATCCGTCAATAATTGGGTCTAGAACCAATGCGGCGAATCCGCCATGATGGATGCTAGTGGGATGGTCCCTTCGATCAAAAGTGATCGGGCAGGAGGACCATGGGTTGAACTTTGGGGCGACTGGCTCTACCGCATATACGTCCCTTAATGCGCGCTTCTGCTCCCTTTTGGGGACGTGGGTTGCGTATATCATGTTCACCGTCTGCACTTGTGGGGGAAAACCCTTCTGTCCATTGTTGTTCGGCGGCCGAGGCTCCTCGTCGTCATCGCTATGCAGCCCCTTGTCTTCATTTTCGGTGTTTAACTTGCCTGCCTGCTTGAACACCCAACAATCCCTGTTGGTGTGATTGGCTGGCTTTTCGGGGGTGCCATGTATCTGGCACAAGCGGTCGAGTATTCGGTCCAAACTGGACGGGCCCCTAGGATTCCTTTTGAATGGCTTTTTCCGCTGACCGGATTTAGAGCCTCTGAATCTGGCATTAACTGCCGTATCCTCAGCATTGTCGCCGTTAATGCGGCGCTTCTGCTTGTTGCGACGCGACCTGCCACTACTGTCCCTGGTGTCCGAATTACCAGGGTTCTTGGTCATATTGTTGCTACGAGCAAGCCAGCTGTCTTATCCCGCGCAAAAGCGGGTCATGAGTGTCGTGGGTGCTGCCATAGATTTCGGCTTTTCTTGTCCAAGGTGTCGGGCCAGCCACTCGTCACGGATATTGTGCTTGAAGGCTGCTAGGGCCTCAGCGTCCGGACAATCGACTATTTGATTTTTCTTTGTTAGGAACCGTGTCCAGAATTGCCTGGCCGATTCCTCTGGCTGCTGAATTACGTGACTTTGGTCATCGGCGTCTGGGGGTCGCATGTAAATGCCCTGGAAATTGTCGAGGAATGCGGCTTCCAGGTCCTCCCAACAACTGATTGATCCTGTTGGCAAGCGGTTAAGCCAATGCCGAGCTGGTCCTTTAAGATTGAGTGGGAGGTATTTGATGGCGTGGAAATCATCGCCGCGGGCCATGTGGATATGAAGGAGATAATCCTCGATACATACCGCAGGGTCTGTTATGCCATCATATGATTCGATGTTTACGGGTTTGAAACCCTCGGGGATTTGATGATCCATTATTTCATCTGTAAAGCAGAGTGGGTGTGTGGTGCCTTTGTACTGGGCTATATCATGACGTAGCTCCAGTGAGCCTTGTCTACTGTGTTCGGCCCTGCCGAATTTGTGGCCGGCATGACGGTTGCCGTCTCGAGCCGTGGGGCGCCCACGCGATCCGTAGATCGATCTTGTTTGCCTTGCCTTGTCCTCCAACATGTCTCGTAAGTCCAGCGCATATTCCCATGCCTTGGTATGGGGTGCGGCTTGAGTGGAGGGCCGAGAGGCCTCTCTGTCGCGACCACGAGGTGGCCGGTCGGCCGCATCAAGTGCTTCCTCCTCTAATTGGGGTAGCAACCTGCGCTTTGGGTAGCTCTTGGAGGGGCGTTCGAGTTTATGCTCTTCGGCCGCAAGGACTTCAGTCCATCTGTCGACTAGCAAATCTTGATCAGCTCTGAGCTGTTGCTGTTTTTTCTTGAGGCTTCTTGCCGTGGCCATAAGCCTGCGTTGGAAACGCTTTTGCTCGACGGGATCCTTTGGCACGACGAATTCGTCGTCGTCAAGGCTTGCCTCGTCTTTGGAGGGAGGCATATAATTATCGTCCTCGACCTCTCTGTCTGCCGCTCTCTCATGAGGGCTAGTTTCACCATCCTCCTGTGCTAAATCTTGCTGGAGGGGGTTTTCTTCGGTGCTTTCCGGAGTATTATTATCTCTCGTGCTGGAATCACCGTGTTTGTTTTGGCGGGATTTTGAGCGGCGCCGTTGACTCCGGCGCTTAGGCTGTTTCTTGGAGGGGTCATCCTTCGCTGTTCCATCGCCATCTCCCTCTTTTGGGGTGTCCACCATGTATATGTCATACGATGAGGTGGATTTCGAGGGCCTAGTAGGCGCTGGTTCTTCATCATCTCCTTCATCGGGGTCCATACCGTCGATGTCTTTGGAGTCGAAGTCGAGCATGTCGGTTAAGTCGTCGACAGTGGCTACAAAGTGGGTGGTGGGTGGGCTTTGAATTTCTTCATCGTCCGTACCCCAACCTTGCTGACCGTAGTCCGGCCAGGGCTCTCCTGATAAAGAGAGAGACTTCAGTGACTTCAGGATATTGCCGAAAGGCGAGTGCTGAAAGATGTCCGCGGCAGTGAACTCCATGATCGGCGCCCAATCGGATTCGATTGGCAGGGGCGCGGAGGGTTCAGAGTCCGGAGAGGAGTCCGGCTCCTTGGAGTCACGAGTTTCGCAGAGTACGGGGCTGGTGCTTGGCTTAATCGCCGTTGGGGTCGCAGCCCCCGAGGTGGCGTCCAACCGCCCATCCTCGATCGGTGCAGTTGGCTCCGAATTAAGGGTCGGAGCCGATGCGGGTGCGGCCTCCAGGGCACTGTTCGGCGGCAGAGATAGATCATGCTCGTCGTGACAATGCGGCGCGCTCGGCATTGGCTCGAATCCGTCGAAGATCAAGTCACCGCGGATGTCAGCCGTGTAGCTTAAACTTCCAAATCTGACCTGACGGCCAGGGGCGTAGCTTTCGATCTACTCCAAACGGCCAAGCGAAATGGCCCGCAGTGCGAAGCCGCCGAAGACGAAGATCTGTCCAGGGAGGAAGGTCTCACCATGAACTGCATCACTATCGATGATCGTAGGAGCCATCGAGCCTGACGGCGACGACACAGAGGAACTCTCAATGAAAGCAGCAATGTCGGTGTCAAAACCGGCGGATCTCAGGTAGGGGGTCCCGAACTGTGCGTCTAGGTTGGATGGTAACAGGAGGCAAGGGACACGAAGTTTTACCCAGGTTCGGGCCCTCTCGATGGAGGTAAAACCCTACGTCCTGCTTGATTAATATTGATGATATGGGTAGTACAAGAGTAGATCTACCACGAGATCGAGGAGGCTAAACCCTAGAAGCTAGCCTATGGTATGATTGTTGATGTGTATGTTGTCCTACGGACTAAAACCCTCCGGTTTATATAGACAACGGGTAGGGTTAGGGTTACATAGAGTCGGTTACAATGGTAGGAGATCTTCATATCCGCATCGCCAAGCTTGCCTTCCACGCCAAGGAAAGTCCCTTCCGGACATAGGACGGAGTCCTCAATCTTGTATCTTCAAAGTCCAGGAGTCCGGCTGAAGGTATAGTCCAGCCATCCGGACACCCCCTAATCCAGGACTCCCTCACCGGGCATGACCCAGGAAAGTGTGTCCAGACAAAGGGGATCAAGCGTGTTGGGAAATGTGGTGCACCCTTGCAGGGAAGTTTATCTATTTGAATAGCCGTGTCCCTCGGTAAAAGGATGACCCGGAGTTGTACCTTGACCTTATGACAACTAGAACCGGATACTTAATAAAACACACCCTTCGAAGTGCCAGATACAACCGGTGATCGCTCTCTCA
Source organism: Triticum dicoccoides (assembly GCF_002162155.2). NCBI lineage: Eukaryota > Viridiplantae > Streptophyta > Magnoliopsida > Poales > Poaceae > Triticum > Triticum dicoccoides. Next base: position 606,081,528 of record NC_041388.1, read on the forward strand.
CAGGGCGACGAGGGGAGGATCACCGGTTAGGATTATGCTATGCGATGATACTTGGTGAACTTACCACTACTCTCTTCTACATGCTGCAAGATGGAGGTTGCCAGAAGCGTAGTCTTCGATAGGACTAGCTATCCCCCTCTTATTCCGGCATTCTGCAGTTTAGTCCACATATGCTACCCCTTGTTCATTTGATACCAATGCATACATATGTAGTGTAGCTCCTTGCTTGCGAGTACTTTGGATGAGTACTCACGGTTGCTTTGCTCCCCCCTTTTCCCCTTTCTATACCCGATTGTTGCGACCAGACGATGGAGTCCAGGAGCCAGACGCCACCGTCGATGATGACTCCTACTACGCTGGAGGTTCCTACTACTACGTGCAGGCCGCTCACGACGACCAGGAGTAGTTTAGGAGGATCCCAGGCAGGAGGCCTACGCCTCTTTCGATATGTATCCCTGTTTGTGCTAGCCTTCTTAAGGCAAACTTGTTTACCTATGTCTGTACTCAGATATTGTTGCTTCTGCTGACTTGTCTATGATCGAGCTCTTGTTTTCGAGCCCTCGAGGCCCCTGGCTTGTAATACGATGGTTGTATGACTTATTTTATTTGTAGAGTTGTGTTGTGATATCTTCCTGTGAGTCCCTGATCTTGATCGTACACGTTTGTGTGTATGATTAGTGTATAATTGAATCGGGGGAGTCATAAGTTGGTATCAGAGCTGACTGCCTGTAGGAATCATCTTCCACACTCCTTGGCCGAAGTCAAGTCTAGACATTGCAAAACTTTTACTAACATGGCTGCGTGTCTTACGGGCCCACGTCACCATTGGGGTGGTATTAGGATCTTTTACTCCTCGATCTTTACTTTGGAACTCTGAACTCTCTTCTACTTGGGTTAAACGAATTTACTAACTCTAACCTTAGGATCCCGTGACCACATTCACCCCAAAGTTGGATAAGCCCTAGCTATTCCTTAGAGTAGTATATTGAACATTATCCACACTGTCATTTGACTCCTTTCAAACATTTTTGTTTTTAGATGGAACCCACGAGACAGGACGTGTGCCACACGACGGCCATTGGTGCCTCAGGATCACCTGTTGTGTTGGTTGAGATGATGACCTATCTGGGTTATCGCTGACACCCTGAGTACACCGTCTACGAAGAGTACCAGGACTTTAACCAGGAGCAGTACCGTGCCATCGTCCACCTCTACTCTTGGGAGTATGACTCCACTACCGTGCTGCACACTGCTCATGGTGTTGGAGTGACTATCGACATGGCAGTCCACGATGCTGCTTATGCTGCTCTGACACATTTTCTTGGAGATTATCGAGAGTTGGACACCTCCCCTTTCAGGCACATTGCTATCGCATCCGATGTTGGTGCGGAGGGGTACTACACTGCTGCCTACTCCACTGTCACCCGAGAGCCCTTCTACCATCAGAACCTGGTTCTGCATGCTGATGGGTTGGATAGAGCTAACCGAGCTCTTCGCCACGAGTTGTACACCACCCGTCAGCACTTGTACCGCGCTCTGACGCTGTTGCACCCCCTTGTCCGATCTTGTGATCTGTCGCGTTCTGAGATTTACCCTGCCAGGACCGTGATGCCCCAGGGTGTCGGCTGGCCAGATGTGGGGGGCTACTCTCCCGCACTTGGTCCTCTTCTGCCACCTGCGCGTTGGGTTCTGCACCAGAGTATCCGTGGACCCCAGGCTACTGACGTGGAGGACTTCCCGTCGCGTCACTACCAGCTGTCAGGCTACACCTACCTCCACAGTTCTTCCTGGGACCGATGTAGGATTGCTTGCTAGTGTTAGATGCATTCACCGCGAGCCTGCGTGCCGCCTATGTTGTCTTTAGTCTATGTACTGAACTCGGTGTACCGAACTCTATGCATGATCCCTTTTGGAAGATATGCCAACTACTATGTGGTATCTATCGTGTTCCTTTCATTATGCATGTTTCATCATGAATGATTCTTGTCCCTGCAAATTTCTCAATGCTGAACTACCCCTGTTATATATTAGCAGGATGGTTAGACCAGATGGTCGTGGTCGTGGTGGCCATGCCCCACCACCGCCTGAGTACATGGCTGGTATGATCCAACAGTTCGAGCTGAACCGCCAGTTCATGGAAAATATGATGGCTCAGCTTCCTTGCCCCAATATGAACCAGCAGCCAGCCCAAGTGACTCTGCAGGATTTCATGCGTCTCAACCCAACTGCGTACCGCAGCTCAACTCAGCCTCTGGATGCTGATGACTGGCTCCATGACATCACCTATGAGATGAAGTCTGCTGATGTAGCCCCTACCAACTATGTCACCTTTGCTTGCTTCTTCTTGAAGGGACCCGCTGCTCAATGGTGGGACAGCCACATGCGTACTCTGCCGGTTGGAACAATCATCACCTGGCTAGACTTCCAAGCTGCTTTCCATGCCTACTTCATTCCTTAGGGAGTCATGGACCGGAAGCAGCGTGAGTTCCGCAACCTCACACAGGTCAACAAAACCGTGGAAGCTTATTAGCGGGAGTTTCTGGACTTATCTCTCTATGCTGAAGAAGACATTGCAACTGATGCATGCAGACAGGAGAAGTTCCGTGATGGCCTTCAAGGTGACATCAAGCTTGCACTTCTAGTGCATAACTTTCCTGATTTCGCCACCTTGGTGAACAAGGCCATCAATGTCGAAACTAGTCTGCAGGAACACTAGAGCTCTCACAGGCGCAACCGTGACACAGGCTCATCTTCGGGCCCGTCCTTGCAGAAGCATAGGATATGGATTCCCAACAGCATGTACCAGCTAACTGCACCTGCTCCAAGGCAGTCCTATGCTGCACCACGTCTGCCTCCCCCACCAAGTAGGCAGCCAAGACTTCCAGCTCCACCACCCCGAGCTCCTGTTCCCACTCCCAATAATGGTCTCTGCTACAAGTGTGGTCAACCAGGTCACCGTGCCAGAGACTGCAATCAGAATCAGAATCAACTAGCCCTTTCCACAGCTGGCCGTGGAAGCAACCAGCCATGCAACAACAATGCTAGGTCTTATGGTCGTGTTCATGCCAACCACGTTGATCTCAGTGAAGTTCTAGACCAGCCTGCTACGTGATGGGTACACTCCTTGTAAATTCAGTACCAGCATCTGTTTTATTTGATACAGGTGCATTGCATTCATTCATGTCAGAAGATTTTGCATGCTTGCACGACATTAAATGTGAGGACATGAACACTTCGCTATTAGTACACACTCCCGTGGGCCAATGTCGGACCTCCATTATTTACAACGACGTCCCCGTTGAAATCGAAGGACTAGAATTCCTTGTCTCTCCCACCGTACTGAAGTCCTGTAGCATTGATCTCATTCTGGGAATGGATTGGTTGAAAGCGCATACTGCTTCTATAGTTTGCGCCACTAAGAACGTCCATCTGCTACACCTTTTTGATGAAATAATTACTTACCAGGCTCATCTGGTTAAGAATGCCGAGGCACGGCTTTATGCCTTGAATGCATTGAATGCTGCACCACTTGAGGGCATTGAAAACATTCCCGTCGTTCACGAATTCCAAGACGTCTTTCCTGAAGAACTTCCATGGATTCCCCCTGCTAGAGCTGTCGAATTCATCATCGACTTGAAACCAGGCACCACTCCTATAGCCAAACGAACCTACAAGATGCGGCCGCATGAACTCATTGAGCTTAAGGAGGAAATCGACAAATCTCTTAGCAAAGGTTTCATTCACCCTAGTTTCTCTCCTTGGGGAGCACTTTCTCTCTTTGTTAAGAAGAAGGATGGGACGAAGCGATTAGTCCAAGACTTTTGTCCTATTAACCAATCCACTATTCAGAACAAATATCCCCTCCCCCGGATCAATGATCTTTATGATCAACTGGCTGGTTCATCAGTGTTCTCCAAACTCGACTTGAGGTTGGGTTACCACCAGACCCGTGTTCATGAAGGGGATATCCCAAAGACCACCTTCGTGACTCGGTATGGATCATACGAGTACACCATCATGTCATTCGGCTTAACGAATGCTCCCGCCACCTTCTCTCGTATGATGAACTATATATTCATGGATTACCTCTACAAGTTCGTCATGGATTAGCTGGATGATATACTTGTATTTTCCAAGAACAAACAAGAACATGCTGAACATGTTCGTCTTGTGTTGGAAAAGCTTCAAGAGCATCAACTCTGCGCTAAGTATTCCAAGTGTGAATTCTGGCTTCTCGAAGTAACCTATCTTGGGCATGTCATCTCCAAGGATGGTATTGCCGTCAACCCTGAACGAGTTCAGGCTATTTTCGATTGGACTCGTCCGAAGAATGTCAAGCAAGTCCGAAGTTTTCTCGGTCTCGCCAGCTATTGCCGTCGATTCGTCGAGAACTTCTCCAAGATCGCCAGGCCTCTGACTAACCTGTTGCATAAGGGCATCAAGTTCCAACGGACAGAAAAGTGTCAGAAAATTTTCCAGGCGCTCAAAGACAAGTTTACTTCCGCCCCAGTGCTTGCTCCACTTGATACTAAGAAGGACTTCGTCATTTACTGCGACGCTTCCCGTCAAGGGTTAGGCTGTGTCCTAATGCAAGAGCGCAGAGTGATTGCTTATGCCTCTCGTCAAATGCGCCCTCACGAAGAAAACTACCCAGTTCATGACCTCAAGCTTGCTGCTGTCATTCATGCTTTGAAGCAGTGGCGACATTACCTTCTCGGTAATCGTTGTGAGATCTTCATCGACCACCAAAGTCTGAAGTATCTGTTTACTCAGCCAGACTGGAACCTCTGTCAGCAGAGATGGATGGAGACTGTTGCAGACTTTGACATGGGTATATCCTATACCCCAGGCAAGGCTAATGTAATGGCTGATGCCTTGAGCCACAAGTCTTACTGCAACCACCTCCAGGTTCACAAAGTTCAGCCCTCGCTTGTCGAAGAATTTAGAAAGCTGAACCTTCATATTGTTCCTCCTGGTGCACTCGCTCCCCCTCCCCCAGAGTTCCAAAAGATGAATCTTCGTGTTGTTACTAAGGGTTCTCTAAATACCCTGGCTGTCGTACTAGATCTCGTAGATGGTATAAAGACTATTCAAGGTTATGACTCTGAAGTCCAGAAGATTAAACGCCATCTCGCAGAAGGAAAGCCCTCATTCTTCACTATCGCCGATGATGGAGCCTTGTACTTCAAAGGCCGCCTAGTGGTACCATGTTCGAGGAAAAAGCTGGATCAGACTAAAAAGGTTATGAAAGAAGCTCATGATACGCCTCTGTCCATCCATCCTGGTAGTACAAAGATGTACCAGAATATTCGTCAGAGATTCTGGTGGTCTAATATGAAGCAAGACATTACTCCTTATGTTGCTGAGTGTGATATTTGCCGTCGTATCAAAGCAGAACATCAAAGGCCTACTATAACTCTGCAACCTATCTCTATTCCTGAATGGAAATGGGCCGGGACCATGTTGGAATGGACTTCGTCACTGGATTTCCCAAATCGCAGAAAGGTAATGATGCTATTCTTGTCGTCATTGACCGGCTTTCTAAAGTTGCACATTTTTTGGCGGTCAAAGAAACAATCACTGCTAGTTAGCTTGCAATTCTCTACATGTCCAGAATTGTTTCACTTCACGGTATTCCACTGGTTATCAGTTCGGACCATGGCAGTTTATTCACTTCAAGATTCTGGGCAAGTTTCCAAGAAGCTATGGGAACTCATTTGTCGCCCGGAATTGCTTTTTATCCCCAGTCGCAAGGACAAGTTGAACATGTCAACCAAGTTCTCGAAGACATGCTTCAAGCTTGTGTAATTTCCTTCGGCAAGAAATGGGAGGAATCTCTTCCATATGCCGAGTTCTCTTATAATAATAGCTATCAAGCTAGTCTGAAGATGCCCCCCTTCAAACTGTTATATGGACGAAAGTGTCGAACCCCTCTGAACTGGTCAGAAACTGGGGAACGTCCACTCTTCGGTCCGGATATTATCCAACATGCCGAAGAACAAGTCCGCATTATTCGTCAGAATCTCAAGACTGCTCAGTCACATCATAAGAGTGAGTATGACCGTCATCATAAAGACATGGTCTATGAACCTGGCGAAAAGGCTTATCTTCAAGTTACACCAATGAAGGGTGCTCATCGCTTCGGGATCAAGGGCAAGCTAGCTCCTCGCTATATCGGTCCCTTCACTATTCTAGAAAGGCGTGAAAAACTGGCATATCAATTGGAGCTTCCGTCAAACCTTTCTCAGGTTCACGATGTGTTCCACATGTCACAGCTCCGCCATTGCTTCAAGGACGCAATCCAAGCAGTGGATCATGAAGTGCTCGAATTGCAACAGGACCTCTCCTATAAAGAGCATCCGGTCCGCATTCTCGACCAAGCTGAACGCCGCACACATCAGAAGGCGATCAAATTTCCTCAAGGTCCAGTGGTCGCATCACTCTGAAGATGAAGCCACTTGGGAACGCGAGGATCGCCTGCGTGATGAATACCCCGCATTGTTTCCTTCTACATCCTAAAATCTCGGGACGAGATTTCTTGTAGTGGAGGAGTTTTGTAACGCCCGGATGATTATGCTACAGTAATCCCACGTTAACGGTGCCACGTCACCCCGGTTACTGTTACTAATCTCGCGTTGGATCAAAACTTTTCAAATTCAAAAATTTAAATAATGTCAAACATCAAAATTTTTCAAACATTAAAAAGAAAATGTTTGGAGCTTGCCACTAATTGTCTAGGTGTTTATGGTGAAGGAGTCGTGCCTTTATAAAAGGCCTAAATATTTTAAAAAGGAAACAAAACAGGAAAGAAATAAAGAAAAGGGAAAATGGATAAAACATAAAACAAACAAAATAATAAACAGAGAAAAGGCCCCCGGGCCAACTAGGCCTCGGCCCAGCTGGCCACTTGGTTAGCCAGGCCGTCCCAGCCGGCGCCCCACACCCTCCTCCATATCCCCCACTCGGGGAAAACCCTAACCGACACCCCCACACGTACCCCCACTCCCCCTCTCGGTCCACTCCTCCCCTCCCCCGTTTCACTCCTCCCACGACCCCGATCCGGATCGGGGGGACGAACAACGCTGACCGCCCCTGACGCCGCCCGGATCGCCCGCCGCCGTCCATCGCCGCCCGGAGCCCCCCTCGCCGGC
>NC_041388.1:606089203-606091013 GCF_002162155.2 Triticum dicoccoides
CTGGCGCCGACCCGCAGCCGCGCTCGTGCGCGCCTCGCCCACGCGCACGCGCCTCACCCGCACGCATGCGCCTCGCCCGAACGCTGCTCGTCCCTGACCCCGCTTCGCCACGTCGCTTGCCGAGCGCCGCCACCACGCCCGCGCCGTTCGTCCACTCCGGCCGCCCCCTGCTCGCCCTCTTGCTCCTCCCCGTAGCCGCGCCTTCGTCGCGCTCGTCGTCGCCGCTGCCTGTTACTACTCTGCACTATTGCTGGCTGTAGCCGTTGCCGCTGCTATCCCGTAGCCGCTGCTAGCTGCTGGACCCGCTTGCCATAGCCACCGCCGCTGATGCTTCCACCAATAGCCGCCTACTGCTGCTGCTGCTGCACTACTCCGCCCGCGCGCGCACGCCCACGTCGCCGTGCACTTGCCTGCCTCCGCACCGTTGCCATGCTACGCCCTACCTCCACCCGTGCGGCCTGATGGCACTGGCTCCCCGCGCACCACCGGACCATGTCTGCTTCCGCCCGGCCGCGCCCGACTCCCCTCGTCCCTTCCCGCGGCTGCCTTGGCCGAAGCCCGCCGCCACTCGGCCAGCCACTTCCGCTCGCCGCGCCCCGCTTCGGCCATGGCCACCGGCCTCCCAGCTCCGGCGCCTTACGGGTCCGCCCGCTCGGGCAGTGCCCTGTGTCTGTTAGCGCCCGACCCACTATGGCCCCTTTGGGCCAATGACAAACGGGCCCAGCCCTAGAATGTTTTAAAAAAGAATTAAATAGTAATAATAATAATAATTAATCAATTAAAGAATTAATTAATTAAACTAAACAACTAATTAAACTAATTAATCGTGATTAGTTAGTCTAGTCAATGACGAACAGGACCCACACGTCAGTTTGACCAGTCAACACCCTTATTGACTGCTGACGTCATGATGACGTCAGCATGCACTGTTCTGGATAATGTTGAATTAAAATAATTAAATAAATACTAAAAATGATTTAAATCTTTTAATATCAATATAAAATAAACCATAGCTCGGATGGAAAAACTTTGTACATGAAAGTTGCTCAAAAGGACGAGACGAATCCGGATACGCAGCCCGTTCGTCCGCCACGCATCCCTAGCATAGCGAACACACAACTTTACCCCACCGATTCATCTGTCCGGAAACACAAAACACCGGGGATATTTTCCCGGATGTTTCCCTGTTGGGGAACGTAGTAATTTCAAACATTTTCCTACGCACACGCAAGATCATGGTGATGCATAGCAACGAGAGGGGAGAGTGTTGTCTACGTACCCTTGTAGACCGAAGCGGAAGCGTTGACACAACGTAGAGGAAGTAGTCGTACGTTTTCCCGGTCCGACCGATCCAAGCACCGTTACTCCGGCAGCTCCGAGTTCTTAGCACACGTACAGCTCGATGACGCTCCCGGGCTCCGATCCAGCAAAGCTTCGGGGATGAGTTCCGTTAGCACAACGGCGTGGTGACGATGATGATGTTCTACCGACGCAGGGCTTCGCCTAAGAACTGCAACGATATGATCGAGGTGGAATATGGTGGAGGGGGGCACCGCACACGGCTAAGGAACGATCACGAAGATCAACTTGTGTGTTCTAGGGTGCCCCCTGCCCCCGTATATAAAGGAGGGAGGGGGAGGTGCGGCTGGCCCCCAAGGGGTGCGCCTGGAGGAGTCCTACTCCCACCGGGAGTAGGACTCCCCTCCTCTTGCCTTGTTGGAGAAGGAAAGGGGGAAGGGGAAGAGGAAAGGGGGGCGCCGCCCCCCCTTCCTTGTCCTATTCGGACTAGGGGGGAGGGGGCGCGCGGCCT
>NC_041388.1:606091385-606170317 GCF_002162155.2 Triticum dicoccoides
GGTAACCCCCGGTACTCCGGTAAAGTCCCGATTTCACCCGGAATGATTCCGATGTCCAAATATAGGCTTCCAATATATCGATCTTTATGTCTCGACCATTTCGAGACTCCTCGTCATGTCTGTGATCACATCCGGGACTCCGAACAACCTTTGGTACATAAAAATGCATAAACTCATAATAACTGTCATCGTAACGTTAAGCATGCGGACCCTACGGTTCGAGAACAATGTAGACATGACTGAGACAAATCTCCGGTCAATAACCAATAGCAGGACCTGGATGCCCATATTGGCTCCTACATATTCTACGAAGATCTTTATCGGTCAGACCGCATAACAACATACGTTGTTCCCTTTGTCATCGGTATGTTACTTGCCCGAGATTCGGTCATCAGTATCTTAATACCTAGTTCAATCTCATTACCGACAAGTCTCTTTACTCGTTCCGTAATACATCATCTCACAACTAACTCATTAGTTGCAATGCTTGCAAGGCTTATGTGATGTGCATTACCGAGAGGGCCCAGAGATACCTCTCCGACAATCGGAGTGACAAACCCTAATCTCGAAATACGCCAACCCAACATGTACCTTTGGAGACACCTGTAGAGCTCCTTTATAATCACCCAGTTACGTTGTGACGTTTGGTAGCACACAAAGTGTTCCTCCGGCAAACGGGAGTTGCATAATCTCATAGTCATAGGAACATGTATAAGTCATGAAGAAAGCAATAGCAACATACTAAACGATCGGGTGATAAGCTAATGGAATGGGTCATGTCAATCACATCATTCTTCTAATGATGTGACCCCGTTAATCAAATAACAACTCTTTTGTTCATGGTTAGGAAACATAACCATCTTCGATTAACGAGCTAGTCAAGTAGAGGCATACTAGTGACACTCTGTTTGTCTATGTATTCACACATGTATTATGTTTCCGGTTAATACAATTCTAGCATGAATAATAAACATTTATCATGATATAAGGAAATAAATAATAACTTTATTATTGCCTCTAGGGCATATTTCCTTCAGTCTCCCACTTGCACTAGAGTCAATAATCTAGTTCACGTCGCCATGTGATTCAACACTAATAGTTCACATCACCATGTGATTAACACCCATAGTTCACATCGTCATGTGACCTATACAAAAAGGGTTTACTAGAGTCAATAATCTAGTTCACATCATTTATGTGATTAACACCCAAAGAGTACTAAGGTGTGATCATGTTTTGCTTGTGAGATAATATTAGTCAACGGGTCTGTCACATACAGATCCGTAAGTATTTTGCGAATTCTATGTCTACAATGCTCTGCATGGAGCTACTCTAGCTAATTGCTCCCACTTTCAATATGTATCTAGATCGAGACTTAGAGTCATCCAGATCTGTGTCAAAACTTGCATCGACATAACTTTTTACGACGAACCTTTTTGTCACCTCCATAATTGAGAAATATTTCCTTATTCCACTAAGTATAATTTTGACCATTGTCCAGTAATCTACTCTTAGATCACTATTGTACTCCCTTTCTTAACACAGTGTAGGGTATACAATAGATCTAGTACACAGCATGGTATACTTTATAGAACCTATGTCTAAGGCATAGGGAATGACTTTCATTCTCTTTCTATCTTCTGCCGTGGTCGGGCTTTGAGTCTTACTCAATTTCATACCTTGTAACACAGCCAAGAACTATTTCTTTGACTGTTTCGTTTTTGAACTACTTCAAAATATTGTCAAGGTATGTACTCATTGAAAAAACTTATCAAGCGTCTTGATCTATCTCTATAGATTTTGATGCTTAATATGTAAGCAGCTTCACCGAGGTTTTCTTTGAAAAAAAATCCTTTTAAACACTCCTTTATGCTTTGCAGAATAATTCTACATTATTTCCGATCAAGAATATGTCATACACATATACTTATCAGAAATGTTGTAGTGCTCCCACTCACTTTCTTGTAAATACAGGCTTCACCGCAAGTCTGTATAAAATTATATGCTTTGATCAACTTATCAAAGCGTATATTCCAACTCCGAGATGCTTGCACCAGTCCATAGATGGATCGCTGGAGCTTGCATATTTTGTTAGCACCTTTAGGATTGACAAAAACCTTCTGGTTGCATCATATACAACTCTTCTTTAAATCCATTAAGGAATGTTGTTTTGTTTATCCATTTGCCATATTTCATAAAAGTGCGGCAATTGCTAACATGATTTGGACAGACTTAAGCATCGCTACGAGTGAGAAAATTTCATCGTAGTCAACACCTTAAACTTTGTCAAAACCTTTTTCGACAAGTCTAGCTTTGTAGATAGTAACACTACTATCAGCGTCCGTCTTCCTCTTGAAGATCCATTTATTTTCTATGGCTTGCCGATCATCGGGCAAATCCATCAAGGTCCATACTTTGTTCTCATACATGGATCATATCTCAGATTTCATGGCCTCAAACCATTTCGCGGAATCTGGGCTCATCATCGCTTCCTCATAGTTCGCAAGTTCGTCATGGTCTAGTAACATGACTTTCAGAACATGATTACCGTACCACTCTGGTGCGGATCTCACTCTGGTTTACCTACGAGATTCGGTAGTAACTTGATCTAAAGTTACATGATCATCATCATTAGCTTCCTCACTAATTGGTGTAGTAGTCACAAGAACAGATTTCTGTGATGAACTACTTTCCAATAAGGGAGAAGGTACAATTACCTTATCAAGTTTTCTACTTTCCTCCTACTCACTTCTTTCGAGAGAAACTCCTTCTCTAGAAAGTTTCCGAATTTAGCAACAAAAAGTCTTGCCTTCGGATCTGTGATAGAAGGTGTATCCAATAGTTTCCTTTGGATATCCTATGAAGACGCACTTCTCCGATTTAGGTTTGAGCTTATCAAGTTGAAACTTTTTCACATAAGCACTGCAACCTCAAACTTTAAGAAACGACAGCTTAGGTTTCTTGCTAAACCATAGTTCATACGGTGTCATCTCAAACAGATTTAGATGGTGCCCTATTTAACGTGAATGTAGCTGTCTCTAATGCATAACCCCAAAACAATAGCGGTAAATCTGTAAGAGACATCATAGATCGCACCATATCAAATAAAGTACGATTACGATGTTTGAACACACCATTACACTATGGTGTTCCAGGTGGCGTGAGTAGTGAAACTATTTCACATTGTTTTAACTGAAGACCAAACTCGTAATTCAAATACTCTTCTCCACGATCAGATCGTAGAAACTTTATTTTCTTGTTACGATGATTTTCCACTTCACTCTGAAATTCTTTGAACTTTTCAAATGTTTCAGACTTATGTTTCATCAAGTAGATATACTCACATCTGCTCAAATTATCTGTGAAGAACAGAAAATAATGATACCTGTCGCGAGCCTCAATATTCATCGGACCACATACATCAGTATGTATGATTTCCAACAAATCTGTTGCTCGCTCCATTGTTCCGAAGAACGGAGTCTTAGTCATCTTGCCCATGAGGCATGGTTCGCAAGCATCAACTGATTCGTAATCAAGTGATTCCAAAAGCCCATCAGCATGGAGTTTCTTCATGCGCTTTACACCAATATGACCTAAACGGCAGTGCCACAAATAAGTTGCACTATCATTATCAACTTTGCATCTTTTGGTTTCAATATTATGATTATGTGTATCACTATGATCAAGATCCAATGAACTATTTTCATTGGGTGTGTAACCATATAAGGTTTTATTCCTATAAACAGAACAACAATTTATTCTCTTACTTAAATGAATAACCGTATTACAATAAACATGATCAAATCATATTCATGCTCAACGCAAACACAAAATAACACTTATTTAGGTTCAACACTAATCCCGAAATTATAGGGAGTGTGCGATGATGATCATATCAATCTTGGAACCACTTCCAACACACATCGTCACTTCACCCTTAACTAGTCTCTGTTTATTCTGCAACTCCCGTTTCGAGTTACTAATCTTAGCAACTGAACTAGTATCAAATACTGAGGGGTTGCTATAAACACTAGTAAAGTACACATCAATAACATGTATATCAAATATACTTATGTTCACTTTGCCATCCTTCTTATCCGCCAATCACTTGGGGTAGTTCCACTTCCAGTGACCAGTCCCTTTGCAGTAGAAGCACTTAGTCTCAGGCTTAGGACCAGACTTGGGCTTCTTCACTTGAGCAGCAACTTGCTTGCTGTTCTTCTTGAAGTTCCCCTTCTTCCCTCTGCCCTTTTCTTGAAACTAGTGGTCTTGTCTACCATCAACACTTGATGTTTTTCCCGATTTCTACCTTCGTCAATTTCCGCATTACGAAGAGCTTGGGAATCATTTCCGTTATCCCTTGCATATCATAGTTCATCACGAAGTTCTACTAACTTGGTGATGGTGACTAGAGAATTCTGTCAATCACTATCTTATCTGGAAGATTAACTCCCACTTGATTCAAGCGATTGTAGTACTCAGACAATCTGAGCACATGCTCACTAGTTGAGCGATTCTCCTCCATCTTTTAGCTATAGAACTTGTTGGAGACTTCATATCTCTCAACTTGGGTATTTGCTTGAAATATTAACTTCAACTCCTGGAACATCTCATATGCTCCATGACGTTCAAAACGTCTTTGAAGTCCCGATTCTAAGCCATTAAGCATGGTGCACTAAACTATCAACTAGTCATCATATTGAGCTAGCCAAACGTTCATAACGTCTGCATCTTCTCCTGCAATTGGTCCGTCACCTAGCGGTGCATCAAGGACATAATTGTTCTGTGCAGCAATGAGGATAAACCTCAGATCACGGATCCAATCCGCATCATTGCTACTAACATCTTTCAACACAATTTTCTCTAGGAACAAATCAAAATAAACATAGGGAAGCAACAACGCGAGCTATTGATCTACAACATAATTTGCAAAATACTACCAGGACTAAGTTCATGATAAATTTAAGTTCAATTTAATCATATTACTTAAGAACTCCTACTTAGATAGACATCCCTGTAATCCTCTAAGTGATCACGTGATCCAAATCAACTAAACCATGTCCGATCATCACGTGAGATGGAGTAGTTTCATTGGTGAACATCACTATGTTGATCATATCTACTATATGATTCACGCTCGACCTTTCGGTCTCCGTGTTTCGAGGCCATATCTATATATGCTTGGCTCGTCAAGTATAACCTGAGTATTCTGCGTGTGCAACTGTTTTGCACCCGTTGTATTTGAACATAGAGCCTATCACACCTGATCATCACGTGGTGTCTCAGCACGAAGAACTTCCGCAATGGTGCATACTCAGGGAGAACACTTCTTGATAATTAGTGAGAGATCATCTTAAAATGCTACCGTCAATCAAAGCAAGATAAGATGCATAAAAGATAAACATCACATGCAATCAATATAAGTGATATGATATGGCCATCATCATCTTGTGCTTGTGATCTCCATCTTCGAAGCACCATCGTGATCACCATCGTCACCGGCGCGACACCTTGATCACCATCGTAGCATCGTTGTCGTATCGCCAATCTTATGCTTCCACGACTATCGCTACCGCTTAGTGATAAAGTAAAGCATTACAGCGCGATTGCATTGCATACAATAAAGCGACAACCATATGGCTCCTGCCAATTGCCGATTACTCGGTTACAAAACATGATCATCTCATACAATAAAATTTAGCATCATGTCTTGACCATATCACATCACAACATGCCCTACAAAAACAAGTTAGACGTCCTCTACTTTGTTGTTGCAAGTTTTACGTGGCTGCTACGGGCTTAAGCAAGGACCAATCTTACCTACGCATCAAAACCACAATGATAGTTTGTCAAGTTGGTGCTGTTTTAACCTTCGCAAGGACCGGGCGTAGCCACACCCGGTTCAACTAAAGTTGGAGAAACTGTCACCCGCAAGCCACCTATGTGCAAAGCACGTCGGGAGAACCGGTCTCGCGTAAGCGTACGCGTAATGTCGGTCCGGGCCGCTTCGTCCAACAATACCGCCGAACCAAAGTATGACATGCTGGTAAGCAGTATGACTTATATCGCCCACAACTCACTTGTGTTCTACTCGTGCATATAACATCAACACATAAAACCTAGGCTCTGATACCACTGTTGGGGAACATAGTAATTTCAAAAAATTTCCAAAGCACACGCAAGATCATGGTGATGCATAGCAACGAGAGGGGAGAGTGTTGTCTATGTACCCTTGTAGACCGAAGCGGAAGCGTTGATGCAACGTAGAGGAAGTAGTCGTACATCTTCCCGGTCCGACCGATCCAAGCACCGTTACTCCGGCACCTCTGAGTTCTTAGCACACGTACAGCTCGATGACGCTCCCCGGGCTCCGATCCAGCAAGGCTTCGGGGATGAGTTCCGTCAGCACAACGACGTGGTGATGGTGATGATGTTCTACCGACGCAGGGCTTCGCCTAAGCACTGCAGCGATATGATCGAGGTGGAATATGATGGAGGGGGGCACCGCACACGGCTAAGGAACGATCACAAAAATCAACTTGTGTGTTCTAGGGTGCCCCCCCTGCCCCCGTATATAAAGGAGGGAGGGGGAGGTGTGGCCGGCCACCAAGGGGTGCGCCTGGAGGAGTCCTACTCCCACCGGGAGTAGGACTCCCCTCCTCTTACCTTGTTGGAGAAGGAAAGGGGGAAGGGGAAGAGGAAAGGGGGGCGCCGCCCCCCCCCTTCCTTGTCCTATTCGGACTAGGGGGGAGGGGGCGCGCGGCCAACCCTGGCCGGCCCACCTCTTCTCCCTTATGGCCCATGTAGGCCCAATAACCCCCGGGGGGGTTCCGGTAACCCCCCGGTACTCCGGTAAAGTCCCGATTTCACCCGGAATGATTCCGATGTCCAAATATAGGCTTCCAATATATCGATCTTTATGTCTCGACCATTTCGAGACTCCTCGTCATGTCCGTGATCACATCCAGGACTCCGAACAACCTTCGGTACATCAAAATGCATAAACTCATAATAACTATCATCGTAACGTTATGTGTGCGGACCCTACGGTTCGAGAAAAATGTAGACATGACTGAGACAAATCTCCGGTCAATAACCAATAGCGGGACCTGGATGCCCATATTGGCTCCGACATATTCTACGAAGATCTTTATCAGTCAGACCGCATAATAACATACGTTGTTCCCTTTGTCATCGGTATGTTACTTGCCCGAGATTCGGTCGTCGGTATCTTAATACCTAGTTCAATCTTGTTACCGGCAAGTCTCTTTACTCGTTTCGTAATACATCATCTCACAACTAACTCATAAGTTGCAATGCTTGCAAGGCTTATGTGATGTGCATTACCGAGAGGGCCCAGAGATACCTCTCCGACAATCGGAGTGACAAATCCTAATCTCGAAATACGCCAACCCAACATGTACCTTTGGAGACACCTATAGAGCTCCTTTATAATCACCCAGTTACGTTGTGACGTTTGGTAGCACACAAATTGTTCCTCCGGCAAACGGGAGTTGCATAATCTCATAGTCATAGGAACACGTATAAGTCATGAAGAAAGCAATAGCAACATACTAAACGATCGGGTGCTAAGCTAATGGAATGGGTCATGTCAATCACATCATTCTTCTAATGATGTGATCCCGTTAATCAAATAACAACTCTTTTTTTCATGGTTAGGAAACATAACCATCTTCAATTAACGAGCTAGTCAAGTAGAGGCATACTAGTGACACTCTGTTTGTCTATGTATTCACACATGTATTATGTTTCCGGTTAATACAATTCTAGCATGAATAATAAACATTTATCATGATATAAGGAAATAAATAATAACTTTATTATTGCCTCTAGGGCATATTTCCTTCATTCCCCCCTTCACCGGTATCACCTCATACCGCGTTAGGGCACACCTAGCAACGCTACTTGTCATGTCATGCATCGTTATGCATCTGTTTGCATTGTATTCATTGTTTCTTCCCCCTCTTCTCTACGGTAGACTATGAGGCTGACGCCGCTGCTGGTGCCTCGTCCGACTACGTTGTTGACGACCCCGACTTGCCAGAGCAACCAGGCAAGCCCCCCCCTTGATCACCAGATATCGCCTACTCTTCTCTCTACTGCTTGCATTAGAGTAGTGTAGCTTGTTACTGCTTTCCGTTAATCCTATCCTGATGCATAGCCTGTCATTGTTGCTACAGTTATTGATACCTTACCTGCAATCCTAAATGCTTAGTATAGAATGCTAGTTTACCATCCGTGGCCCTACATTCTTGTCCGTCTGCCATGCTATACTATCGGGACGTGATCACTCGGGAGGTGATCACGGGTATACGTTATATACTTTATACATGATACATGTGGTGACTAAAGTCGGGTCGGCTCGTAGTGTACCCACGAGTGAACCATGGATTGGGTCCGAAAGGACGTTTGTCCCGACGGCCCTCTGAGTGGATCTTTGTGGCGGAGCGACATGGTTGGTTGAGACCACCTAGGAGAGAGGTGGGCCTGGCCCTGGTCGGCGTCCGCAGTTATTTCAAAATAACACGCTTAACGAGATCGTGGTATTTGATCTGAGTCTGGCCACTGGCCTATACGCACTAACCAACTACGCGGGAACAGTTATGGGCACTAGACATCGTGGTATCAGCCGAAGCCTTCATGACGTCAGCGACTGAGCGGCACGCGCCGGATTGGACCGTAAGCCTGCTCTTGTATTAAGGGGGCTAGGTCTACTTCTGGCCGCCCAGGCAACATGTAGGTGTGCAATGGGCGATGGGCCCAGACCCCTGCGCCATAGGATTTAGACCGGCATGCTGACGTCTCTGTTGTGCCTAGGTAGGGCTGCGACGTGTTGATCTTCTGAGGCGGGCATGACCCAAGAAATTGTGTCCGGACAAAGGGGATCGTGCGTGTTGGGAAATGTGGTGCACCCCTGTAGGGAAGTTTATCTATTCGAATAGTCGTGTCCCTCGGTAAAAGGACGACCCGGAGTTGTACCTTGACCTTATGACAACTAGAACCGGATACTTAATAAAACACACCCTTCCAAGTGCCAGATACAACCGGTGATCGCTCTCTCACATGGCGACGAGGGAAGGATTACCGGTTAGGATTATGCTATGCGATGATACTTGGTGAACTTGTTGGGGAACGTAGTAATTTCAAAAAATTTCCTACGCACACACAAGATCATGGTGATGCATAGAACCGAGAGGGGAGAGTGTTGTCTACATACCCTCGTAGACCGACAGCGGAAGTGTTATGACAATGCGGTTGATGTAGTCGTACGTCTTCACGGCCCGACCGATCAAGCACCGAAACTACGGCACCTCCGAGTTCTAGCACACGTTCAGCTCGATGACGATCCCCGGACTCCGATCCAGCAAAGTGTCGGGGAAGAGTTCCGTCAGCACGACGGCGTGGTGAAGATCTTGATGTTCTACCGTCGCAGGGCTTCACGTAAGCACTGCTACAATATTATCGAGGATTATGGTGGAGGGGGGCACCGCACACGGCTAAGAGAACGATCACGAAGATCAACTTGTGTGTCTATGGGGTGCCCCCTGCCCCCATATATAAAGGAGTGGAGGAGGGGAGGGCCAGCCCTTTCTATGGCGCGCCCTAGGGGAGTCCTACTCCCACCGGGAGTAGGATTCCCCCTTTCCTAGTCCAACTAGGAGTCCTTCCATGTAGTAGGAGTAGGAGACAAGGAAGGGGAAGAGGGAAGAGAAGGAAGGAGGGGGCGCCGCCCCTCCCCCTAGTCCAATTCGGACTAGTGAATGGGGGCGCGCGGCCTGCCTCTCCCTCTCCCCTAAAGCCCAATAAGGCCCATATACTTCTTCCCCCTTATTCCCGTAACTCCTTGGTACTCCGAAAAATACACGAACCACTCGGAACCTTTCCGATGTCCGAATATAGTCGTCCAATATATCGATCTTTATGTGTCGACCATTTCGAGACTCCTCGTCATGTCCAAGATCTCATCCAGGACTCCGAACTCCTTCGGTACATCAAAACTCATAAACTCATAATATAACTGTCATCGAAACCTTAAGCGTGCGGACCCTACGGGTTCGAGAACAATGTAGACATGACCGAGACATGTCTCTGGTCAATAACCAATAGTGGAACTTGGATGCTCATATTGGCTCCTACATATTCTACGAAGATCTTTATCGGTCAGACCGCATAACAACATACGTTATTCACTTTGTCATCGGTATGTTACTTGTCCGAGATTCGATCGTCGGTATCTCAATACCTAGTTCAATCTCGTTACCGGCAAGTCTCTTTACTCGTTTCGTAATACATCATCTCGCAACTAACTCATTAGTTGCAATGCTTGCAAGGCTTATGTGATGTGCATTACCGAGAGGGCCCAGAGATACCTCTTTGACAATCGGAGTGACAAATCATAATCTCGAAATACGCCAACCCAACATGTACCTCTGGAGACACCTATAGAGCTCCTTTATAATCACCCAGTTACGTTATGACGTTTGGTAGCACACAAAGTGTTCCTTCGGTAAACGGGAGTCGCATAATCTCATAGTCAAAGGAACATGTATAAGTTATGAAGAAAGCAATAGCAACATACTAAACAATCAAGCGCTAAGCTAACGGAATGGGTCAAGTCAATCACATCATTCTCCTAATGATGTGATCCCGTTAATCAAATAACAACTCTTTGTCTATGGTTAGGAAACATAACCATCTTCGATTAACGAGCTAGTCAAGTAGAGGCATACTAGTGATACTCGGTTTGTCTATGTATTCACACATGTATTATGTTTCCGGTTAATACAATTCTAGCATGAATAATAAACATTTATCATGAAATAAGGAAATAAATAATAACTTTATTATTGCCTCTAGGGCATATTTCCTTCAGTCTCCCACTTGCACTAGAGTCAATAAGCTAGTTCACATTGCCATGTGATTTAACACCAATAGTTCACATCATTATGTGACCAACACTCAAAGGGTTTACTAGAGTCAATAATCTAGTTCACATCGCTATGTGTTTAGCACCCAAGGAGTACTAAGGTGTGATCATGTTTTGCCTGTGAGAGAAGTTTAGTCAACGTGTCTGCCATATTCAGATCCGTATGTATTTTGCAAATTTCTATGTCAACAATGCTCTACACGGAGCTACTCTAGCTAACTGCTCCCACTTTCAATATGCATCCAGATTGAGACTTTAGAATCATCTGGATCAGTGTCAAAGTTTGCATCGACGTAACCCTTTACGACGAACCTTTTTTCACCTCCATAATCGAGAAACATATCCTTATTCCATTAAGGATAATTTTGACCGCTGTCCAGTGATCTACTCCTAGATCACTATTGTACTCCCTTGCGAACATCAGTGTAGGGTATACAATAGATCTGGTACACAGCATGGCATACTTTATAGAACCTATGGCTGATGCATAGGGAATGACTTTCATTCTCTTTCTATCTTCTGCCGTGGTCGGGTTTTGAGTCTTACTCAATTTCACACCTTGTAACACAGGCAAGAACTCTTTCTTTGACTGTTCCATTTTGAACTACTTCAAAATCTTGTCAAGGTATGTACTAATTGAAAAAACTTATCAAATGTCTTGATCTATCTCTATAGATCTTGATGCTCAATATGTAAGCAGCTTCACCGAGGTTTTCTTTGAAAAAATCCTTTCAAACACTCCTTTATGCTTTGCAGAATAATTCTACATTATTTCCGATCAACAATATGTCATTCACATATACTTATCAGGAATGTTGTAGTGCTCCCACTCACTTTCTTGTAAATACAGGCTTCACCGCAAGTCTGTATAAAACTATATGCTTTGATCAACTTATCAAAGCGTATATTCCAACTCCGAGATGCTTGCACCAGTCCATAGATGGATCGCTGGAGCTTGCATATTTAGTTAACACCTTTAGGATCGACAAAACCTTCTAGTTTCATTGTATACAACTCTTCTTTAGTAAATCCATTAAGGAATGCAGCTTTGTTTATCCATTTGCCAGATTTCATAAAATGCGGCAATCGCTAACATGATTTGGACAGACTTAAGCATAGATACGAGTGAGAAACTCTCATCATAGTTAACACCTTGAACTTGTCGAAAACCTTTTGCGACAATTCTAGCTTTGTAGATAGTAACACTACTATCAGCGTCCGTCTTCCTCTTGAAGATCCATTTATTTTCTATGGCTTGCCGATCATCGGGCAAATCCATCAAAGTCCATACTTTGTTCTCATACATGGATCATATCTCAGATTTCATGGCCTCAAACCATTTCGCGGAATTTGGGCTCAACATCGCTTCCTCATAGTTCGCAAGTTCATCATGGTCTAGTAACATGACTTCCAGAACAGGATTACCGTACCACTCTGGTGCGGATCTCACTCTGGTTTACCTACAAGATTCGGGAGTAACTTGATCTGAAGTTACATGATCATCATCATTAGCTTCCTCACTAATCGGTGTAGTAGTCACAGGAACAGATTTCTATGATGAACTACTTTCCGATAAGGGAGCAGGTATAGTTACCTCATCAAGTTCTACTTTCCTCCCACTCACTTCTTTCAAGAGAAACTCCTTCTTTGGAAAGGATCCATTCTCAGCAACGAATATCTTGCCTTCGGATCTATGGTAGAAGGTGTACCCAACATTTTCTTTTGGGTATCCTATGAAGACACACTTCTCCAATTTGGGTTTGAGCTTATCAAGTTGAAACTATTTCACATAAGCATTGCAACCTCAAACTTTAAGAAACGACAGCTTAGGTTTCTTGCCAAACCATAGTTCATACGGAGTCGTCTCAACAGATTTAGATGGTGCCCTATTTAACGTGAATGCAGCTGTCTCTAATGCATAACCCCAGAACGATAGTGGTAGATCGGTAATAGACATCATAGATCGCACCATATCTGATAAAGTACGGTTATGACATTCGGACACACCATTATGCTGTGGTGTTCCAGGTGGCGTGAGTAGTGAAACTATTTCACATTGTTTTTTTACTGAAGGCCAAACTCGTAACTCAAATATTTTACTTCTGCGATCATATCATAGAAACTTTTATTTTTGTTGATGATTCTCCACTTCACTCTGAAATTCTTTGAACTTTTCAAATGTTTCAGACTTGTGTTTCATCAAGTAGATATACTCATATCATCTCAAATCATCTGTGAATATCAGAAAATAATGATACCTGCCACGAGCCTCAATATTCATCGGACCACATAAATCAGTATGTATGATTTCCAAAAAATCTGTTGCTCGCTCCATTGTTCCGGAGGACGGAGTCTTAGTCATCTTGCCCATGAGGCATGGTTCGCAAGCATCAACTGATTCATAATCAAGTGATTCCAAAAGCCCATCAGCATGGATTTTCTTCATGCACTTTACACCAATATGACCTAAATGGCAGTGCCACAAATAAGTTGCACTATCATTATTAACTTTGCATCTTTTGGTTTCAATATTATGATTATGTGTATCACTACGATCGAGATCCAACGAACCATTTTCATTGGGTGTGTAACCATATAAGGTTTTATTCATGTAAACAGAACAACAATTTATTCTCTTACTTAAATGAATAACCGTATTGCAATAAACATGATCAAATCATATTTATGCTCAATGTAAACACCAAATAACACTTATTTAGGTTCAACACTAATCCCGAAAGTATAGGGAGTGTGCGATGATGATCATATCAATCTTGGAACTACTTCAAACACACATCGTCACCTTACCCTTAACTAGTCTCTGTTCATTCTGCAACTCCCGATTCAAGTTACTAATCTTAGCAACTGAACTAGTACCAAATACTGAGGGGTTGCTATGAACACTAGTAAAGTACACATCAATAACATGTATATCAAATATACCTTTGTTTACTTTGCCATCCTTTCTTATCCGCCAAATACTTGGGTAGTTCCGCTTCCAGTGACCAGTCCCTTTGCAGTAGAAGCACTTAGTCTCAGGCTTAGGACCAGACTTGGGCTTCTTCACTTGAGCAGCAACTTGCTTGCTGTTCTTCTTGAAGTTCCCCTTTTTTCCTTTGCCCTTTTCTTGGAACTAGTGGTCTCGTCAACCATCAACACTTGATGTTTTTCTTTATTTCTACCTTCGTCAATTTCAGCATTACGAAGAGCTTGGGAATCATTTCCGTTATCCCTTGCATATCATAGTTCATCACGAAGTTCTACTAACTTGGTGATGGTGACTAGAGAATTCTTTCAATCACTATTTTATCTGGAAGATTAACTCCCACTTGATTCAAGTGATTGTAGTACCCAGACAATCTGAGCACATGCTCACTAGTTGAGCGATTCTCCTCCATCTTTTAGCTATAGAACTTGTTGGAGACTTCATATCTCTCAACTCGGGTATTTGCTTGAAATATTAACTTCAACTCCTGGAATATCTCATATGGTCCATGACGTTCAAAACGTCTTTGAAGTCCCGATTCTAAGCCGTTAAGCATGGTGCACTAAACTATCAAGTAGTCATCATATTGAGCTAGCCAAACGTTCATAACGTCTGCATCTGCTCCTGCAATAGGTCTGTCACCTAGCGGTGCATCAAGGACATAATTCTTTTGTGCAGCAATGAGGATATTGATCTACAACACAATCACGGATCCAATCCGCATCATTGCTACTAATATCTTTCAACACAATTTTCTCTAGGAAGATATCAAAATAAACATATGAAAGCAACAATGTGAGCTATTGATCTACAACATAATTGGCAAAATACTACCAGGACTAAGTTCATAATAAATTTAAGTTCAATTAATCATATTACTTAATAACTCCCACTTAGATAGACATCCCTCTAATCATCTAAGTGATCACGTGATCCAAATCAACTAAACCATGTTCGATCATCACGTGAGATGGAGTAGTTTTCAATGGTGAACATCACTATGTTGATCATATCTACTATATGATTCACGCTCGACCTTTCGGTCTCCAGTGTTCCGAGGCCATATCTGTATATGCTAGGCTCGTCAAGTTTAACCTGAGTATTCCGCATGTGCAACTGCTTTGCACCCGTTGTATTTGAACATAGAGCCTATCACACCCGATCATCATGTGGTGTCTCAGCACGAAGAACTTTCGCAACGGTGCATACTTAGGGAGAACACTTATACCTTGAAATTTAGTGAGAGATCATCTTATAAAGCTACTATCGAACTAAGCAAAATAAGATGTATAAAAGATAAACATCATATGCAATCAAAATATGTGACATGATATGGCCATGATCATCTTGCGCCTTTGATCTCCATCTCCAAAGTACTGTCATGATCTCTATCGTCACCGGCATGACACCATGCTCTCCATCATCTTGATCTATATCAATGTGTCGTTACATGGTCGTCTCGCCAACAATTGCTCTTGCAACTATTGCTATCGCATAGCGATAAAGTAAAGCAATTTTTTGGCGCTTGCATCTTATGCAATGAGAGACAACCATAAGGATTTTGCCAGTTGCCGATAACTTCAACAAAACATGATCATCTCATACAACAACTTATATCTCATCACGTCTTGACCATATCACATCACAACATGCCCTGCATAAACAAGTTAGATGTCCTCTACTTTGTTGTTGCAAGTTTTACGTGGCTGCTACGGGCTTAGCAAGAACCAATCTTACCTACGCATCAAAACCACAACGATAGTTTGTCAAGTTGGTGCTGTTTTAACCTTCGCAAGGACCGGGCGTAGCCACACTCGGTTCAACTAAAGTTGGAGAAACTGACACCCGCCAGCCACCTGTGTGCAAAGCACGTCGGTAGAACCAGTCTCGCGTAAGCGTACGCGTAATGTCGGTCCGGGCCGCTTCATCCAACAATACCGCCGAACCAAAGTATGACATGCTGGTAAGCAGTATGACTTATATCGCCCACAACTCACTTGTGTTTTACTCGTGCATATAACATCAACACATAAAACCTAGGCTCTGATACCACTGTTGGGGAACGTAGTAATTTCAAAAAATTTCCTACGCACACGCAAGATCATGGTGATGCATAGCAACGAGAGGGGAGAGTGTTTTCTACGTACCCTCGTAGACCGACAGCGGAAGCGTTATGACAACGCGGTTGATGTAGTCGTACGTCTTCATGGCCTGACCGATCAAGCACCGAAACTACGGCACCTCCGAGTTCTAGCACACGTTCAGCTCGATGACGATCCCCGGACTCCGATCCAGCAAAGTGTCGGGGAAGAGTTCCGTCAGCATGACGGCGTGGTGACGATCTTGATGTTCTACCATCGTAGGGCTTCGCCTAAGCACTGCTACAATATTATCGAGGATTATGGTGGAGGGGGGGCACCGCACACGGCTAAGAGAACGATCACGGAGATCAACTTGTGTGTCTATGGGGTGCCCCTGCCCCGTATATAAAGGAGTGGAGGAGGGGAGGGCCAGCCCTTTCTATGGCGCGCCCTAGGGGAGTCCTACTCCCACCGGGAGTAGGATTCCCCCTTTCCTAGTCCAACTACGAGTCCTTCCATGTAGTAGGAGTAGGAGACAAAGAAGGGGAAGAGGGAAGAGAAGGAAGGAGGGGGCGCCGCCCCTCCCCCTAGTCCAATTCGGACTAGTCAATGGGGGGGGGTGGTGCGCGGCCTGCCTCTCCCTCTCCCCTAAAGCCCAATAAGGCCCATATACTTCTTCCCCCTTATTCCCGTAACTCCCCGGTACTCCGAAAAATACCCGAGCCACTCGGAACCTTTCTGATGTCCGAGTATAGTCGTCCAATATGTCGATCTTTACGTCTCGACCATCTCGAGACTCCTCGTCATGTCCCCGATCTCATCCAGGACTCCGAACTCCTTCGGTACATCAAAACTCATAAACTCATAACATAACTGTCATCGAAACCTTAAGCGTGCGGACCCTACGGGTTCGAGAACAATGTAGACATGACCGAAACACGTCTCCGGTCAATAACCAATAGCGGAACCTGGATGCTCATATTGGCTCCTACATATTCTACGAAGATCTTTATCGGTCAGACCACATAACAACATACGTTGTTCCCTTTGTCATCGGTATGTTACTTGCCCGAGATTCAATCGTCGGTATCTCAATACCTAGTTCAATCTCGTTACCGGCAAGTCTCTTTACTCGTTCCGTAATACATCATATCGCAACTAACTCATTAGTTGCAATGCTTGCAAGGCTTATGTGATGTGCATTACCGAGAGGGCCTAGAGATACCTCTCAGACAATCGGAGTGACAAATCCTAATCTTGAAATATGCCAACCCAACATGTACCTTTGGAGACACCTGTAGAGCTCCTTTATAATCACCCAGTTACATTGTGATGTTTGGTAGCACACAAAGTGTTCCTCCGATAAACGGGAGTTGCATAATCTCATAGTCATAGGAACATGTATAAGTTATGAAGAAAGCAATAGCAACATACTAAACGATCGAGCGCTAAGCTAACGGAATGGGTCAAGTCAATCACATCATTCTCCTAATGATGTGATCCCGTTAATCAAATAACAACTCTTTGTCTATGGTTAGGAAACATAACCATCTTTGATTAACGAGCTAGTCAAGTAGAGGCATACTAGTGACACTCGATTTGTCTATGTATTCACACATGTATTATGTTTCCGGTTAATACAATTCTAGCATGAATAATAAACATTTATCATGAAATAAGGAAATAAATAATAACTTTATTATTTCCTCTAGGGCATATTTCCTTCAGAACTTACCATCTACGTTCTTCTACATGCTGCAAGATGGAGGTTGCCAGAAGCGTAGTCTTCGATAGGACTAGCTATCCCCCTCTTATTCCAGCATTCTGCAGTTCAGTCCACATATGCTACCCCTTGTTCATTTGATACCAATGCATACATATGTAGTGTAGCTCCTTGCTTGCGAGTACTTTGGATGAGTACTCACGGTTGCTTTGCTCCCCCCTTTTCCCCTTTCTATACATGTCGTGGTTTTGTCACGACAGATGTCCTTGTGAAAGGACTTAGTCGTGGAGCCATCACTACGGGTTAGCTTAAAGGGGTTAAAGCGAACAAGGGACGTGAGAGTTTTATACTGGTTCGGCCCCTTACGGTGAAGATAAAAGCCTACTCCAGTTGTGATGGAATTGCTAGGGTTTCAATTACCAGGGAGCGAATCCTATTACGGTGAAGATAAACCATGACTATGAAGCCGGTTTAGCGAATCTGATGAAGGAGCGCTATGAGGTACTTTCATCACTTTTCCTTTCTTAAATCCAATTTGCAAGTACCAACTCTAGTTTCCCCCAAGGGCCGGTTTATGATGGCAATCATAAATCTTGACTTTGTAATATCTTAACCCTCGCATGCTTATCTTTCACATGTCAAGTGGTCTTTAAAATAAACCGGTACTTTATCATTGTGTTCCTGTACTTTTCACCTGTGTAGTCCCCAAGGGCCGGTTTATCTTTCCAAGGTAAACCGGGTCTTTAACCAATGCTTCAATTTGAATAGATGTACATTAGCCCCCAAGTGTCAAGGATAATGCTTGCATTGTACTTGGGACTTGCAAAAATTTCTGACAACAGAGCAAATAGGCATTAGCCCCCAAGTACAAAGTGCATAACTTGCTATGTGCTTGGTACTTCAAATATATACAGCCGACTGATGATATGTCATTCCTCGACAGGCTGAGCTGAGCAAAAAGGATAGCCAAACCTCTGATCTCCAAGAGAACATTAAATCTCAACAAGCGGAGGCTTCTAAAGCCAAGGAAGAACTTAGCACCGCCTTATCAACCATGGAGAAGCTGAAGGAGACCTTGAAGAAGGAGCGGGCGAATTGGGAGGAAGAAAAATCCGCTTTACAGAAGAAAGCTGAAGACGCAGCAGCAACTCTTAAACCGGTGGTTGAAGAACTGACCGGCTTAAAGCGGGAGATTAATGCCATGACCTCTGTTGTATTTGGTAAGTATCCTCATATGAAGTTTTTTCAATTCATACTATCTCATCAATGGTCGGTTTACTGATGCTTACGATGACAGGGACCCGCATTACTCATCTAGGCTCCGACATGCGGATGAAGCTCAAGGCTACCTATACTTTGATAGAACAGTTGTATTCCGGATCCCAATGAGTTATTTGCACTATTGCTTATAACAGGCCTCCTCCAACGCTGATAAAAGAAACCATCAAAAAGTTGTCCATGTTGCCTGCCCGGTTGGATGAACTTAAGAGATCAGCTGCAAGGTCAGGTGCGCTGACTGCGTAATCCGGGGCAAGGCGTGGATTCCAGATCTTGAACCGGCAGACATTGGCCAAAGCTATCCCGGCGTAAAAGAAGATGGTTCAAAATTCAACAATGATGATCTCCGAAGGCTGACAAGGGAACTGTGACCCATTGCAAGCAAATTGGCGGATGAAACGGATCTGTCTCATTACCAGCCGGTTTATGATGCTGATCAGAAGAGATATCCTGCGGCAACACATGACGTAGAAGATCTTGTTCCGCCAATTCATAAGCACACTTATGCCCCTGACATTGACCCTTCCAACCTTATAAGTGAAGAGGTCGTGTTCCAAGCTTTACCTGGAATCGATTGGACGACAATTGATTTCCAGCCACTAGGTAGAGAGGAGGAGGATGCACCAACTCAAGATGATCCTCAATCTTCAAGTCGTCCAGATGCTGAATCCTAAACCGGAGGTCGGTTTATCTGTCGCAGTCTGCCACTCGTTATCAAAACAATTATTCTGTGTGGGCTTTTAAAGCACTTTGTAATAGGCTAGTTTAAACACTTATTTGTTATGCCATCGAGTATGTTTATTTTGCTTGATACTGATAACTCGCCATGCCCTTGGGATCTATTATATGCATAGTCCATTGCGGCTTTATTTAATATGTTCCTGCATATAAGAACTTGAAAGTGTCCTAGTGGTTTACCACTGGACGGGTCATGATGCCCAAAATATATACATAACTTGGATGTATAACCAAGATTGTAATGACCAGATATAAAATAGATGATACATGTGATATATCTCGTTGGCTAACCAACTGTTGTTATAATAAGGGTGATAACACCAATCTGGAGTATTGATGACTCCTTTCATCCTAGCCGGTTCATATCAAAACCGTACCGGGTTATGATAAACACCAGTTTGTTCATATAATTCTGGTGACTTCTAGCCAAAACCAGACCAGATCAAATTAATGCCGGATTGTAACTGATCATGTACTAACAACTTAGCGTTGAAAGCCATGCTAGGTTGTAATAGACACCAGTTTTATCAGAAAATGTTCATAAATCCTTTATCAAAAGAGTTTAAATATTGCAAAAAATACCAGAAAAATATGCAAGGCTTTTCATGGGCTGCCAGGCCCTAAATCGAGGCTTTTCATGGGCTGCCAGGCCACTGAGTTAACCATTTTTCAAAGCCTTTTAAGATGGACCTCAATCTTTAACCAATCATCGTTTTAACTTTGACAAGTTCAGGGTCTATGAGATTGACTTGTCAAACGTTCCATGGGTCATACCAGGTTTACCTGGACGGAGTGGCTTACTTAAAGAGGCAGGATAACTCGGGGTTTTAGGTGAATGCACCTGGCTTCCAAGCCTGGCTTGATAGCCTATTGCAAGGGTACAAACTCTTTGTTCTTTGAGAAGCAAGGAGCCCCCAAGCAATATTTGAGCTGTGCTCAGTGGTACCTATGCTTGAGTTGTGCTTTGCAACAAACTCTCTTTGGTCCACATAATTTCCTTTTGGCTTTTAGCCTATCAAGAGGTATAGCTATGGTGTGAATACAACCAAGCCCCCTAGTGATTTCCCTTTTTTGTCTTTAAGCCAATCAAGAGGCGTAGCTATGGTTCGAATACGACCAAGCTCCCTAGTGATTTCCTTTCTCTATGCGTGGCATTATAAGCCGGGTTTAATAGAACTCCGCTTTATAAGTAGAAGCCCCCATGTAACCACACATTATGTAAAAAGAAAAGAGACCCCACTTTAGCTGAGGCTCCAGTTTATAATATATACATTTTTATAAATATGTACATAAGAAGAGCCTGTGGCTCAAGTATAATAAGGCCGAAGAAGAGCTATATTCCATGGCCACTGGGTCTCCTCCTCCCATTTACGTGAGTCTTTGTGCTCTCGAACATCGATAAGGTAGTATGACCCATTGTGCAGATTTTTGCTGACCACAAAAGGTCCTTCCCAAGGTGGGGATAACTTGTGCATATCAGTCTGATCCTAGATGAGCCGGAGCACCAGATCACCCTCTTGAAAAGTTCCGGTCTTAACCCGACGGTTGTGATAACGTCGGAGATCTTGTTGATAAATCGTCGAACGCACTGCTGCCAGATCACGCTCCTCATCTAACAGGTCCAGTGAGTCCTAATGTGCCTTCTCATTACCGCCTCTGCTCCGTAAACCATAAAGAAAGGCGTGTAACCCGTAGATCTATTTGTTGTGGTGTTGATACTCCATAACACGGAAGGTAACTCCTCCACCCAACAACCCGGTGTCCGCTTTAAAGGAACCATAAGCCGGGGTTTAATGCCTCTCAAAATCCCCTGATTTTCCCTTTCTGCTTGACCATTAGATTGGGGGTGAGCCACTGACGACACGTCAAGCCGGATGTGCTCACGTTGACAAAATTATTCCATGGCGCACTTGGACAGATTAGTACCATTATCAGTTATAATGCTATGTGGAAAACCAAACCAGAATATCATCTTTTGATGAATTGAACGGCCGTGGCTGCATCACACTTACTGATTGGCTCTGCCTCTACCCACTTGGTAGACTTATCAACCGCCACCAGTAGGTGGGTCTTCTTGTCTTTGGACCTTTTAATGGGTCCAACCATGTCTAGCCCCCAAGTTACATACGGCCAAGTGATTGGAATCATTCTCAACTCCTGGGCCGGAATATGAGCGCGGTGTGCAAACTTATGACAACCGTCACACCTCTTCACCAAATCCTCAGCATCAGCATGAGCCGTCAACCAATAGAAGCCGTGACGAAAAGCCTTAGCCACCAAGGATTTTGAACCGGCGTGGTGACCACAATCACCTTCGTGGATCTCTCGCAAGATCTCACAACCTTCTTGAGGAGACACACAACGCTGAATCGCCCATGTGACGTTGTAATGATGTAACTCCCCATTGAAAATGGTCATTGACTTGGATCGCCGGATTATCTGCCGGACCAAGGTTTCGTCGCCTGGTAACTCGCCCCGGTTCATGTAGGCTAGGTATGGGACTGTCCAATCCGGCATAACGTGAAGAGCCGCTACCAATTGAACCTCCGGATCAGGAATAGCCAACTCCTCCTCTGTGGGTAACTTGACCGACAGATTATGAGGTACGTCTAGGAAGAGATTGGGTGGCACCGGTTTACGCTGAGAGTCTAGGTGACTTAGAGCGTCCGCCGCTCCATTCTTTCGCCGGTCTATATGGTCAACCTGATAACCCTTGAAATGACCGGCCACTATGTCCACCTCTCGTCGATACGCTGCCATGAGCGGATCCTTGGAATCCCACATACCAGACACCTTCTGAGCCACCAGATCTGAGTCACCGAAGCACTTAACCCGGCTTAAATTCATCTCCTTAGCCATCCGAAGACCATGGAGCAAGGCTTCGTATTCAGCTGCATTGTTAGTACAAGGGAACATTAAGTGGAGAACATAACAAAACTTATCACCTCGTGGGAAAGTTAGTATGACTCCAGCCCCCGAGCCCTCTAGTTGTCTAGACCCATCAAAATGAATAGTCCAATACGTGTTATCTGGCTTTTCCTCTGGTGCCTGCAACACTGTCCAATCATTAATGAAGTCCACAAGTGCTTGGGACTTGATTGCTGTGTGAGGCGTATATTTTATCCCGTGAGGTCCAAGCTCAATAGCCCACTTGGCAATCCGGCCAGTTGCTTCTCTGTTTTGGATGATATCTCCCAGGGAGGCTGAACTAACCACTGTGATATGATGACCTTGAAAATAATGCTTGAGCTTCCGGCTTGCCATGAAAACTCCATACACCAGCTTCTGCCAATGTGGGTACCTCTGCTTTGATTCAATAAGCACCTCGCTAATGTAATAAACCGGCCGTTGAACCAGATACTCCTTTTTGGCCTCCTTGCGCTCAACCACAATAGCCACACTAACAGCCCGGGCATTAGCAGCCACATATAGCAATAAGGGCTATTTATCGACAGGAGCCGCAAGGATGGGCGGTTCGGCTAACTGTCTCTTCAAATCCTCGAACGCTTTATCAGCCGCGTCACTCCAGACGAAGTCATCCGTTTTCTTTAGCATCTGATACAAAGGGATAGCTTTCTCCCCAAGGCGACTGATAAACCGGCTTAATGCTGCAATCTGGCCCGCCAAACGCTGAATATCATTGATACATGCCGGTTTAACCAGAGAGGTGATAGTTGTGATCTTCTCCGGATTAGCCTCAATGCCCCTGTTAGACACCAGAAAACCCAAGAGTTTGCCTGCCGGAACACCAAAGACACATTTGGCCGGATTAAACATCATCTTATAGACCCGGAGGTTGTCAAAAGTCTCTCTCAGGTCATCTATAAATGTTTCCTCCTTCCTAGACTTCACCACAATATCATCCACATAAGCATGGACATTGCGCCCAATCTGTTTATGAAGACAATTCTAAACACAGCGTTGATACTTCGCCTGGGCACTCTTGAGCCCAAAAGGCATAGATACATAGCAGAAGGCTCCAAAGGGAGTTATGAAAGCTGTCTTCTCCTGGTCCTTAACTGCCATTTTGATCCAATGATAACCAGAATAAGCATCCAAAAAACACAAACGGTCACAACCCGCCGTAGCATCAATAATCTGATCAGTACGAGGGAGAGCAAAGGGATCAGTTGGACAGGCTTTGTTCAAGTCTTTGTAATCCACACACATATGCCAAGTGCCGTTTTTCTTAAGTACCAGCACCGGATTAGCTAGCCACTCAGGGTGAAAGACCTCTGAGGGAGTCCTGGATTAGGGGGTCTCCGGACAGCCGGACTGCATCCTTTGGCCGGACTGTTGGACTATGAAGATACAAGATTGAAGACTTAGTCCCGTGTCCGGATGGGACTTTCCTTGGCGTGGAAGGCAAGCTAGGCAATACGGATATGTAGATGTCCTCCCTTGTAACCGACTCTGTGTAACCCTAGCCCCCTCCGGTGTCTATATAAACCGGAGGGTTTAGTCCGTAGGACAACATACAATCATACCATAGGCTAGCTTCTAGGGTTTAGCCTCTACGATCTCATGGTAGATCAACTCTTGTAATACTCATATCATCAAGAACAATCAAGCAGGACGTAGGGTATTACCTCCATCAAGAGGGCCCGAACCTGGGTAAACATCGTGTCCCCTGCCTCCTGTTACCATCCACCTTAGACGCACAGTTCGGGACCCCCTAACCAAGATCCGCCGGTTTTGACACCGACATTGGTGCTTTCATTGAGAGTTCCACCGTGCCGTCACCATAAGGCTTGATGGCTTGTTCGATCATCGGTAACGATGCGGTCTAGGATGAGGTTTTCCTCCCTAGACAGATGTTCGTATTTGGCGGCTTCGCATTGCGGGCCAATTCGCTTGGCCATCTGGAGCAGATCGAGAGCTACGCCCCTGGCCATTAGGTCAGGTTCGGAAACTTAAACTACACTGCTGACATACGCGGAGACTTGATCTTCGACGGATTCGAGCCCATGTCAGGTGCGCCGCTCAGTCACGACGATCACGACGTAAGTCTGCCGTCGGACAATATTCGGGAGATCGCATCTGCAATTACTCCGGCCGTCAATTCGGAGCAAATCACGCCATCCAAAAGCGGAGGGATAGACCCCGCCATGGAGGCTGCACCCTCAGTGGTGATAGAGCCGGATACTGACTTCACCCCTTACGAGAGCCGTGTCGCCGAACCACTGGATTCATCTCCGACCACGGACTCCGAGCCGCTTACATCCATGCCCATCGAATACGACTAGGCACCGATCATGGAGTTCACCTCCGCGGATATCTTTCAGCACTCGCCTTTCGGCGATGTGCTAAATTCATTAAGGTCTCTCTCCTTGTCTGGAGAACCTTGGCCGAACTATGTCCGGCTAGAATGGGATGTGGACAATGGAGAAATTCGTTGCCCACCCACCACCCACTTAGTAGCCATTGTCGACAATTTAACCGACATGCTCGACTTCGACTCCGAAGGCATCGACGGTATGGACGACGATGCAGGAGACGGACATGAACCACCGCCCACAGGGCGCTGGACCGCCACCTCCTCATATGATATATACATGATGGACACCCCCAAAGAAGGCAATGGCGACGAGACAGCGGAGGATGACCCCTCCAAGAAGCAACCCAAGCGCCGACGTCAGCGGTGCCGCTCTAAGTCCCGCCACAGCAAAAGTAGGGA
Source organism: Triticum dicoccoides (assembly GCF_002162155.2). NCBI lineage: Eukaryota > Viridiplantae > Streptophyta > Magnoliopsida > Poales > Poaceae > Triticum > Triticum dicoccoides. Next base: position 606,116,817 of record NC_041388.1, read on the forward strand.
TACCGGCACAGGAGACAATAACACTCTGGATAGTGTCGAAGACAACCACAATCCCCTCCAGCATGATCTAGATCTGGAGGATGAACAAGCTAGCCCTCTAGAGCAGGCAGCAGATGGAGAACCAGAGGAGGACAATTACATGCCTCTCTCCGAAGACGAGGCAGGCCTCGGCGACGAAGAATCTATCGTGCCTGAGGATCCCGTCGAGCAGGAGCGTTTTAAGAGCCGGCTTATGGCCACAACAAATAGCCTGAAGAAAAAGCAACAACAACTTCAAGCTAATCAAGACTTGCTAGCAGATAGATGGACCGAAGTCCTTGCGGCCAAGGAATTCGAACTCGAGCGCCCCTACAAGAGTTACCCAAAATGCAGGTTGCTACCTCACCTCGATAAGAAAGCATTAAAACCTCCATCACCAGTGTACAATGCGGTTGACCGGCCACGGCGCGGCCGAGCCGGAGAGGCGTTTCAGCCCGAAGTTCAGCCTGCACCTTGCTGCCACTCAAACAAAAATACCAAGGCCCGGGGCAACACACGGGACCTGCGAGATGTATTGGACAGTAAGGCAAAACTCACAAGGTCAATATACGGGTCATGGGCGCGTGCGCCAACACGGGACGATGATCGTCGCGCCGGATACACAAAAGGTAAATCTGGCCGGGCCGAATACAGCAGACAATACTCATATGAACTGCGTCGTGATATAGCCCCGCACAGAGGCGCCACACACCCCCTATGCTTCACTGATGAAGTTATGGATCATGAATTCTCGGAGGGTTTTAAACCCGTAAATATCGAATCATATGATGGTACAACAGATCCCGCCGTATGGATTGAGGATTTTCTCATTCACATCCACATGGCTCGCGGTGATGATCTACATTCCATCAAGTACCTCCCACTAAAACTCAAAGGACCAGCTTGGCATTGGCTGAATAGCTTGCCAGCAAACTCCGTCGGCAGTTGGGAGGACTTGGAAGACGCATTCCTTGACAACTTCCAGGGCATTTACGTGCGACCACCGGATGCTGATGACTTGAGCCATATAACTCAGCAGCCAGGGGAATCGGCCAGACAATTCTGGACGCGGTTCATGACTAAGAAAAACCAAATTGTCGACTGTCCAGATGCGGAGGCCTTAGCGGCATTCAAGCATAACATCCGCGATGAGTGGCTCACCCGGCACCTCGGCTAGGAGAAGCCGAAGTCTATGGCAGCCCTCACGACACTCATGACCCGATTTTGCACGGGGGAGGATAGCTGGATGGCTCGCAGCAACAACACATCCAGGAATCCGGGCACTCCGGATAACAAAGATGCCAACGGCAAACTGATACGTCCATTTTGCATCATGCTTTTATATCAATATTTATTGCATTATGGGCTATTATTACACATTATGTCACAATACTTATGCCTATTCTCTCTTATTTTACAAGGTTTACATAAAGAGGGAGAATGCCGGCAGCTGGGATTCTGGCTGGAAAAGGAGCAAATATTAGAGACCTATTCTGCACAGCTCCGAAAGTCATGAAACTTCAAGGATGATGTTTTCCAAATATATAAAAAACATTGGGCTCAAGAACTTCACTAGGGGGGCCACACCCTGCCCACGAGGGTGGGGGCGCGCCCTACCCCCTGGGCGCGCCCCCTACCTCGTGGGCCCCCTGGTGGCCCTCTGGTAACCATCTTCTGCTATATGGACTCTTTCGATGGAAAAAAATCAGAAGCCATCTTCTCGGACGAAACTCCGCCGCCACGAGGCGGAACCTCGGCGAAACCAATCTAGGGTTCTGGCGGGGTTGTTCTGCCGGGGAAACTTTCCTCCCGGAGGGGGAAATCATCGCCATCATCATCGCCAACGCTCCTCTCATCGGGAGAGGGCAATCTCCATCAACATCTTCATCAACACCATCTCATCTCAAAACCCTTGTTCATCTCTTGTATCCAATTCTTGTCTCCAAGTCCGGGATTGGTGCTAGTAGGTTGCTAGTAGTGTTAATTGCTCCTTGTAGTTGATGCTAGTGGGTTTAATTGGTGGAAGATCATATGTTCAGATCCTATATGCACATTAATACCCCTCTGATTATGAACATGTTTATGCTTTGTGAGTAGTTACTTTTGTTCCTAAGGACATGGGAGAAGTCTTGCTATTAGTAGTCATGTGAAATTGGTATTCGTTCGATATTTTGATGAGATGTATGTTGTCTCTCCTCTAGTGGTGTTATGTGAACGTCGACTACATGACACTTCACCATTGTTTGGGCCTAGAGGAAGGCATTGGGAAGTAATAAGTAGATGATGGGTTGCTAGAGTGACAGAATCTTAAACCCTAGTTTATGCGTTGCTTCGTAAGGGGCTGATTTGGATCCATATGTTTCATGCTATGGTTAGGTTTACCTTAATACGTTTGTTGTATCTGCAGATGCTTGCAATAGAGGTTAATCATAAGTGGGATGCGTGTCCAAGTAAGGGCAGCACCTAAGCACCGGTCCACCCACATACCAAATTATCAAAGTACCGAACGTGAATCATATGAGCGTGATGAAAACTAGCTTGACGATATTCCCATGTGTCCTCTGGAGCGCTTTACGTCATATAAGAGTTTATCCAGGCTTGTCCTTTGCTACAAAAAGGATTGGGCCACCTTGCTGCACCTTATTTACTTTTGTTACTTGTTGCTCGTTACAAATTATCTTATCACAAAACTATCTGTTACTACTTATTTCAGTACTTGTAGAGAATACCTTGCTGGAAACCGCTTATCATTTCCTTCTGCTCCTCGTTGGGTTCGACACTCTTACTTATCGAAAGGACTATGATAGATCCCCTATACTTGTGGATACATCCAGTCTGGACCGCATACTCGCTCGTCAATGTCAAATTCATGGCACCCCAGAAACGCCGGCCACCCATACCAACAGAGAACGCTGGGTCTTCAAACAAGCCGACAAGGCAGGCGCCAAATGATACGTCTCCAACGTATCTATAATTTTTGATTGCTCCATGCTATATTATCTACTATTTTGGACATTATTGGGCTTTATTATCCATTTTTATATTATTTTTGGGATTAACCTATTAACCGGAGGCCCAGCCCAAAATTGCTGTTTTTTGCCTGTTTTAGGGTTTCGAAGAAAAGGTATATCAAGCGGAGTCCAAACAGAATGAAACCTTCGGGAACGTGATTTTCTCATCGAATACAATTCAGGAGACTTGGACCCTACGTCAAGCCACGTAACAGGAGCCCGCGAGGTAGGGGGCACGCCTACCCCCCCTAGGCGCGCCCTCCATCCTCGTGGGGCCCCTGTTGCTCCACCGATGTACTTCTTCCTCCTATATATACCCACGTACCCCCAAACGATCAGATACGGAGCCAAAACCCTAATTCCACCACCGTAACTTTCTGTATCCACGAGATCCCATCTTGGGGCCTGTTCCGGAGCTCCGCCGGAGGGGGCATCAATCACGGAGGGCTTCTACATCAACACCATAGCCTCTCCGATGAAGTGTGAGTAGTTTACTTCAGACCTATGGGTCCATAGTTAGTAGCTAGATGGATTCTTCTCTCTTTTTGGATCTCAATATAATGTTCTCCCCCTCTCTTGTGGAGATCTATTCGATGTAATCTTCTTTTTACGGTGTGTTTGTTGAGATTGATGAATTGTGGGTTTATGAATAAGTCTATCTATGAATAATATTTGAATCTTCTCAGAATTCTTTTATGTATGATTGGTTATCTTTGCAAGTATCTTCGAATTATCAGTTTGGTTTGGCCTACTAGATTGATCTTTCTTGCAATGGGAGAAGTGCTTAGCTTTGGATTCAATCTTGCGGTGTCCTTTCCTGGTGACAGTAAGGGCAGCAAGGCACGTATTGTATTTTTGCCATCGAGGATAACAAGATGTGGTTTTCTTCATATTGCATGAGTCTATCCCTCTACATCATGTCATCTTGCTTAAGGCGTTACTCTGTTTTAACTTAATACTCTAGATGCATGCTGGATAGAGGTCGATGAGTGGAGTAATAGTAGTAGATGCAGGCATGAGTCGGTCTACTTGTCTCGGACGTGATGCCTATATACATGATCATACCTAGATATTCTCATAACTATGCTCAATTCTGTCAATTGCTCAATAGTAATTTGTTCACCCACTGTAGAATACTTATGCTCTCGAGAGAAGCCACTAGTGAAACCTATGGCCCCTGGGTCTATCTTTATCATATCAATCTCCTACTACTTAGTTATTTACTTTCCTATTTACTTTGCTTTACTTTGCATCTTTATCATAAAAATAATAAAAATCTTATCTTATCATATCTATCAGATCTCACTCTCGTAAGTGGCCCTATAGGGATTGACAACCCCTATTTGCGTTGGTTGCAAGGATTTATTTGTTTTGTGCAGGTACGAGGGACTTGCGCGTAGCCTCCTACTGGATTGATACCTTGGTTCTCAAAAACTAAGGGAAATACTTATGCTACTTTGCTGCATCATCCCTTCCTCTTTGGGGAAAACCAACGCTGTGCTCAAAGAGGTAGCAAGAAGGATTTCTGGCGCCGTTGCCGGGGAGGCCTACGCAAAAGTCGACATACCAAGTACCCATCACATACCCTTATCTCCCGCATTACATTATTTGCCATTTGCCTCTCATTTTCCTCTCCCCCAATTCACCCTTGCCGTTTTATTCGCCCTCTCTCTCTATCCTCCCTCTCTATTCGCCTCTTTTTGCCCGCTTGCTTTTTGTTTGCTTGTTTGTTAGTTTGCCTGCTTGTCGTTATGGCTAGTCCCTTATCTTCTCTGTTGACCCCTGAGTTCGAAATCTTTCACTTTAAACAAAGGTTAGGAGAAAACTTAAAAGATGCCTAGTTCAGAATAATGGAATCTCATCGTAATTGTACCTCTGAAATAAATTTGAGAATTTTGCTTCACAATTTTTATGTTGGATTAAATATGTCTCATAGACAACTCTTGGATTGCGTTGCCAAAGGCAATTTTATTAAAATCGATCCCCATATTGCACTTGAAATCATAGAAGGTATAGTGGGAACACTACCTCAACAAAAGGGGCCTCATCCTACCCAGGAAGAGACACAAGTTTTTGAAAAAATTTGTGAAGTTACTAAAATCTTGCAAAAATCTCTTGAACCTCTTAAGAACATTAGTGTAAATATTCACCGCATGAATATGTTGATTACCCTTTGCAATAAGCGGTTGGATTCATTAGATCTAAAAATTTCAGAATATGAAGGGAAACGTAAAGAACCTCCCGGATTCGAACTTGATTCCGCTAAAAAGTTGAAAACCAAAGATGGCAATACCTAGATCTATTCTTGCTTGTTATGCCTAGCTAAGGGCGTTAAACGATAGCACTTGTTGGGAGGCAACCCAATTTTATTTTTTATTCCTTGCTTTTTGCCCCTGCTTAGTAATAAATAAATTATTTAGACTCTGTCTTGGTAGTGTTTTTTTGTGTTTAATTAGTGTTTTTTCCAAGTAGAACCGTTGGGAAGACTTGGGGAAAGTCTTGTTGAACTTGCTGTAAAAAACAGAAACTTTAGCGCTCACGAGAACTGCTGTAATTTTTGTTTGGAAAGTGCTTTTTAGTTAATTATTTTTGCAGATTATTAATAGATAAATTCCTAACGTCCAGCAATTTATTTTAGAATTTTTGGGGTTCCAGATCTTGTGCTAGCTACAGAATACTACAGACTGTTCTGTTTTTGACAGATTCTGTTTTGCGTGTGTTGTTTGCTTATTTTGATGAATCTATGGCTAGTAAAATAGTTTATGAACCGTAGAGAAGTTGGAATACAGTAGGTATAACACCCATATAAATAAAGAATGAGTTCATTACAGTACCTTGAAGTGGTCTTTTGTTTTCTTTCGCTAACGGAGCTCATGAGTTTTCTACTTTAAGTTTTGTGTTGTGAAATTTTCAAGTTTTGGGTAAAGATATGATGGATTATGGAACGAGGAGTGGCAAGAGCCTAAGCTTGGGGATGCCCATGGCACCCCCAAGATAATCTAAGGACACCTAAAAGCCAAAGCTTGGGGATGCCTCAGAAGGCATCCCCTCTTTCATCTACTTCTATCGGTAACTTTACTTGGAGCTATATTTTTATTTATCACATGATATGTGTTTTGCTTGGAGCGTCTTGTATGATTTGAGTCTTTGCTTATTAGTTTACCACAATCATCCTTGCTGTACACACCTTTCGAGAGAGCCATACATGATTTGGAATTCGTTAGAATACTCTATGTGCTTCGCTTATATCTTTTGAGTTATATAATTTTGCTCTAGTGCTTCACTTACATCTTTTAGAGCACGGTGGTGGATTTGTTTTATAGAAACTATTGATCTCTCATGCTTCACTTAGATTATTTTGAGAGTCTTAAATAGCATGGTAATTTGCTTAAAATCCTAATATGCTAGGTATTCAAGATTAGTAAAATTTTCTTATGAGTGTTTTGAATACTAAGAGAAGTTTGAGGCTTGATGATTGTTTTGAGACATGGAGGTAATAATATCAAAGTCGTGCTAGTTGAGTAGTTGTGAAATTTAGAAATACTTGTGAGGGAGTCCTGGATTAGGGGGTGTTCGGATAGCCGGACTATAACCTTTGGCCGGACTCTTGTAATATGAAGATACAAGATTGAAGACTTCGTCCCTTGTCCGGATTGGACTTTCCTTGGCGTGGAAGGCAAGCTTGGCAATACGGATATGTAGATCTCCTCCCATTGTAACCGAATCTGTGTAACCCTAGCCCTCTCCGGTGTCTATATAAACCGGAGGGTTTTAGTCCGTAGGACGAAGGACAATCATACCATAGGCTAGCTTCTAGGGTTTAGCCTCTTTGATCTCGTGGTAGATTTACTCTTGTACTACCTATATCATCAATATTAATCAAGCAGGAGTAGGGTTTTACCCCCATCGAGAGGGCCCGAACCTGGGTAAAAACATTGTGTCCCTTGTCTCCTGTTACCATCCACCTAGACGCACAGTTCAGGACCGCCTACCCGAGATCCGCCGGTTTTGACACCGACATTGGTGCTTTCATTGAGAGTTCCTTTGAGTCACCACCTTTAGGCCCAATGGCTCCTCCAATCATCAACAACGATGCGGGCCAGGGTGAGACCTTTCTCCCCGGACAGATCTTCGTGTTCGGCGGCTTTGCACTGTGGGCTAATTCGCTTGGCCATCTGGAGCAGATTGAAAGCTACGCCCCTGGCCGTCAGGTCAGATTTGGAAGTTTGAACTACACGGCTGACATCCGCGGAGAATTGATCTTCGACGGATCCGAGCCACAACCAAGCGCGCCGCACTGTCACGATGGGCATGCCTTAGCTCTACCGCCGAACAGTGCCCTGGAGGCCGCGCCCGCACCAGCTCCGACCCTTAGCTTGGAGCCAACTGCGCCGATCGAGGGCGGGTGGCTAGACACCGCCTCGGGGGCTTCAGTCTCAATGGCGATCGAGCCAAACACCAGCTTTATCCTCTGCGAAGCCCGTGACTCCAAGGTGCCGGACCCTGCTCCCGACTCCAAACCCTCCGCGCCCTTGCCAATCGAATCCGATTGGGCGCCGATTATGGAATTCACCGTCATAGATATCTTTCAGCACTCGCCCTTCGGCGACATTCCGAATTCACTAAGGTCTCTCTCTTTGTTAGGAGAGCCCTGGCCGGATTATGGCCAACATGATTGGGATGCGGACAACGAAGAAATTCGACGCCCACCCACCACCCACTTCGTAGCCACTGTCGATGATTTAATAGACATGCTTGACTTCGACTCCGAAGACATCGACGGCATGGATGATGATGTAGGAGGCAAACAGGAACCAGCGCCCACAGGGCACTGGACAGCCACCCCATCCTACGATGTATACATGGTGGACACACCCAAAGGAAACGACGAGGACGAATGGGAGGACACAACGAAGGGTCGTTCCTCCGAAAAGCAGTCAAAGCGGCGGTGTAAGCGCCGCTCCAAGCCCCGCCTCGACAGAGACAGCGGTCATACAGACCCAGCCACAGAGCAGGGTCGGCCGGCGAACGATGAACATGGCATCGAGCAACCGTCCGAACAAGGCAACTTGGATAAACAAACCGCACAACCTGTCCCCAGCGAAGATAACAGTCTAGACGACCTCACGCCGGACAAGTTCCTGGAGCAGAAGAACCTCCACAAAAGGCTCGTCGCCACTGCGCGTAGCCTGAAAAAGCAGAAGCAGAAGCTCAAAACTGCGGAAGATGCACGCAGAATCAGGTGGAGCAAAGTACTCAACACCGCAGACAAATACGGTGACAGTCGCCACACAAAAGCTACCCGTAGCGAAAGCTCCTGCCTGAATTTGATGAGGAGGCCTTAGAACCTCTGCAATCAACAAATAAGGAAGCCACTCGGTCGGATAAACGACCCCATGGCCAATATAGAGCGGCAAGAGGCGCCGCACACAAGCCAGCACGCGACCCACTCAAGGATTCGCATCAAAAAGATGGCCCAGCCAGATCTATCGATGGGCCAAGAAAGCAAGCTTTAGTAAGCAATGCAACATAACAAACATCCGAACACTACGGCACACCCAAATACAGGGGTGCCGCACCCCCCTATGTTTCACCGATGAGGTGCTGGACCATGAATTTCTAGTGGGATTCAAGCTGTAAACATAGAGGCGTACGACGAAACGACAAACCCTGGAGTCTGGATTGAGGACCATATCCTCCATATCCATATGTCCAGAGGAGACGATTTCCACGCCATAAAATACTTACCCCTCAAGCTCAAAGGGCCAGCCCGGCATTGGCTTAAAGGCCTTCCCGAAAACACCATTGGAAGTTGGGAAGAGCTCGAGGATGCTTTTCGGGAAAATTTTCAAGGGACCTATGTCCGGCCTCCGGATGCAGACGATTTAAGTCATATAACTCAACAGCCCGGAGAGTCAGCCTGGAAACTCTGGAACAAATTTATTACTAAAAAGAACCAGATAGTCGACTGTCCGAACGCCGAAGCCTTAGCAGCTTTCAAACACAACGTTCGAGAGGAATGGCTCACCAGACACCTCGGCCAAGAAAAGCCAAGAACAATGGCCGCATTAACAAGCCTCATGACCCGCTTTTGCGCGGGAGAGGACAGCTGGTTGGCAAGATGCAGCACCAGCGACCCAAGTACATCCGAAGTTAGAGACGAAAACGGGAAACCGCGTCGCAGCAAGGACCAGCACCGGAATAAGGGAAACAGCCCGAAGAGCATGACAGTCAACACCGGATTCAAAAGCTCTCGGCAGGGTCAGAAAAAGCTGCCCCTCAAGGATAACAGGGACGAGCTATCTAGCCTAAACAAAATCTTGGACAAAATATCTCAAATCCACAGCACTCCCGGGAAGCCTGCAAACCATACCCATAGAGAATGTTGGGTCTTCAAGCAATCCGGCAAACTCAATGCCGAACACAAGGGGCTCGATACACCAAGTGAGGACGATGACGAATCCCACAAGCAGAGCACCAGGAAACAAAAGAATTTCCCACAAGAAGTCAAAACAGTAAACTTACTTCACGTGACAAAAGGGAAAAACAAAGTGGCGCCTATAGAGATACGCGCCATGCAGCCTATCACAAAGGAGTCTCGCCACTGGTTGTTAAAATGGATCACCTTCGACCATCAGGATTACTCCGGAAGTATCCGGAACGCAGGTTGGACCGCCTTGGTATTAGATCCGATAATCGATGGATTCCACTTTACACAAGTCCTGATGGACGGCGGCAGTGGTCTAAACCTGCTATATCAGGACACAGTCCGCAAAATGGGGATGGACCCAACAAAAATTCTCCATAGCAACACTTCCTTTAAAGGAGTAACGCCAGGCCCGGATGCCCATTGCATGGGTTCTCTCCTGCTAGAAGTAATGTTTGGTTCCCCCGATAACTTCCGCCACGAAAAGCTAACCTTCCACATCGCCCCATTTTGAAGTGGTTATCAAGCACTACTGGGATGCGAAGCTTTCGCCTGCTTTAACACAATAACGCATTATGCATCTCTCACGCTTAAGATGCTCGGCCCACGAGGCATCATCTCACTAAAGGGAAACATTGAATGTTCCTCGCGCGTAGAAGACTATACGGCTGCCTTGACAGCCACACATTAAAACAGCTTCACCAACAAAACCATCTAATAGGTCATTAAGACCACGGACACGGCTAGGCAAGTCCGGAGGAAACTTATAATTGATAAAGGTTTTTGTAGCCGTACACCCCTATACAAGGGGCTCCGCATATGTAAAATAAGCGACAATAAGGCTCAATTTTCCCCATCTTGAATTATACTTTGTTTACTTGGTACAACATATATTTCGCACGGCTATTCTTTTTCAACTAAGTTCCTCTCTTTTACAGATGAACACCGTGATACACCCGTCCAGGACACAGCGCAATAGAGACACAGGCGCATACGTGCAGCAGGGACCCATCCCAAGGATTCTCTTTAGATTAAGACCCTGCGTAAACCTTTTTCACTGCCTCTTGTTGTTACACATCCCCCGGATTCACAGTATAACCGAGGAGGAGGCTGGCGTCTTGGCATGTGTCCACGTCAGAATTTCGCACGTACCTGGACAACAGGGGCTTATTATCATGGGCATTGCTCAACCCGTTTTTATAAAGACGAATACCTTAGGGAGTATTCGGCGTCGCGAGTTTGGCCTTATATGCATCAGCTCTGAATCATGTCTTTGGTCAAATGTTGGGTTTGCCCAGCTCCTGTGTTTTGCTGCCTTACGTTCCGCTCTATCGGCTAAGGCGGCACCAGGAGAACTACTGCTATTGTGCCCCGGTTCAGCCAGGCGAGCACCTTAGTAGAGAAAGCCGAAAACTGACTGTCATGATATAGCGTGAGACTGGTCAACCACTCGATGACCTATCGGAGTCTTCGGGATTCCTCCGCATTAACGAAGGGCCATTTCCCGGCCAAGCACACACGCGCCCCGAGTTCGGGCGAGCGCGGCGCCACCAGGGGCTATATAGTAGCCCCCCTGTCAAACTCCTATGGCTAAGTGAAAGTGATAAAGCATTATAGTCCGAATGCCTAGTTCGCTGTGCTATAACCTCCTTCATGGACCAAGACGTTGGATCAAGTGTGAGAATGCGCCTTCTGCGAACACCCCCGCATTATATGCGTGGGGGCTGAAGCCGACGACTGCCATCTTTCAGATTATATACACATATACCTCAACGGCCGCACAGGAGGCATTATAATACTTGCAGGCACAAGTATAAAAAGCTTCTACAATTCATCAAAATATTGTTTTACAATAATACACGTTATTCGAACATAATATCCTTCGAGCAGTGCGTGTCTATTAAACGAGCGCCTTGCAGAACTTCCTGAAAATAGTGCTCAGCAGCTATTCGGCCTCCGTCCGAATCTTGGGATGCAACAGCGATGGCCTCCATCTCCGCCCAGTATGTCTTGACACGGGCAAGGGCCATCCGCGCACCCTCTATGCATGCTGACCTCTTCATCGCATTGATATGCGATACGGCACCAAGGAACTCCTGCACCAAGCTAAAATAACTGTTCGGCTTTGGCCTTTCTGGCCACAGATGATTAACGACATCCTTCATGGCGAGTCCGGACAACCTATTCAGTTCGGCCCATTCGGCCAAACGATCGGTCAACGGAAGCGGACGCTCCGTATTGTTGAATTGTGACCAGAAGAGGTTCTCCACTTCGCTATCTTTCTGATCCTGGAAATGTTCGGCCGGATCAGCGGCACTCGCAGCTAAATCCAGATATGCGTCCACCGAACTCCACATCCGGTCCAATGGAGCATATTTAGGATCTCCGAACTTCATCCGCAGCATAAAGGGCTTTCCAACCGCGATATCTCCGGCCTGACGCAACTCCTCTTTCATCGCTCTCATCGCAGAACAAGCATCCTTGGCCGCTGTAGTGGCCTTCTCCAGGTCTGTCCGCTCCGCCCGATCTTCTTTTTCAAGAAGCTTGCAGCGGTCAGCAGCGTTCTTTAACTTCACAGGCATTTTGGCCATTTCCTTCTTGCTTCGGCAGTGAGCAGTCTGTTCGGCTTTCAGCTCTTCAATTGCCTTTACGGCAGCCGCATCACTTCTCCTGGCTTGCTCCTTGGCTCGGGCAAGTTCTGCCCGAAGGTTCTCCATGGCAGCAGCCCCATCTGCATCAAGCGCACACACTGTAAGATACTGGCATCAAGCTCCTCTTACCAGGTGTCTCCGAAGAAATTACATACCTTGTGCCTCGTCAAGCCGCTTGTTGATAAGCGCGATGTCGGCATCTGCCACATCAAGTTGCCGCGTTAGCTCGGCAAACTCATTAGTCCGGCTGGCCACTGGACACTTTGCCACCTACATAGGAGGGCGGCAAAATTACACCTGGGACTATGATCCTCTCCGTGCTGTCGTCTTCGACAACACACAGAGTCTCAGGGGCTACTATCTACACAGGGCGCATCTTATATGCGGAACTGTCAAAAGGTACATCACCTCGCGTACCTCAAAACCTGTCAGTAAACTCCTGACGGCCTCGTGCAACCGGCTTTCGACGGACGAAATCCTTTCAATTACCGTACCCATCAACGTACGGTGTTCCTCTGAGATAGACGCTCGCCCTAACAAATCCTTCAGTTCATCCGACCGAGCACCAGGCGGTGCCGGACTCGTTCGATGGCCTTTTTTAAAGACCGAACACGGATGGCCTTGGGGGGCCATATGACTGCCTTCGGCCCTGCCGGATTCAGAGAAACCCTCTGCGACGATACCTCAGGATCGCCCGCCTCGTAAGGCGGTACGGTAGGGGGAGGCGTTCCGCTCTCCATCATCTCCGGAAGAAGATCCCCCGAAGATGAGCTCTGGTGAGAAGGGCTGAGATCCGAACTACAAGGTAAAATTTTGGTTATTTTCCTCAGAAATAAAACAAGGATTTCTCTCATTTTAAACCTCCCCTCTCTACTTACGCCTCGATGGAGGGATGATCCCCTTAAGGGCATAATACGTCCGAGGCATCCCCCGGCACAGGACCCTCTGGCAAAGATTTCTTCCCCCGCTTTGAGACCATGGACTCCGGGTCTTTAGAGGCAGTCCTCTTCCTCCCCTGAGTAGAGGAATTTTCGATTCCTCCTTTCCAGACAGCCTCCTTCAGGGAGGCAGCACCTTCTTTGTCCCCCCTTCGCTTTCTTCCGAAGGCACGATCTCCAGCATCCTGGTTAAAACGGGATCCGGCGAGGTCTCGGGAAGGGGGGGGGGCGGACACCTGATTAATTTCGCCTTCGCTACCCACTCCTGTTTCAAAGACAACTCTTTTAAGGGTGATGTTGTGATAAATGAAGGGATGGTGTGTCCGGGCACAGGGCTACTTACTTGAGTATCCGGACGATTGCAGCTCAGACCCGCGTCCTCCGTAGAATCCGGACACACTACTTGTGGTCCGAAGAACAATTTGTACATTTCCACGGGCGTCATGCCAAGAAAATGTTGGAGAACTCGTGGTCCCTCTGGGTTGAGCTCCCACAGGCGGAGGGGGCGACGTTTGCAGGGCAGAACTCGGCGAATTAACATAACCTGCGTCACCATGACCAGACTGATGTCTCTTTCTAGGAGATCACGGATGCGGCCCCGCAACACGGGCATGTCTTTGCCGACCCCCAGTCTAGCCCCTTATTGACCCATGACGCCAGTCGTGGCGGGGGACCCGAGCGGAAAGCAGGCAGCGCCACCAACCTGGTGCTCCTGGGAGCTGTGATATAAAACCTCTCTTGTTGCCATAAGCTGAACTCCTCTCGAAAAGAGCCCTCGGGCCATGGAGCGTCAGCATTCTTGCTTATAACAGCGCCTCCGCACTCCGCGTGCTGTCCCTCAATCATCTTCGGCTCTACTTTAAAGGTCTTAATCCACAATCCGAAGTGAGGAGTAATACGGAGGAAGGCTTCGCACACGACAATGAACGATGAGATGTGAAGGATGGACTCCGGGGCTAAGTCATGAAATTCCAGCCCATAATAAAACATGAGCCCCCTCACGAAGGGATTCGTCGCGAAGCCTAGCCCTCATAGGAAGTGAGACACGAACACCACGCTCTCACCAGGCTTGGGAGTAGGAATAACCTGCCCGTGAGTAGGTAGCCTATGCGAGATTTCGCCGGTCAAAAACCTGGCCTCTCTCAACTTTAGCACGTCTTCCTCCGTGATGGAGGAAGGCGTCCATCGGCCTCGAAGGTCGGAGCCAGACATCGTCGAAGGTCCGAAGCGCCTGAACTCTGGGGCCTTGGGTGTTGGAACTCGAGGCGAAGGGCGAATTTGATTGAGATCAAAAGAAAGGAGTAAGGCCTTGGTCTCTTTATAAGAGGTTGAATACTAAGAGCCCTCCCCGTGACCGTTTGGGACTCGCCTTTGATCGAGGAGACACACCAACGGGCACAATTGGGTTACCCACGTTCGTATTGATGAGAATCCCGTAAATAAAGCAGACACGATCTCTGCTTCGACAAGACGTGCCAAGGAAACCGCCTCGCAAAACGCACTAAGGTGGGACAGTAAAAATGGTTCAAATAAAGGCTTGGCTATGGCGTGATGACACGCTATGGAATACATCAGCAGATTAGACTTGTGTAAATATTATTCTCTCTATGGCAGTATGTGGAACTTATTTTGCAGAGTCGGACACTATCCTTGTGTTCAAAATCTTCTATGAAGTATTCGGAGGAGGAACCCGCCTTGCAATGCCGAAGACAATCTACGCGCCGGACTCGTCGTCATTGAAGCCTGGTTTAGGGGCTACTGAGGGAGTCCTAGATTAGGGGGTGTCCGGATAGCCGGACTATAACCTTTGGCCGGACTCTTGGACTATGAAGATACAAGATTGAAGACTTCGTCCCGTGTCCGGATGGGACTTTCCTTGGCGTGGAAGGCAAGCTTGGCAATACGGATATGTAGATCTCCTCCCATTGTAACCGACTCTGTGTAACCCTAGCCCTCTCCGGTGTCTATATAAACCAGAGGGTTTTAGTCCATAGGACAAAGGACAATCATACCATAGGCTAGCTTCTAGGGTTTAGCCTCTTTGATCTCGTGGTAGATCTACTCTTGTACTACCTATATCATCAATATTAATCAAGCAGGAGTAGGGTTTTACCTCCATCGAGAGGGCCCGAACCTGGGTAAAAACATTGTCTCCCTTGTCTCTTGTTACCATCCGCCTAGATGCACAGCTTGGGACCCCCTACCCGAGATCCGCCGGTTTTGACACCGACAACTTGTGTTGAGGTTTGCAAGTCCCATAGCATGCACGTATGGTAAACGTTATGCAACAAATTTGAAACATGAGGTGTTATTTGATTGTCTTCTTTATGAGTGGCGGTCGGGGACGAGCGATGGTCTTTTCCTACCAATCTATCCCCCCAGGAGCATGCGCATAGTACCAAGGTTTTTGACAATAAGTATGTGAGTTCTTTATGACTAATGTTGAGCCCATGGATTATACGCACTCTCACCCTTCCATCTTTTCTAGTCTCTTCGGTACCGTGCATTCCCCTTTCTCACATTGAGAGTTGGCGCAAGCTTCGGCGGTGCATCCAAACCCTGTGATATGATATGCTCTTTCACACATAAACCTCCTTATATCTTTCTCAAAACAGCCACCATACCTACCTATTATGGCATTTCCATAGCCATTCCGAGATATATTGGCATTCAACTTTCCATCATTCCGTTCATCATGACACATTCATCATTGTCATATTGCTTAGCATGATCATGTAGTTGACATAGTATTTGTGGCAAAGCCACCATTCATAATTCTTTCATACATGTCACTCATGAGTCATTGCATATCCCGGTACACCACCGGAGGCATTCATATAGAGTCATCTTTGTTCTAGTATCGAGTTGTAATCATTGAGTTGTAAATAAATAGAAGTGTGATGATCATCATTTTCTAGAGCATTGTCCCAAGTGAGGAATTATAAAAAAAGGCCATAAAAAAGAGAAGGCCCAAAAAAGAAGAGAAAATGAAAAAATGAAAATGAGAGAAAAAGAGAGAAGGGACAATGTTACTATCCTTTGCCACACTTGTGCTTCAAAGTAGCACCATGATCTTCATAGTAGTGAGTCTCTCATGTTATCACTTTCATATACTAGTGGGAATTTTTCATTATAAAACTTGGCTTGTATATTCCAACAATGGGCCTCCTCAAGTGCCCTAGGTCTTCGTGAGCAAGCAAGTTGGATGCCCACCCACTAGTTTCTTTTGTTGAGCTTTCATACATTTATAGCTCTAGTGCATACGTTGCATGGCAATCCCTACTCCTTGCATTAACATCAATCGGTGGGCATCTCCATAGCCCATTGATTACCCTCGTTGATGTGAGACTTTCTCCTTTTTTTGTCTTCTCCACATAACCCCCCTCATTATATTCTAGTCCACCTATAGTGCTATGTCCATGGCTCGCGCTCATGTATTGCGTGAAAGTTTATAGGTTTGAGATTACTAAAGTATGAAACAATTGCTTGGCTTGTCATCGGGGTTGTGCACGATGATAGCATTCTTGTGTGATGAAAATGAAACATGAATAAACCATATGATTTTGTAGGGATGAACTTTCTTTGGCCATGTTATTTTGAGAAGACATAATTGCTTAGTTAGTATGCTTGAACTATTATCATTTTTATGTCAATATGAACTTTTGTCTTGAATCTTTCGTATCTGAATATTCATACCACAATTAATAAGAATTACATTAAAATTATGCCAAGTAGCACTCCGCATCAAAAATTCTGTTTTTATCATTTACCTACTCGAGGACGAGCAGGAATTAAGCTTGGGGATGCTTGATACGTCTCCAACATATCTATAATTTTTGATTGCTCCATGCTATATTATCTACTGTTTTGGACATTATTGGGCTTTATTATCCACTTTTATATTATCCACTTTTATATTATTTTTGGGATGCCCAGCCCAGAATTCCTGTTTTTTGCCTATTTTAGGGTTTCGAAGAAAAGGAATATCAAACGGAGTCCAAACGGAATGAAACCTTCGGGAACGTGATTTTCTCATCGAATACAACTCAAGAGACTTGGACCCTACGCCAAGCCACGTAACAGGAGCCCACGAGGTAGGGGTGCGCGCCTACCCCCCCCCCTCAGGCACGCCCTACACCCTCGTGGGGCCCCTCTTGCTCCACCGATGTACTTCTTCCTCCTATATATACCCACGTACCCCCAAATGATCAGATACGGAGCCAAAACCCTAATTCCACCGCTGTAACTTTCTGTATCTACGAGATCCCATCTTGGGGCCTATTCCGGAGCTCCGCCGGAGGGGGCATCGATCACGGAGGGCTTCTACATCAACACCATAGCCTCTCCGATGAAGTGTGAGTAGTTTACTTCAGACCTACGGGTCCATAGTTAGTAGCTAGATGGCTTCTTCTCTCTTTTTGGATCTCAATAAAATGTTCTCCCCCTCTCTTGTGGAGATCTATTCAATGTAATCTTCTTTTTGCGGTGTGTTTGTTCTGACTGATGAATTGTGGGTTTATGATCAAGTCTATCTATGAATAATATTTGAATCTTCTCTGAATTCTTTTATGTATGATTGGTTATCTTTGCAAGTCTCTTCGAATTATCAGTTTGGTTTGGCCTACTAGATTGATCTTTCTTGCAATGGGAGAAGTGCTTAGCTTTGGGTTCAATCTTGCGGTGTCCTTTCCTGGTGACAGTAAGGGCAGCAAGGCACGTATTGTATTGTTGCCATCGAGGATAACAAGATGGGGTTTTCTTCATATTGCATGAGTCTATCCCTCTACATCATGTCATCTTGCTTAAGGCGTTACTCTGTTTTAACTTAATACTCTAGATGCATGCTGGATAGCGGTAGATTAGTGGAGTAATAGTAGTAGATGCAGGCAGGAGTCGGTCTACTTGTCTTAGACGTCATGCCTATATACATGATCATACCTAGATATTCTCATAACTATGCTCAATTCTGTCAATTGCTCAACAGTAATTTGTTCACCCACCATAGAATAGTTATGCTCTCGAGAGAAGCCACTAGTGAAACCTATGGCCCACGGGTCTATCTTTATCATATCAATCTCCTACTACTTAGTTATTTACTTTGCTTTACTTTGCATCTTTATCATAAAAATACCAAAAATATTATCTTATCATATCTATCAGATCTCACTCTTGTAAGTGGCCCTATAGGGATTGAGAGCCCCTATTTGCGTTGGTTGCGAGAATTTATTTGTTTTGCGCAGGTACGAGGGACTTGCGTGTAGCCTCCTACTGGATTGATACCTTGGTTCTCAAAAACTGAGGTAAATACTTACGCTACTTTGCTGCATCATCCCTTCCTCTTCGGGGAAAACCAACGCAGTGCTAAAAGAGGTAGCACCAAACATGAAGCGGGGTCTCAAAGGGACGATAGCGACGAAGAACCCAGATTGCCGAACACGGGAGGGCTAAAGAAATCCCCCCATACTCAATTGGTGAATATGGAAAATACCACCCAAACTGCCCACTTGGACCAGATATACACCCTTAAGGATGGTGGCTCAACGGAACTCGCCGTCCCACAATATAAGCTAGGGCCGGTCACCTTCAACCGCACTGATCGTTCGGTTAATGCCAACCGGGGCAATCCAGCCGCACAAATCCTCGACCCAATAGTAGACGGGTTCCACCTCACTCGAGTCCTTATGGACGGAGGTTGCAGTTTAAATCTGCTTTACCAGGATACAGGGCGCAAGATGGGCATCGATCAGTCAGCGATAAGGCCCACTTGTCGGATTTCGGGTTCCGGCAGACCCTTGAGGTTCGAACACTGGGGTGCGCGCAGAGATTTCGCCTCCTACCTACCTGCACCGCTCCGCCATGCTAGGATCTAGACTAGGGAAAGAACAACACAAGAGACACAGGGTTTATACTGGTTCGGGCCACCATGGTGGTGTAATACCCTACTCCAGTGTGTGGTGTGGTGGATTGCCTCTTGGGCTGATGATGATGAACAATACAAGGAAGAACAGCCTCGCGAGGGTCTGTTCTTGGCTGGGGCGATGAACTGCTGGGAGGAGTTCAGTCACCTTTCTCTCTCTCTCTCTCTCTCTCTCTCTCTCTCTCTCTCTCTCTCTCTCTCTCTCTCTCTTTCTGATCGAGACCCTCTCTAACGAGCCTCTTCCTTTCAACCCTCGAACCTGGCCGACCCCTTGCTCTGTGGGTGGCTGGTCCTATTTATAGTGGCTCTGGTCCTCTTCCCAAATATCGAGCGGGAAGGGAGCCAACAATGGCGGGCTAATTTGAAGGGGGACAGCAAGTATCAGCTATCCTGACCAAAATAGTCTTCGTCTGCGCAAAGCTCTGGTGATGACGCCGTCTTGGGCTCGACGATGACCTCCATATCGTAGTCCTCCTGGTCTTGGTCTCGTTGCACCGAAATGGCAACCTTTTCCTGATGCATCGGTACTCCGCGGCTGCGCTTGCCCCCTTTGCACCAAAGAGGAAAGGAGGACGCTGCGCGGGCTGGCGCCTGCCTGGCGCCCTGAGTCGTCATGGCTTGCGTCACGGGCACCTCGTGAGGTACCTCGCCTTGATCTCTCCGCCTCCTCGTGAGCCAGCCTGATGAGGCTGTGCCTGAGGAGGCTCCGCATCGTCCGCCCCGCGAGGCTTGGCCCCTCGCGAGGGTCTTGGGTTTGTGTTGGTGAAGATGGGCCGTGCTGGGCCCCCTTTTGAGCCACGCCGCAGGCCGCAGGCAGGCAAGTCTGGGGACCCCCGTTCCCAGAATGCCGACACCACTAGGGCCACTTTTAGAGGCATCATACCAGGTATGGAGGTCAGCTATACAGGCTCCATTTCCCTCGAGGTAATCTTCGGATCACCAGAAAATTACCGTACCGAAGAGTTAATCTTCGAAATCGCCCCTCTCCGCAGTGACTATCAAGCACTTCTCGGGTGAACCGCGTTCGCTCGATTCAACGCGGGGACACATTATGCCTACCGTAAGCTCAAAATTCCTGGTCCACGCGGCATCATCGCGGTTCATGGCAAGGCCTAATTTTCCTTCGGCACCAACAAATACATCACTGCCTTAGCAGCAGGGATACCGAGCAGCACCTTGCAGCCGAACCCCGAGTCAACACCTAGGCTCCCGGACACTGTCAAGGGGCTCAGAACTACTTTGCGGAAGGATACTCCGGCTTGTCCAGGGCTCAATTAAACACTCTGGCGAAGGCCATGACATGCCGGACTTAGTGGCTCAACCGCCCTCCGGCACGCAAACACTTCTTATATTTCCTTCGCAGGTTCACCTTTGCACCGACCAGGACGGACTCCACAGAGGCAGCTCGAACGCGTCTGGGGATCCTTAGACATTCCCCGCAGTGAATGACCGGCTACAATACGGATCCGCACTCAACCTCTTCCCCCTAGGTCACAGCAGGTTCTGCTATCGCAACTCCTTTTTTATCACATTCCTTGTACCCATACGCATAGACGTATTATTCAAATACAACATGCGGATTTATATGACGTTTTACCACTGATTATTTCTTATCGAAATCACTTCGTCAAACGACATGCCAGGGGCTTCGTTTTCCCCGTAACACAGCAATAAAAGTCCGAACACTTTCATGGAAGTTCGGCACCCCGAACTTATAGCATTATATGCATCAACTCCGAATCATGTCTTGGGTCAATAGTTGGGTTTGCCCGGCTCCCATGTTTTGGTACCTTATGTTCCGCTATATCGGCTAAGGTAGCACTAGGAGAACTACTGCGATTGTGTCCCGGTTCTTCCGGATCAGCACCTCAGTAGAGAAAGCCCAAAACTGACTGTCATGATACGGCGAGAGGTGGTCAGCTGTTCGAGCGGTCACAAAATCTTTAAGGATTTCTCCCGCATTATGCCATAACCAATGCAGCGTGTGATGGATCAGCTTTTTTCTCCGATCAGGCGCTTATAGAGCCCCTAGTACGGTCTTCCTGGTCTTGGTCTCCTGGTCTTGGTCTCGTTGCAATGAAATGGCAACCTTTGCCTGATGCTTCGGTACTCCGCGGCTGCGCTTGCCCCCTTTGCTCCAAAGAGGAAAGGAGGATGCTGCGCGGGCTGGCGCCTGCCTGGCGCCCTGAGTCGTCATGGCTTGCGTCACGGGCACCTCGTGAGGTACCCCGCCTTGATCTCTCCACCTCCTCGTGAGCCTGCCTGATGAGGTCGTGCCTGAGGAGGCTCCGCGTCGTCCGCCCCGCGAGGCTTGGCCCCTCGCGAGGGTCTTGGGTTTGTGTTGGTGAAGATGGGCCGTGCTGGGCCCCCTTTTGAGCCACGCCGCAGGCCGCAGGCAGGCAAGTCTGGGGACCCCCGTTCCCAGAACGCCGACAGTAGCCCCCGGGCGCAAGGTGCGCCCGGACTTGGCCGTGCCGGGAGGCGGAAGGGCAAGAGCGAAGCGTCGCGGGCCCTAACAGCCTACGGCCTTAGGCACCGCGCGGCGGTTGATTGGACGTGGGCGGCATTGTTCCTCCACGCCCTCCTTATTTTGCGCCACGCTAGGCGGACCCGTAGTCGTACACAACCATTCCCTTTTCTGTTGCTCGAGTGCCCTCTGTCCTTCCTCCACTCGAACTCCGGCTTCTGTTTTCAACCTGATCTTCGAACCTCCCCTCCCCCCTTCCCATCACCATGGCTCCGACGAAGAAGGGGAGAGGGAAGAAACCCGTGTCTCCGCCTTGCCCGCCACCGTTGGCGGCCCCCGCCGAGGGCTTGGGCAAGGTCAGCTCGGCCCTGGCCACCATCTTCAATGAATGCGGGAGGACGATGGCCTAGCCCGCGTCCCACTTCTCCATTGATAGGATAGTTACCGAGGTCCCGTATCTTGCTGACACCCTGTGGGCGGGTCTGGTTCCTCCCTTTTCTGATTTCTTCAACGCCGTGCTTTCCCACTATCAGATCCACATGATGCATCTGGGTCCTGAATCCATCACCCTCCTTTCGGTCTTCGCCTTTGTTTGCGAAGCTATGGTGGGCATCCCTCCTTCGGTTGCCCTGCTGCGCCACTTCTTCTTGTTGCACCTTGTCGACCCTACCCAATGCTGGGCGTGCGCGAGCTTCATTGGCGCGTCTGAGACTGCGGCCTCTGGGATTGACTTCAAGCTCCCCCGGCCCGCGGTTGGGTTCCGCGAGCGGTAGCTGTATGTGGACGGAGGGGTGCCCAGCCCCTGCTATCGGAGGCGACCTCGCCTGCTGCCCCCAATTCGAGCTGGGGCCAGGAGACGCTCGAGAGCCCCCGGCTCGTCTTCGTCTGGCACCGCTTCGCGTTCTTGAGGTCGCTTGGCGTGACAGCACCCAAGGTGGTGAAGGAGTTCCTGCTATGCCGCGTTGCTCCTCTCCAATGCCACTCTCGCTGGATGTCGGCCTTCAGGGGGCGCGAGGATCGTATGAGGCTCCAGGAAGAGGACCTGGCTCCTGAGGTGCTGAGGACGGTGCTCTTGACCCTGACTGGGGACCCCAACGCCGGCAGCGTTCGGCAGGGAGGGGACCTGCTGTACCTCTACCAGAGCAGGGGCGACTTTGTGAAGCAGATGCCTCTCTTTGATGAGTGGGGGCCGCGCCCCGCCGGTCTTCAGGGGCCTCGCGAGAACCCAGTGGTGGTGACTGCCCTTCCAGTCGGCCAAGGCGACTCTTCCTCAAGTGGCGGAGCAGGGAGGCACGAGGCGGCAGAGGCCGAGGGGGCTCCCCGCGGGGTGCCAGCGCCGGCGAGGCTCATGAGGAAGCAGTTATCGGGGCCAGTGCTGCTGGGGCTGAGGGTGGCAAGCAGCTGCACTCTGCGCCTATGACCGAGGCCACTGAGGCTCCGACGGCTTCTCTTGGCGAGGCGATTGGCGGTGCACACCAGGCAGGCGCCCCTGACGCAGATCGCCTTGCCGCTCCATCTTCGTCGCAGGTTGATCCATGCGCCCAACTCTTGGGCCGCTTCCACGTGGACTTTGTGGCTCTCCGGAAGAAAAGGGAGGCCCTGGGCGGCGATTACCCTTGTCGCCTGCTGAAGCGTAGGAAGTACTTCGCCACTGATGAGTAAGCCTTCTCCTTTCCCAGCTCC
The DNA here is from genome assembly GCF_002162155.2 of Triticum dicoccoides. Lineage (NCBI taxonomy): Eukaryota > Viridiplantae > Streptophyta > Magnoliopsida > Poales > Poaceae > Triticum > Triticum dicoccoides. Next base: position 606,139,929 of record NC_041388.1, read on the forward strand.
CGATCCTTCTGTTACTTTTACTGACCCTTGCTCCACAGGCCCCTTCCAGTCGAGCTTGCAGAGATGGCTGAGGAGCCGTCCCCCTTGACTTCGCCCCCTCCACCGTCCTCGAGCGCTCCGAGCAGCGAAGCCCTTCTGGTGAGGGCGATCGAAGAGACGAACCGTCCCGAGGCGTATCGTGGCCCCGCGCACCTCGCGATCCCCCTTCGCGGGCCTTCTCGTGGCATAGCCAGCCTGCCGTGGGCTTCTCGCCTGGTCGTGGACTGCGATTGGATGAGGCACTTCCTGCGCTCTTCACCTGGGGATGGGCTGGATCTAGGCCGGGCTTCTGGCGCGGCGTGCCCGGCCGTCGCGAGGGTGCCAACCCCCAGCCCCCAGCCTGGAGGGGGGGTGCTGACTCGCGGCCCCCGGCACTTGCTCAGGGCAGATGATGGTGTGGAAGACATGCTCGAGCACGCTCGAGAGCGTCGCGCTCTCCGCCAAGGATCCCTTCGTAGGGCGGCTGACGCGGTGAGCCTGCTTGGTGAGGAGCTTGCTGATGAAGATGCGCGCCTTGAGGCCGAGGGCCTGCGCCTGGCTGCAGAGAGGCGCGAGCTGGAGGGCGCCATCGCCCTTGCGCGCAGTCAGCGCGATCTTGACGAAGCACAGGCCAAGGCGTCGTTGGTGGCCTCTCGGGAGGCTCGATCTCGGGCCACTGAGGAGGCTCGGGAAGCTGACCGGCGGCGAACGGCTGCGGAGGAGCGGGCTCGGGAGCTTCTGGCCTGGTGGCACTCGCTGGAGGAGAAGGTGGAGCTGCGCGAGGCAGCCCTCGCATCGATGAAGGTGGCCTCCGGTGACTCAGCAGAGCTCCAGAAGCGTGAGGAGGCGCTGACGTTGGAAGCCGTCGAACGTACCCATGAGTACGAGCGTCTGGAGACGAGGGAGCGCTTGGTGACGCAGGCAGAGGATGATGTTGCTCCACAGGAAGCCCGCGTCCTGGAGGAGGTCAGACGTCAAGTGGTGATGGTGCATTTGAACCTCGAGCACGAGTTCAAAGAGAAGTTGGGGTTGATCCGGGCCGAAGCTGAAGGCAGGACTGCCGCCTTGAGGGCCAAGCTGGAGGAGGCGACGCGGCGGGCCCATGCTTCCCGGGCCACCCTTGAGGTGGCGCAAGGTGAGTTAACCACCTCCCAGGCCGAGGTGCTCCTTCTTCGCCAGCGGGTGGAGGAGGCTGAGGCCGTCACGCACCAGAGTGCGGACGAGATACGTCAGCGGTAGATCCTGGAGCATGAGCATGGCCCCATGCTCGCCACGCTCCGGGAGAGAGCCAACGCGGCCTTGGGCAACATCTGCGAGGAGGCCGTCGGTGAGCCGCACGCAGTCAACTACGCGGGCAATCTTCAGTTCTTCACTGATGTGGTGACGCAGCTCGAGGCGCGATCGATCAGGGCTGACAGGTTGGTGGAGGAGAGGAGTCGCGCCCTTCTTAGGCGTACCTTTTCTCGCGTCTTCAGCCATCTCCGGAGCATGGATCCCCACTTCGATTTCGACGCCCCCATCGCCCCAGTCCCCCAGGCTGTCTGAGGCGATCTGGCGCACTGGGTGGAAGACAATGTGGATGCTCTTATCAGGGCCTTCTCTTCGGACAACAACGACGTGGTCGTGGCTGCCGACGAGGGCGGCGCGGTGAACAGTCCTGACGCTGCTGGCGGCGACGCGGGCAGCGATGGTGAGTTCAGCGATGCCAGCAACGACTCGGGTGGTGCTCCTGAGGACGCATAGGGGGATTCATCCGACTGATTGTGCATCGTTCCTGCTTCCTTACCCTGCATGAATAGAACTCAGGTTTTGGCCTGATGACTGTGAGAGCATTTTGGAGGGGGAGCCCCTCATGTAAAACTTGTGTTCGTCGTATCAGTAGACGCTACATTGCCCATGTGCCCGCGCCAAGTGGCTGGCTTAAGCGATGCGCTGGTCGGCTAGTTTACCTTTGTTCCGTGCTGGCCCTGAGGCAGCCCGCGGGGGGTTGTGGTGTCTTGAGCATTCCCTGATTGGGTTCGTAGGACCTGCAGTAAAACACCCTCCTGAGAGGTCACGTCGGCGGCAGTCTGGGCTGCGCGCAAGCTAGGCCTGACCCGGCTCACGAGGGGCTCGCGAGGGGAGGCAGCTGAGGCAAAGTGGTAACCAAAACGCGAGAAATTGCTTGAACGAGACTAAGCACCCCTCCCCGAACACACACAAATCTCAAATTCGAATCCAACTTGAATCCAGCGGGGGAAAGCGACAACCAAAGGGAAGAGCAACAAAAGCAAACAAAAGGCCGCGTCCGGCACCTAGTCTAGTCTTGGACGTCTTCTCACCAGCGCGGAGCTAAGTGCTGCCACTGGGCGTGGGAGGGAGCCCCAGGGCCTGAGGCCGACACCCCTGAGACTCCGGGGCGTGTACAGCCCCACTCATTATTACGTGAGAGTGTCACGGGGCGGCGAGCTTCACAGGCACTGGGCCTTCTCCATAGGTACCGACCTTACTTCATATCGCCAGATGAGGGCCACGCCTTGCGCCACACTCTAGTGCCATCAACGACGACCGGAAACCAGGACGCCGCCGATGGGGTAGAGCGGTCGCCAGCGGTTCCCGCGACGACCACGGGTCCTCCGCCAGGGGCAGGCCTTGAGGCACCTCCCCAGCGGAGGGCCTACCTCCTGAGGACACCTTGCTCCGGACGCCACAGTGGTGATGTCGGATCCCTGCCCCTCTCCTGCAGCCCCCTGCGCCCTCCTCCCGAGGGGTAGGAGACTGTGGGAGCGGGGCAGCTACTCGCTGCGGCAATCTGCACCTCCTGCGATCCATGGTTAGCGTATGCCTGCTGAAGAATTAACGGTACCCGATAATTGTTGCCTCCAGCGTGCCCAGTGGGACCGTCCCGGGGCTCCTGGAAGAGCTCAGCTTCTGGCGCCTCGTCCCCCCAGCTTGGGCTGAGGAGCGAGCCTTGTTCGCCCTCGTGTGGGTGTCCTTGGCCCATCATGAGGGGCACGTATTCCTCTGGCGCCGTCATCCCGAAGGCCACGCCGTAGTGCTCTGCGTGCCACGCGGTCCTGCCTGACGCGCCTACCGTGGGGTGGCAGCGCGGCAGTCCACTGGGGCCGCGGGTCACGTCGAGTTCTTCTTCTTCGCAGACCAGGAGCGGGGGCAGCGCCGCCGCCGGTCCGGTGCTGACAGCCTCGCTGGTGTTGGAGTAGCCTTGGAGCCCGCGGGCGCGCGCGGAGCCCCCGCACGGGCCGCCCTGGGCTTGAGATGGGAGCTGGGTGCAGAAGGGGTGAGCCCCCGAGGTGGCGCAGCCCAGGAGCTCTGCCACCCGCTCCAGCAGCACGTCGCGGCCGCCCTCCAGCAGTCTGCACTACAGTAGCTCCCGGGCCACCGTGAGCGCGGCCCTCGAGTTCGCCTGCTCCCGGCGGGTGTACGGTGTCATGGTCGCGGCGTGATTGGAGGCCCTTGCTGCTGACCGCGCCTGGCGCGGTGTGAGAGCTGTCGAAGCCTGTCTGCATCGCCCGCGGCCTGCAGCACCCTGTGGACTGCGAGCTGCCTGGGGCACGGGGTCGCCCTAGGCGAGCGGCTCTGCGCGGGCGGGCCACGCCGCCCATGGATCTGGGTTGCCCTCCTGGTCGCCGGACATGGTGATGACGACGCGACAGGGCACGAAGCGGTAGAAGGTGGATTCCGGTGTACCCCTACCTGGCGCACCAAATGTCGGATTTCGGGTTCCGGCAGTCCCTTGAGGTTCGAACACTGGGGTGCGCGTGGAGATTTCGCCTCCTACCTACCTGCACCCCTCCGCCATGCTAGGATCTAGACTAAGGAAAGAACAACACAAGAGACACATGGTTTATACTGGTTCGGGCCACCGTGGTGGTGTAATACCCTACTCCAGTGTGTGGTGTGGTGGATTGCCTCTTGGGCTGATGATGATGAACAATACAAGGAAGAACAACCTCGCGAGGGTCTGTTCTTGGCTGTGGCGAAGAACTGCTGGGAGGAGTTCAGTCACCTTTCTCTCTCTCTTTCTGATCGAGACCCTCTCTAACGAGCCTCTTCCTTTCAACCCTCGAACCTGGCTGACCCCTTGCTCTGTGGGTGGCTAGTCCTATTTATAGAGGCCCTGGTCCTCTTCCTAAATATCGAGCGGGAAGGGAGCCAACAATGGCGGGCTAATTTAAAGGGGGACAGCAAGTATCAGCTATCCTGACCAAAATAGTCTTCGTCTGCGCAAAGCTCTGGTGATGACGCCGTCTTGGGCTCGACGATGACCTCCGTATCGTAGTCCTCCTGGTCTTGGTCTCGTTGCACCGAAATGGCAACCTTTGCCTGATGCATCGGTACTCCGCGGCTGCGCTTGCCCCCTTTGCACCAAAGAGGAAAGGAGGACGCTGCGCGGGCTGGCGCCTGCCTGGCGCCCTGAGTCGTCATGGCTTGCGTCACGGGCACCTCGTGAGGTACCTCGCCTTGATCTCTCCGCCTCCTCGTGAGCCAGCCTGATGAGGCTGTGCCTGAGGAGGCTCCGCATCATCCGGCCCGTGAGGCTTGGCCCCTCGCGAGGGTCTTGGGTTTGTGTTGGTGAAGATGGGCCGTGCTGGGCCCCCTTTTGAGCCACGCCGCAGGCCGCAGGCAGGCAAGTCTGGGGACCCCCGTTCCCAGAATGCCGACACCACTAGGGCCACTTTTAGAGGCATCATACCAGGTATGGAGGTCAGCTATACAGGCTCCATTTCCCTCGAGGTAATCTTCGGATCACCAGAAAATTACCGTACCGAAGAGTTAATCTTCGAAATCGCCCCTCTCCGCAGTGACTATCAAGCACTTCTCGGGTGAACCGCGTTCGCTCGATTCAACGCGGGGACACATTATGCCTACCGTAAGCTCAAAATTCCCGGTCCACGCGGCATCATCGCGGTTCATGGCAAGGCCGAATTTTCCTTCGGCACCAACAAATACATCACTGCCTTAGCAGCAGGGATACCGAGCAGCACCTTGCAGCCGAACCCCGAGTCAACACCTAGGCTCCCGGACACTGTCAAGGGGCTCAGAACTACTTTGCGGAAGGATACTCCGGCTTGTCCAGGGCTCAATTAAACACTCTGGCGAAGGCCACGACATGCCGGACTCAGTGGCTCAACCGCCCTCCGGCACGCAAACACTTCTTATATTTCCTTCGCAGGTTCACCTTTGCACCGACCAGGACGGACTCCACAGAGGCAGCTCGAACGCGTCTGGGGATCCTTAGACATTCCTCGCAGCGAATGACCGGCTACAATACGGATCCGCACTCAACCTCTTCCCCCTAGGTCACAGCAGGTTCTGCTATCGCAACTCCTTTTTTATCACATTCCTTGTACCCATACGCATAGACGTATTATTCAAATACAACATGCGGATTTATATGATGTTTTACCGCTGATTATTTCTTATCGAAATCACTTCGTCAAACGACATGCCAGGGGCTTCGTTTTCCCCGTAACACGGCAATAAAAGTCCGAACACTTTCATGGAAGTTCGGCACCCCGAACATATAGCATTATATGCATCAGCTCCGAATCATGTCTTGGGTCAATAGTTGGGTTTGCCCGGCTCCCATGTTTTGGTACCTTATGTTCCGCTATATCGGCTAAGGTAGCACTAGGAGAACTACTGCGATTGTGTCCCGGTTCTTCCGGATCAGCACCTCAGTAGAGAAAGCCCAAAACTGACTGTCATGGTACGGCGAGAGCTGGTCAGCTGTTCGAGCGGTCACAAAATCTTTAAGGATTTCTCCCGCATTATGCCATAACCAATGCAGCGTGTGATGGATCAGCTTTTTTCTCCGATCAGGCGCTTATAGAGCCCCTAGTACGGTCTTCCGAACACAAGGGGCTGCGCCGACCATACTAAAGCTCCTATGGCTAAGTGAGAGTGATAAAGCCCTATAGTCCGATTGCCTGGTTCCTTGTGCTGAGCACCTCCCTTGGAGGACCCAAAACTGGGATAAAGAGTGCTCAGGTTTATCCCGAACACCCTCGTACTACTTACGTGGGGGCATAAGCCGATGACTGGCCAACTCTCAACCTTAATATACAAACGACCGCACAGGAGGATAAACTTTTATATAACAGGCGACATATCAACGACCTTGTTTAAACATTACAACAGATAGCATGATCCGCATTCAGAGAAATATAATGTCCTTAGTACATAGCTCAGCCGCAAGATAGGATCCTTTCAGGACACTCTTATAATATGATTCGGGCTTGCGGTGCTCCTTCCCCTCTGGTGGTCCTTCGGTCACTAGCTTCTCAGCATCCATCTTCCCCCAGTGCACCTTTGCAAGGGCGAATGCCATTCGCGCTCCTTCTATACAGACTGACCGCTTGATGACATCAAGTCGAGGGCAAGCGCTTGTAAGCCACCTTACGAGCCCGATGTAGCTGCTTGGAATTGGTTCGGCAGGCCATAGCCGGATAACCACATCTTTCATGGCTAGTTCCGCTGCCTTATGCAGTTCGATCAGCTATTTCAGTTGATCGGCAAAAGGCACCGGATAATTCGGTGCCAAATACTGAGACCAAAAAAGCTTATCGGCGGTGTTCCTTCCTTCGGCTCAGTAAAAGTGAGCGGCATCTGAAATACTGTGCGGTAGCTCAGCAAATACACCTGAGAGGTCCGGATTCACAATCAGAAACATAGTTTTCCCTTCGAATATTTTCTTTACATGGGAAAAGCTTACCCGTCGGGATCTTCCTCGCCTCCTGGATCCCCTGCAGCGCGCTTTGGGTTTCCCCCTGGGCGTCGCTCGTGGCTTGGCGCACCTTGGTGAGTTCGGACTCTTTCTCCGATAAACTCTGCTCCAAGGCCTCGCATTTACTTACGGCCTCTTGCAGCTCCTGCTCAGCTTTAATAACTCTGGCTTCGTGTTTCTCACGAAGAGCCCGCTCTGTGGCTGCCTTTTGAGGGCCTCGACTTCGGTCATAACTCCTAGCACACATTATGCGGTTTATTTCATACTGAACATTTATCTCACAATAAATGCACATAATGCTGGTGCATACCTCGTTTATCCCTCAATTGCACTTCCAATCGGCCTATTTCTTCTTTGGCCCGCTCCAGACTTTGATTGAGTCCGGCGATCTCTGCAGTATGAGAGGCAGCAGCCGCTATAGGTATCTGCATGAAAACAGGATCAATGTCATCTAGTAAGTCTTCCTGCGATCATGAATTTGATCCCCTGTCTGGTTCTTTCTTTCACCGAACAGTGTATCAGGGGCTACTATATATACTATGACACTCTTCGATAACTCATAAAACATACCTCAAAGCCTTTTATAAGACTGATACAGGCTTCATTCAGTCCACTCTTGGTTGACTGAATTTTCTCAATCACCGCGCCCATCAGGGCATGATGTTCATCAACGATGGAGGCATCTCGTAGCGCCACCAACAAAGCATCCGACACCTCTGGATGGACAAAGGTCGCCGGCGGAATAGGCATGCCTTCTCCGGTTGAAGGTGGCTGCCTTCTTGATTCTGGAGCCGTACAGGTCTTTGGAATCGCATCCGGTAGGAAGCCAAACTCAGAATCGCCCCTATCGTCAGACCCTATGGGAATCTTTTTCCCCACGTGTCCGGCCCCTGCAGTTCGGCCTCCAGGCGCCGCCTTCACGGTTTTTTCCTTTCCTCCTTGGCCGGGGTCCTTTTGGGATGAGGCCTCGGTGTTCGGCACCTGCTTAGAGGAAGGGTCCTTCGGGGGCGTCCCGCTCTCCACAGCATTTGAGCTCAGCAGGTCCTCCGATGAGGATTGTTCGGTACGGGACCTCGCCGGACTACAAGAAATATACAACTTAGGTTAAAATACTAAGCCACGACGAGTCTAGACGCTTAAACGTACTCGGATCTTTTATACTCACGAGTTCACCAGCGGCTGGGCCCTGGGATCCCACGCCAGGCCGCTGTCGGCGGCGGCAGGAGACTCCTCTTGACTAGCAATCTTTCCTCTTTTGGGTAGTTCGGCCTCCAAGGATGCGGAGGCCATCCTCTTCCTTCTTCCGTCCGCAGGGGAGTCATCTTCCTCCTCCTTTTCGTCCTCTTCAAAGGTGGAATGGGCATCAGAGCCTTTGGGTATTGTGCCCGAAGTGCCGTGACGATGATGGCCGCCCCGAGTCTTTTTAGCCTCCTTCTCGGCCATCTTCTTCGGCACCTTATAAGGCGCCGGGACCAGCATCTTCGTAAGAAGTGGGATGCCGGGTCTTCGGGCAGCGGGGCCGGACAATGGATCCTGTCCGCCTTCTTCATCCAGCTCTGGGAAAGTTGAATGAACACGCGTTATGCAGTTCCGTTGGGTCATGTGAGTGGAAAAGTTTGATAAACTCACCGAACTTGCAGGGCGGGACAGTTGGTACCCGCGGTCTTCGGCGGAGTCCGACCATGATTTGCCGGACTTAAAAAGCACCTTCCAAATATCCTCGTGCGAAGAGCCGAAGAGCCTTCACAAGGTTTGGTGCCTGGCCGGATCAAACTCCCACAGATTGCAAGTCTGGTGTTGACAAGGCAGTATCCGGCGGACTAACATCACCTGGACTACGTTGACAAGTTCAATGTTCTTGTCTCCCATATCTTTAATGCGCGTCTGGAGCACCGACAGTTCGTCGGACGAGGACCAATCCAGTCCTTTCTTGACCCAAGACGTAAGCCGCAGAGGGGCGCCGGATCGAAAATCGAGACAAGCGGCCCGTCCCTTACCGCTCGGCTCAGTGATGTAAAACCACTATTGTTGCCACTCCTTGATAGAATCATTAAAGGATCCTATTGGCCATATGATGTTGGGCCTCTTGCTCACTATAGCGCCCCCCGCACTCGGCGTGCTCGCCGCCCACCACCTTGGCCTTCACATTAAAGACCTTCAGCCATAAATCGAAGTGGGGCGAAATGCGGAGAAAAGCCTGGCACACGACAATGAATGTCAAGATGTTGAGGAAGGAATTAGGGGACATATCATGAAGATCGATCCCGTAATAGTACATGATACCGCGAACGAATGGGTGGAGGGGAAATCCTAGCCCGCAGACAAAGTGAGGGAGGAATACAACCCTCTCATGGGGTTCCGGAGTGGGGACGATCTATCCTGCTGTTGAGAGACGGTGGCCGATTTTCTTGGCCAGATACCCGCCCCCCCGAAGCTTTTTGATATCCTTCTCTTCTGACGGTAGAGGCCATCCATTTGCCTCTTTCTCCGGATCCAGACATCTTTGGAAGACCTTTTTGTGGGTAGAGGAGGTGAACGCTCGCGCGTTGGAGCCTAAGCAGAATGGAATGAGTTGGGAAGAAGGTATGGGTGAAGAGGGTGAATTCTTGTCCCTTTATAAGGGTGGAAGAGGCGATGCGCCTCCCCCTCGCCTGGTAAACCCTCTAATTCCCCAAGCGCCATGAGTAATGGCGCAGTTGGGTTACCCGCGTCCGTATTAAAGAGAATCCCGTAATAAGGGGGACACGATCTCCGCTTTGACAAGACGTGTTGAGAAAACCGCCCCGCAATATGTGCGGTGCTGGTTGAGAAAAACGGTTCGAATAAAGACCGGTCCACGAGATCACACTGTGCTGTCAGAACGCGTCAGCAGATTAGATTTGTGGAAATATTATTCTCTCTACGGTAGTATGTGGAACTTGTTTTACAGAGCTGGACACTATTCTGGTGATTCAAAGTCTTCTATTTGGAGGAGGAACCCACCTTGCAATGCCAAAGACAATACTGCACACCGGACTCATCGTCACTGAAGCCTGGTTCAGGGGCTACTGAGGGAGTCCTGGATTAGGGGGTCTCCGGACAGCCGGACTATATCCTTTGGCCGAACTGTTGGACTATGAAGATACAAGATTGAAGACTGAGTCCCGTGTCCGGATGGGACTTTCCTTGGTGTGGAAGGCAAGCTAGGCAATACGGATATGTAGATCTCCTCCCTTGTAACCGACTCTGTGTAACCCTAGCCCCCTCTGATGTCTATATAAACCGGAGGGTTTAGTCTGTAGGACAACATACAATCATACCATAGGCTAGCTTCTAGGGTTTAGCCTCTACGATCTCGTGGTAGATCAACTCTTGTAATACTCATATCACGAAGAACAATCATGCAGGACGTAGGGTATTACCTCCATCAAGAGGGCCCGAACCTGGATAAACATCGTGTCCCCTGCCTCGTGTTACCATCCGCCTTAGACGCACAGTTCGGGACCCCCTACCCGACATCCGCCGGTTTTGACACCGACAACCTCCACAATAAACCCTGCTGCCAAAAGCCGACCTATCTCCTCACCAATAGCCTTACGCCTCTCTTCATTGAAGCGGTGAAGAAACTGCCTGACCGGTTTAAACTTGGGATCTATATTAAGGGTGTGCTCAGCGAGTTCCCTCGGTACACCTGGCATGTCAGAAGGCTTCCATGCAAAGATGTCCCGGTTCTCATGGATGAACTCGATGAGCGCGCTTCCCTATTTTGGATCTAGGTTAGCACAAACGCTGAACTGCTAAGATGAATCGCCAGGAACAAAATCAACCATCTTAGTATCTGCAGCCGATTTAAATTTCAGCGCCGGTTCATGTTCTGTATTTGTCTTTTTCAGAGAAGTCATATCTGCCGGATCAACATTGTCTTTATAAAACTTCAGCTCCTCTGTGGCACAAACTGACTCGGCATAAGCCGCATCACCTTCTTCACACTCCAAAGGCTATCTTCCTGCTCACATGTACTCTGATGGTCCCCTTATGACCCGGCATCTTAAGCTGCACATAAACATAACATGGCCTTGCCATGAACTTAGCATAAGCCGGCCGTCCGAACAGGGCATGATATGGACTCTTGATTTTCACCACTTCAAAAGTCAACACCTCTGATCTTGAATCATGCTCGACTCCAAAAGCAACTTCTAGAGCTATCTTGCCAACTGGGTATGCTGATTTACCAGGCACTACCCCATGAAACATAGTGTTCGACGGTTTAAGATTCTTATCTGTTAACCCCATGCGATGAAAGGTTTCATAGTAAAGGATGTTAATACTGCTTCCTACATTCATAAGCACCTTGGTGAACTTGTAACCCGCAACTTGAGGTGCCACCACTAAGGCCAGATGACCCGGATTATCAACCCGGGGCGGATGATCTTCTTGACTCCATAAAATGGGCCGCTCAGACCAGCGCAAATACTGAGGTGTCGGCGTTCTAGGAACGGGGGTCCCCAGACTTGCCTGCCTGCGGCCTGCGGTCTGGCTCAAGTGGGGGCCCAGCGCGGCCCATCTTCATCAACTCAAGCTCAAGACCCTCGCGAGGGGCCAAGCCTCGCGGGGCGGACGACAGAAAGCTTCCTCAGAGGCAGCCTCATCCGGCAGGCTCGCGAGGAGGTGGAGAGATCAAGGCAGGGGTACCTCGCGAGCAGCCCGTGACGCAAGCCATGATGATCGAGATCAGGCGAGCGCCGGCCTGAGCAGTGTCCTTGTTTCCCCTTTGGTGCAAAGGGGGCAAGCACAGACCAAGGCACCGGGCAAAGGTTACCATTCCGGTGCAACGAGACCAAGACCAACAAAGCGGCAAGACGGAGGTCACCGTGGAGCCCAAGACGGTGTCATCACCAGTGCTTTTGGCAGCCGAAGACCGCCTTTGGTCAAGATAACTTGTACTATATGTTCCCCTTCAAAATGGCAAATTGTTGGCGCCCTTCCTGCTCATTATTTGGGGAGAGGCTCAGGGCCTCTATAAATAGAGCTAGCCACCACAGAGTAGAGGGACAGCGAGAGATCTGGTAGAACCCTAGCAAAGAGAGAAAGAGGCGACTGAACTCGCCCCAGCAGTTCGTCGCACCAGCTTGAGAACACCTCTCGCGAGGCTGTTCTTCCCTTGTACTATTCATCATCAGCCCCTGAGGCAATCCACCACACCACACACTGGAGTACGGTATTACACCACAACGGTGGACCGAACCAGTATAAACCTCATGTCCCTTGTGTTGTTCGTTGTTTCCAGCTTAGATCACGCGAGGAGATTGGACGTAGATCGGTAGGGGAGAGATCTCCGCGCGCACCCCAGTGTTCGAACCTCAAGGGTCTGTCGGAACCCAAAATCCGACATTTGATGCGCCAGGTAGGGGTGCGCCGGAATCCTTCTTCCTCTGCATCACGTTCCGTCGCCTCGCCGTTCAGATGTCAAGCGACCCGGCATCCAACGCCGACCGCTGGGCAGCGTGGCCCGCCCATGCCGTGGCACCAGCCCAGGGCGACCTCAACCTTGCACCTCTGGCAGCACGCGCTCCGCAGGGCACTGCGGGGCATGGGTGACGCGGCCAGACGCCGCCTGCCCTCACACCACGGCAGGTGCGGGTTGCAGCAAGGGCCTCAGACCATGCCGCGGCCACAGCGCCGTACACCCGACGGGAGCAAGCGAATTCCAGGGCCGCGCTCATGGTGGCCGGAGAGCTGCTACGGTGCCGACTGCTGGAGGGCGGCCGTGACGTGTTGTTGGAGCGAGTAGTTGAGCTCCTGGACGCCGCCGCCTCAGGAACACCTCCTTTCTGCGTCCAGCTGCCACCCCAGACCCAAGGCGGGCCGCATGGTGGCATCGTGCGCGCGCACGCGACTCCTAGTGGACTCCAGGGCCCGTCCAGCGCCAACACCTCCGCCGACACCGGGCGACAAGTCACGCCAGCCCCCTCTCAGGCCAGCGTGGGGGTGCACCCCGTGACCTTCGGCCTCGATGGACCGCCGCGCCATCACCCCCAAGGCGGCGCTCCAAGCCAGGCTGCGTGGCATGCGGGGCGCTACGGCGAGGCGCATGGGGCGGCGACCCCGGAAGCTTATGTGCCCCGCATGGTGGATCAGGGGTGCACACTGGAGGAAGACCATGGCTCATTCCTCGGGCCAGGCTGGGGTGAGGAGAAGCCAAAAGTTGAGCTCTTTCAGGAACCCCAAGAGAGCCTCGACAACCGCACCGGCGGCGGCAACTATCGGGTACCACTCATCCCTCAGGAGCAAGCTTATGCTAACCATGGGTCACAGGAGATACAGGTCGCCGCAGCAGGTGGCTGCCCCAATTCTGCAGCCTCATACCCCTTGGGAGGAGGGCGCAGGGGGGCTGCAGGAGAGGGGCCGAGATTCAGGTTCGTCCCCGCGGCGGTCGGAGCAAGGCGTTCTCAGGAGGTAGGCCCCCTGCCGAGGAGGTGCCCCAGGGCCTGCCCCCGGCAGGGGACCCGTGGTCGTCGGGGGAACCACTGGCGACCGCTCTGCCTCATTGGCGTCGTCCTGGTTTCTGATCACCCTCGATGGCGGCAGAGTGAGGCGCAAGGCGGGGCCCTCGTCTGGCGATATGAAGCAAAGGCCGATACCTGTGAAGAAGGCCCAGTGCATGTGAAGCTCTCCGCCCGTGACACTCTCACGTAATAATGAGTGGGGCTGTACACGCCCCGGAGTCTCCGGAGAGCCGCCCTCGGGCCTCGGGGGCTCCCGCCCACGCCCAGTGGCAGCACTTAGCTCCGCGCTAGTGAGAAGACGTCGAAGACTAGACTAGGTGCCGGACGCGGCCTTTTGCTTTTGCCTTTCCTTGCTGACAAAGTTCTTCGATTTGGATTTAAGTTGGATTTGAGCTCATTGCTTGCGTGTGTTTGGGGGAAGGGGTGTTTAGTCTCGTTCGAGCAATCTCTTGCGTTCTGGTTTCGGCTTTGCGTCCCAAGTTAGCATCGGCTGCCCCCCCCCCCCTCACGAGCCGGGCTGGGCCAGGCACGTTTACAACCAGGACTGCTGTTACCGCACCCTTTCCGGAGGTTTTCATCGCGGAATCTACAAGTTAATCAGAAGACACCCGAGGTGCGGCGGCCCCCACAGGCCCGCTCGGGACTCGTCGGGTTCAGAAGGTACACAAGTCGGCTGACGCATCACCGGGCCAGCGGCTAATTTCACACGCAATGTTATACTTACTAGGGTACTAATTGCAAACCTTTACATGAGGGGCTTCCCCTCCCAAAATGCTCTTACATTCTTCGGGGCCAATCGGACATATCACTCACTGCGTCTTCTTCGCATCCTCGGAGGCATCGCTGGCGTCGTTGACATTGCCGCCACCGCCGCCAGCATCTCCGCCAGCGCCAGGCTCGTCCACAACACCTCCTTCATTCGCGGCCACAACCACGCCATCATCATCAGATGCAAAGGCCCTGACGAGGGCGTCCACATTATCCTCCACCCATCGCGCCAGGGCACCCCGGACGGCTATGGGCACGGGTGCGATGGCAGCGTCGAAGTCAAAGTGGGGTCCCTGTCTAGCAGATAGCTGAAGACGCGGGAGAATGCACGCCCGAGCAAGGCTCGGCTCCTCTCTTCGACAAGCCAACGGGACCTTTCGGAGCGGTTCTCCAGAAGTGTCACCACATCGGTGAAAAACTAGAGGTTGCCGGCGTAGTTGACCTCGTGCGACTCCTTAGCGGCAGCCTCGCAGATGTTGCCCAAATCTGTGTTGGCCCTTTCTCTGAGCGTTTGAAGCATGGGGGCATGCTCACGCTCCAGAACCTGCCATCGACGGATCTCGTCCTCATTCCACTGCACGATGGCCTCGGCATCATCAACCCCCTAATGGAGAAGAGGCTGCTTGGCCCGGGAAGAGGATAGCTCCGCCAGTGCTGCGCTGAGGGCGGCTGCGGAGGAGTCCGCACACCGCGTCACTTTGGCCAGTTTGGCCCTGAGGGCTGCGGTCCTGCCCTCAGCCTCGGCCTTGAATAGCCCCAACCTCGTCTCGTATTCGTGCTCGAAGGCTGAGCGAGCTTCCTGGGCCCGGGCTTTGCGCGCGGCAACGTCATCCTCCGCCCGAGCCACCATGCACTCCCTTGTCTCCAACCGCTCAAGATCAAGGTTGCGCTCAGCGGCCTTCAGCGTCAGCGCCTCCTCGCGCTTCAGAAGCTCCGCCCGATCAACAGGGGACCCCTCCATCGACTCAAGGGCCACCTAGCGCAGTTCCACTTGCTACTCCAGGGAGTTGCCCCAGGTCAAGAGCTCCCATGCGTGCTCCTCCGCATCCTTGCACCGTCGGTCTACTTCCCGAGCCTCCTCGACGGCTGGGAACAGGCCTCCCGCGAAGCTGCCAGCAACGCTTCAGCCTTCGCGTTTTCGAGATCACGTTGGTGACACGCGAGGGCGATGGCTACCTTTAGTTTGCGCCTCTCCTCAGCAAGGTGCAAACCTTCGGCCTCGAGGCGCGCATCCTCATCAGCAAGCTCTGCCCCGATCTGGCTCACCGCATCCGCCTCCCACTGGAGGAACTCTTCGCGAAGGGCGCGTCGCTCCCGAGCGCGCATGAGCAAGTCTTCCGCATCACCCTCTTCCACCGGAGCATTCGGAGGGCCCCGAGGCGGCAGGCCCCCTCTCGGCGCGGGGCTGGGGGCTGGCGCCCTAGCCATCACCGAACGGACCTCTCTGGGAATCCGGCCTGGCGTCAGCCCACCCACGGAGGAGGAGCCAAAGACAGACTTCAGCCATTCGCCATCTATAATCAAAGGAGGAACGCGGGGCAAGCCGGATGTGCCCCAGGAGGACTCATGAAGACAGGACAGCGGGCGCGCAGGCCCGAGGTGCCCTATGGAACGGACCACTCCACCAACTGGTCTGGCAGCAGGGGTGCCGCTCAAGCTCGGCGAGCCCAGGGCCAGCGGAGAAGGCGAAGCTAGGGGGATGGCTCCCGGGCTGGCTCGGCGGGCTTCGCAGGGCAGGGCCTGAAAGGGCCACAATCAGTCTCAGAGATAGCAATGTAAACGAGCAAGGAAAGAAGAAGACTTACTCGTCCATGGCAAAGTACTTCCTGCACTTCAACAAGTGGCAAGGGCGGTCGTTGCCACCCAAGGCCTCCTTCCTCTTGCGGACGGCCTCGAAGTCTACACAGAACCGACCTAAGCGCCCAACGCAGGGGTCGGCCCATGGTGCGGAAGAAGCATCAAGATGATCAGCGCTGGGGGAGTCAGCCTGGGGGGCGCCGTCAGGCGTCGCGTCGCGAGGAACGGCTGGGGGCTCAGAAGCCCCGGCCTCAGGAACCATAGGTCGTGACTCCGCACCTGTCGCCGCTCCAGGGCAGGCCTCGGGAGACGCCACCTTCGAGGCTTCTCGCAGCATCGGCACCTCGACATCGGGCGCCTCAACCCTCGCCGGTTCTCGTCTCCCCGCCCTGTCGCCCGAGGAAGGACCGCTGTGGGCGGCAGGGGAAGCAACCACGGCGGCTGGGTTCTCGCTGGGCCCCATGAAGCTGATGACCCACAAGTATAGGGGATCTATCATAGTCCTTTCGATAAGTAAGAGTGTCGAACCCAACGAGGAGCAGAAGGAAATGATAAGCGGTTTTCAGCAAGGTATTCTCTGCAAGTACTGAAATAAGTGGTAACAGATAGTTTTGTGATATGATAAATTGTAACGAGCAACAAGTAACAAAAGTAAATAAAGTGCAGCAAGGTGCCCCAATCCTTTTTGTAGCAAAGGACAAGTCGGAACAAACTCTTATAATAGGAAAATCACACTCGAGGACACATGGGAATATCGTCAAGCTAGTTTTCATCATGTTCATATGATTCGCGTTCGATACTTTGATAATTTGATATGTGGGTGGACCAGTGCTTGAGTGCTGTTCTTACTAGAACAAGCATCCCATTTATGATTAACCTCTATTGCAAGCATCCGCAACTACAACAAAAGTATTAACATAAACCTAACCATATCATGAAACATATGGATCCAAATCAGCCCCTTACGAAGCAACGCATAAACTAGGGTTTAAGCTTCTGTCACTCTAGCAACCCATCATCTACTTATTAATTCCCAATGCCTTCCTCTAGGCCCAAATAATGGTGAAGTGTTATGTAGTCGACGTTCATATAACACCACTAGAGGCTAGACAACATACATCTTATCAAAATATCAAACGAATATCAAATTCACATGACTACTCATAGCAAGACTTCTCCCTTGTCCTCAGGAACGAATGTAATTACTCACAAAGCATATTCATGTTCATAATCAGAGGGGTAATAATATGAATATAGGATCTGAACATATGATCTTCCACCAAACAAACCAACTAGCATCAACTACAAGGAGTAATCAACACTACTAGCAACCTACTAGCACCAATCCCAGACCTTGAGATAAGAATTGGATACAAGAGATGAACTAGGGTTTAGAGATGAGATGGTGCTGGTGAATATGTTGATGGAGATTGCCCTCTCCCGATGAGAGGAGCGTTGGTGATGACGATGGTGATGATTTCCCCCTCCGGGAGGGAAGTATCCCCGGCAGAACAGCTTTGCCGGAGCTCTAGATTGGATCCGCCAAGGTTCCGCCTCGTGGCGGCGGAGTCTCGTCCCGAAAAGTTCCTCCTTATATTTTTCTCACCGAAAGACCTCATATAGGAGAAGATGGGCATCGGAGAGCCACCAGGGGGCCCACGAGGTAGGGGCGCGCCCTAGGGGGGGCGCCCCCACCCTCATGAGAAGGGTGTGGGGCCCCTGGCCTTCATCTTTGGCGTGGATTTTTCTTTATTTCTTTTAAGACGTTTCGTGGAGTTTCAGGACTTTTGGAGTTGCGCATAATAGGTCTCTAATATTTGCTCCTTTTCCAGACCAGAATTCCAGCTGCCAGCATTCTCCCTCTTTATATAAACCTTGTAAAATAAGAGAGAATAGCTATAAGTATTGTGACATAAAGTGAAATAACAGTGCATAATGCGATAAATATCGATATAAAAGCATGATGCAAAATGGACGTATCAACTCCCTCAAGCTTAGACCTCGTTTGTCCTCAAGCGAAAAGCCGATAACAATAAATATGTCCTCATGTTTAGAGGTAGAGGTGTCGATAAAAATAAAATACGGACATGAAGGCATCATGATTATTCTTATAACAGCAACATATATAGATTTTATTATATGATTACTTATGTTCAAGGGATGATCTATTCACAATGCAAAAGTATAAATCATAAACATTATTGGGCTCCAACAAACTATAATCTCAGTCATTGAAGAAATTGCAATTTATCATAACATCGGAAAGAGTCTATGTCAGAGCTAAAAAGCAAGTCCACATACTCAACTATCATTTAGTCCTCCATAATTGCTAACACTCACGCAATACTTGTCGTTACGGAGTTTTAATCGGACACAGAGAAAGATAGGGGCTTATAGTTTTGCCCCACAACTTTTTACCTCAAGGGTAATGTCAAAAATAATGGTTCATGCTCCCCTACATCCAATTAGATATATATATCATGTTCTTTCCAACATGCTGAGCTTGACAAAGGATAAAATGAAAACGGAAAGGTGAAGATCACCGCGACTCTTGCATAAGGTAGAAGACAATAATAAAGGATAGGCCCATCGCAGAGGGAAGCAGAGGTTGCCATGCGCTTTTATGGTTGGATATATAAAACCTCAATGCGAAAGAACGTCACTTTATATTGCCACTTGTGATATGAACCTTTATTATGCAGTCCGTCGCTTTTATTACTTCCACATCACAAGATCGTATAAAGCTTATTCCTCCCACACCAATCAATCATACATATTTAGAGCAAATTTTATTGCTTTGCACCGATGACAACTTACTTGAAGGATCTTACTCAATCCATAGGTAGATATGGTGGACTCTCATGGCAAAACTGGTCTAGGGATATTTGGAAGCACAAGTAGTATCTCTACTTGGTGCTGAGAATTTGGCTAGCATGAGGGGGAAAGGCAAGCTCAACAAGTTATAGGAACCATGACAACATACTTTATCTCAGATATAAGAAAGACATAACTCATTATGTTGTCTTCCTTGTCCAACATCAACTCTTTGGCATGTCATATTTTAATGAGTGCTCCCAATCATAAAAGATGTCAATGATAATATATCTATATGTGAAAACCTCTCTTTCCTTATTACTTCCTATTAATTGCAACAATGACCAAAGCTATGTCTGCCAATTCCCAACAAGTTTTAATCATCATACTCTTTCTATGTGAAGTCATTACTCTCAATAAGATCAATATGAACTTTTTGTTTCTTTTTGTTCTTTTTCTGTTTTCTTTTATTCACCCAAGATCATGGCAAAATAATCAAGCCCTTGACTCAACACTAATCTTTATTATATATAACTCACGGACTCGATTACATAGAGAGATCATAAAGCAAAACTCAAAACTAGATCATGCCATAAACTTTATTCTACTAGATCAAGATACTACTAATAGGATCTGACTAAGAAAAACTGTAAAGGTAGGAGTTGTGATGGTGATACGATATCAGGGCACCTCCCCCAAGCTTGGAAGTTGCCAAGGGGAGTGCCCATACCCATGTGATTATGTCTCCTTCTTTGTTGGAGGAGACGGTGGAGGTGTTGTTGATGATGCGGGCTTATGCTTCTCCCTTAATTTGCGCTTGAGGAGGCATTTTGATCCCTTAAACCATCAATTTCCCATTCCAGGGTTAATATATTTTTGCATAGGTCATGCTTATTTTCCTGCAACAGACGAAAAGGGATAAACTCGAAATTGGGTTGCTTCACCCTATCAGGGAGACTTGACTTTTTGAACTCCACGTGCATGTCCCCAGGTTGAGGTAATGATGCTTCGTCTTCATCTAAGCTCGTCTCCTCCTTCCCCTTGGGTTCATAGTCCTCTTCTTCCTCCATGGTCCATCCATCGTGTTCCACATCTCCACAAACCTTGGGATTTGCTAAGTAATCATCCACATAGCTTTCTCCTTCCGAATCCTGGGAAGACATGTTAATTTAATCTACAGCGGGACAGCTCGAAACAAAAACAGAGGATTTTTGCGTGATACGGGAGTCAAAACCTTCGGGAGGTTATATAATGAATTTTTACCGAACAAAATATGTATCGTGCAAGAAAACGGAGTCCGGAAAGCACACGAGGCGCTCACGAGGTAGGGGGCGCGCCCACCACCCTCGTGGGGCCCTCGTGTCCTTCCCGGACTGCTACTTATTTTTCTATTTTTCTAAATATTCCAAAACGGAGAAATATTGCCTTAAAAATTGTTTTGGAGTCGGTTTACTTACCGTACCACATACCTATTCCTTTTCGGAGTCTGAAACGTTCCGGAAAGTATCCCTTATGTATTACTCCGGGGTTATGGTTTCAATAATATTGGTTTCAACATTTATGGGATTACCTGAGATATACTGTTTAATTCTTTGACCATTTACCACCTTTGGATTTGTGCCCTCGAAGTTGTTGATTTTTATGGCACCGGAACAATAGACCTCTTCGATAACATAGGGGCCTTCCCATTTAGAGAGAAGTTTTCCTGCAAAAAATCTTAAACGAGAGTTGTATAGCAATACATAATCACCTACATTAAACTCACGCTTTTGTATCCTTTTTTCATGCCATTTTTTAACTTTTTCTTTAAACAACTTGGCATTTTCATAAGCTTGGGTTCTCCATTCATCAAGTGAGCTAATATCAAATAGCCTCTTCTCACCGGCAAGTTTACTTCTTTAATAGCCCATTATGCCTTATGTTCTAGTTCGAGAGGTAAGTGACATGCTTTTCCATAAACCATTTTATACAAAGACATACCCAAAGGATTTTTATATGCAGTTCTATAAGCCCATAATGCATCATCAAGTTTCTTAGACCAATTCTTTCTAGACCTATTAATAGTCTTTTGCAAAATTAATTTGAGCTCTCTATTGCTCAACTCTACTTGACCACTAGACTGTGGGTGATAAGGGGATGCAATTATATGATTAACACCATATTTAGCAAGCATTTTACGGAAGGCACCATGAATAAAGTGTGAACCACCATCAGTCATTAAATATCTAGGGACTCCAAACCTCGGAAAAATAACTTCCTTAAGCATTTTAATAGAAGTGTTATGAGCAGCACTACTAGTTGGAATAGCTTCTACCCACTTAGTAACATAATCAACATCAACTAAAATATGTGTGTATCCATTAGAGGCAGGAAAAGGTCCCATATAATCAAATCCCCAAACATCAAATGGTTCAATAACAAGAGAATAATTCATAGGCATTTCTTGATGTCTACTAATATTACCAATTCTTTGACATTCATCACAAGACAAGACAAACTTACGGGCATCCTTGAAGAGAGTAGGCCAATAAAACCCAGATTGCAATACCTTATGTGCAGTTCTATCTCCAGCGTGGTGTCCTCCATAAGACTCGGAATGACACTTGCTTAGGATCTGTTCCTATTCATGCTCAGGTACACAACGCCTAATAACACCATCTACTCCTTTATAACGATGTGGGTCATCCCAAAAGTAATGTCTCAAGTCATAGAAAAACTTTTTCTTTTGCTGGTATGTGAAACTAGGTGGTATAAACTTAGCAACAATATAATTAGCATAATCAGCATACCATGGAGTACTACGAGAAGTACTTATACATTTAATTGTTCATCAAGAAAGTCATCATTAATAGGTAGTGCGTCATCAAGAATATTTTCTAACCTAGATAAGTTGTCTGCAACGGGGTTCTCAGCTCCCTTTCTATCAACAATATTCAAATCAAATTCTTGTAGCAAGAGAACCCATCTAATTAGTCTAGGTTTAGCATCTTTCTTTTCCATAAGATATTTAATAGCAGCATGATCAGTGTGAATAGTTACTTTAGAATCAACAATATAAGATCTAAACTTATCACAAGCAAATACAACTGCTAAAAGCTCTTTTTCAGTAGTAGCATAATTTCTTTGAGCATTGTCTAGAGTCTTACTGGCATAATGAATAACATTTAATTTCTTATCAACTCTTTGCCCTAGAAGAGCACCTACATCATAATCACTAGCATCACACATAATTTCAAAGGGTAAGTTCCAATCAGGTGGCTGAACAACAGGTGCAGAGACTAATGCTTTCTTAAGTATTTCAAATGCTTCTACACAATCATCATCAAAGACAAATGGCTTATCTTTTTGCAATAAATTAGTCAGAGGCCGAGAAATTTTTGAGAAGTCCTTAATGAACCTCCTGTAAAATCCGGCGTGACCAAGGAAACTTCTTATACCTTTGATGTCCTTGGGACATGGCATCTTTTCAATAGCATCAACCTTGGCTTTATCAACTTCAATACCTCTTTCAGAAACTTTGTACCCCAAGACAATACCTTCATTAACCATAAAGTGGCACTTTTCCCAATTCAAGACAAGATTAGTTTCTTCAAATCTCTGCAAAACTTGATCAAGATTGCTCAAGCAATCATCAAAACAGGAACCATAGACGGAAAAGTCGTCCATGAAAACCTCACAAATCTTTTCACAAAAGTCAGAGAATATAGCCATCATGCATCTTTGAAAGGTAGCAGTGCATTACATAAACCAAAAGGCATACATCTATAAGCAAAAGTACCAAAAGGGCATGTAAAAGTAGTCTTTGATTGATCTCTAGCCGACACAGGTATTTGAGAGAAACCAGAATAACCATCTAGAAAGCAGTAATGTGTATGTTTGCATAATCTTTCTAGCATTTGATCAATAAAAGGTAAGGGGTAATGATCTTTCTTAGTGGCTTTATTTAATTTGCGGAAATCAATTACCATCCTATAACCTGTGATAATTCTTTGTGGAATCAATTCATCTTTATCATTAGGAACAACAGTAATACCTTCCTTCTTAGGGACACAATGGACAGGACTTACCCACTCACTATCAGCAATGGGATAAATTATACCTGCCTACAGGAGCTTGAGTATTTCTTTTCTTACCACTTCTTTCATTTTAGGATTCAGACGTCGTTGAGGATCACGAACTGGTTTGGCATCTGCTTCCAAATTTATTTTATGTTGACATAGAGTGGGACTAATGCCCTTAAGATCATCAAGAGTATATCCAATAGCAGCACGATGCTTCTTCAGAGTTTTCAATAATCTTTATTCTTCATGCTCTGAAAGCTTAGCGCTAATAATAATAGGATATATCTTCTTTTCATCAAGATAAGCATATTTAAGATTATTAGGCAAGGGTTTAAGCTCAAACACGGGATCACCCTTAGGTGGAGGAGGATCCCCTAAAATTTCAACTGGCAAATTGTGTTTCAGAATAGGTTCATGTTTAAAGAATACTTCATCTATTTCTCTTCTTTCAGTCATGAACATATCATTTTCATGGTCTAGCAAATAGTGTTCTAAAGGATCACTAGGAGGTACGGCAATAGAAGGAAGACCAATAATCTCATCCTTACTAGGTAATTCTTCCTCACGATGTTGTTTACTAAATTTAGAGAAATTAAACTCATGAACCATATCATCCAAGCCAACAGTAACAACATTCTTTGTGCAACCTATGATAGCATTGACAGTATTTAAGAAGGGTCTACAAAATATAATGGGACAAAAACTATCTTGTGGGGAACCAAGAACAAGAAAATCAGCAGGATATTTAGTTTTCCCACACAAGACTTCAACATCTCTAACAATTCCCATTGCTGAAACAGTATCTCTATTGGCAAGTTTAATTGTGACATCAATATCTTCTAACTCAGCAGGTGCAATTTCATTCTTAATTTCTTCATATAAAGTATGCGGTATAACACTAGCACTAGCACCCATATCACATAACCCATGATAACAATGATCTCCTATTTTAACAGAAATAACAGGCACGCCTACCACAGGTCTATGTTTATCTTTAGCACAAGGCTTAGCAATTATAGCAGTTTCACCTTTGAACTGAATAACATGCCCATCAATATTATCAGACAAGAGATCTTTAACAATAGCAATATTAGGTTCTACTTTAACTTGCTCAGGAGGTGTATAAGTTCAAATATTGCTTTTACGAACAACAGTTGAAGCTTTAGCATGATCCTTTATTCTAACAGGGAAAGGTGGTTTCTCAATATAATAAGTAGGAACAATAGGATCATTATAAGTGACAGTCTTTTCTTCAAATTTAATAGGTGCAACTACTTTTACTTCTATGGGAGGGTGATATTTAAACCACTTCTCCTTAGGGAGATCAACATAAGTAGCAAAAGATTCACAGAAAGAAGCTACTATCTCAGAGTCAAGTCCATATTTAGTGCTAAACTTACGGAAAATATCGGTATCCATAAAAAATTTAACACAATCAAACTTAGGTGTCATACCTGACTCCTTACCTTCGTCGAGGTCCCAATCTTCAGAGTTGCGTTTAATTCTATCCAATAAATTCCATCTGAATTAAATAGTCTTCATCATAAAAGAGCCAGCACAAGAAGTATCGAGCATGGTGCGATTGTTTTCAGAAAGCCGAGCATAAAAACTTTGCATTATTATTTCTCTTGAGAGCTCATGATTGGGGCATGAATATAACAGTGATTTAAGCCTCCCCCAAGATTGAGCGATGCTTTCTCCTTCGCGAGGCCAGAAATTATATATATAATTGTGATCACGATGAACAAGATGCATAGGGTAATACTTTTGATGAAATTCCAGCTTCAATCTTTTATAGTCCCATGATCTCATATCATCACATAGCCTATACCATATCAATGCGTCTCCCTTCAAAGATAAAGGGAAGACCTTCTTCTTAGCAACATCATCGGGTATACCTGCAAGCTTAAATAATCCACAAACTTCATCCACATCTATTAAGTGCTCATCATGATGCTTTGTTCCATCTCCTGTAAAAGGATTAGCTAGCAGTTTTTCCATCATAGACGCAGGAAATTCAAAAGGAGTTTCATTTTCAATAGGTTCAGTAGGTTGAGGAGCAACTCTTTGCTCTACTGGACAGGGTGAAGATACCCCGAACAAGCCCCTCAGAGTATTACTTTCCATAGTAACAAGTGACAGTAAATTTCAGCACACTATATAAATTTTTCCTTACCAAATTCCACCTGCCAAAGGCGCTACACTCCCCGGAAACGGCTCCAGAAAAGAGTCTTGATGACCCACAAGTATAGGGTGATCTATCGTAGTCCTTTCGATAAGTAAGAGTGTCGAACCCAACGAGGAGCAGAAGGAAATGATAAGCGGTTTTCAGCAAGGTATTCTCTGCAAGTACTGAAATAAGTGGTAACAGATAGTTTTGTGATAGGATAAATTGTAACGAGCAACAAGTAACAAAAGTAAATAAAGTGAAGCAAGGTGGCCCAATCCTTTTTGTAGCAAAGGACAAGCCGGAACAAACTCTTATAATAGGAAAAGCGCTCCCGAGGACACATGGGAATATCGTCAAGCTAGTTTTCATCACGTTCATATGATTCGCGTTAGATACTTTGATAATTTGATATGTGGGTGGACCGGTGCTTGGGTGCTGTTCTTACTTGAACAAGCATCCCACTTATGATTAACCCCTATTGCAAGCATCCGCAACTACAACAAAAGTATTAACGTAAACCTAACCATAGCATGAAACATATGGATCCAAATCAGCCCCTTACGAAGCAACGCATAAACTAGGTTTTAAGCTTCTGTCACTCTAGCAACCCATCATCTACTTATTACTTGCCAATGCCTTCCTCTAGGCCCAAATAATGGTGAAGTGTTATGTAATCGACGTTCACATAACACCACTAGAGGCTAGACAACATACATCTTATCAAAATATCAAACGAATACCAAATTCACATGACTACTCATAGCAAGACTTCTCCCTTGTCCTCAGGAACGAACATAATTACTCACAAAGCATATTCATGTTCATAATCAGAGGGGTAATAATATGAATATAGGATCTGAACAAATGATCTTCCACCAAATAAACCAACTAGCATCAACTACAAGAAGTAATCAACACTACTAGCAACCTACTAGCACCAATCCCGGACCTTGAGACAAGAATTGGATACAAGAGATGAACTAGGGTTTACAGATGAGATGGAGCTGGTGAAGATGTTGATGGAGATTGCCCTCTCCTGATGAGAGGAGCGTTGGTGATGAAGATGGTGATGATTCCCCCCCCCCCAGGAGGGAAGTACCCCCGGCAGAACAGCTCTGCCGAAGCTCTAGATTGGATCCGCCAAGGTTCCGCCTCGTGGCGGCGGAGTCTTGTCCCGAAAAGTTCCTCCTCATATTTTTCTCATCGAAAGACCTCATATAGGAGAAGATGGGCATCGAAGAGCCACCAGGGGGCCCACGAGGTAGGGGGCGCGCCCTAGGGGGGGCGCCCCCCACCCTCATGAGAAGGGTGTGGGCCCCCTGGCCTTCATTTTTGGCGTGGATTTTTCTTTATTTATTTTAAGACGTTTCATGGAGTTTCAGGACTTTTGAGTTGCGCAGAATAGGTCTCTAATATTTGCTCCTTTTCCAGACCAGAATTCCAGCTGCCAGCATTCTCCCTCTTTATATAAACCTTGTAAAATAAGAGAGAATAGCCATAAGTATTGTGACATAAAGTGAAATAACAGTCCATAATGCGATAAATATCGATATAAAAGCATGATGCAAAATGGACGTATCAGAAGCCAGCTGGGCGCAGTCCCCACTCGTCGAAGCTGGGCATCTGTCTCATAAAATCGGCCCTGCTGGAGCAAAGATACAAGAGGATACCATTGCTCCGAAGGCTGCCTGGGGAAGGATCGCCAGTCAAGACCCTAAGCACCATCCGCAGCATTTCAGGCGCCAAGTCCTCCTCCTGAAGACGCGTGCAGTCTCCATGCCCCACAAAGTCCCACATCCGGCGAGAGTGGCGCTGAAGAAGAGCAACGCGACATTGGAGGAACTCCTTCACCACCTTGGGCGCTATCACATTGAGCGCCCTCAAACTCTGGAAGCAGCGCCAGACGAAGGCGAGCCGGGGGCTCGCGAGCACCTCATGGTCCCAACCCGCGTGAGGAACAACAGGCGAGGTCGGGTGGGAGAGCAGAGGGTTGGGCACTCCAACGTCCACGTACAGCCACCGCTCTCTAAACCTGGCCCTAGAAGGAGGAAGGCCGAAGTCGATCCCTGAAGCGGCCATCTCTGGCACGGCCAGGAAGCTCACACACCCTGAGCACTGAGTGGGATCGCTCAGGTGCATGGAAAATAAGTGGCGCATCAGGGCCATGGAAGGGGGAATGCCTATCATCGCCTCGCAAACAAAAGCAAAGACAGCCAGAAGAGTAATGGACTCTGGCCCGAGGTGCATCATGCGGATATGATAATGGGAGAGCACTGCATTGAAGAAGGCTGGAAAGGGGGGAACCAGACCCGCCCATAGGGCATCGGCGAAGAATCGGACCTCCGTGACGATCCTATCAAGGGAGGCATGGGACGCAGGCCAGACCGTGGTCCTGCCGCACTCGTTGAAGATAGTTGCAAGGGCGGAGCGGACCTTGTCCAAAGCTTCTGGATTGAGTATGATCGACCGGGCGATGGCGGGGGTCGACGCTGGAGGTGTGCGGGGTGAAGGCGCGGGCTTCTTTCCCCTTCCTTTCTTCGACGGTGCCATGGCAGTGAAGAGGAGGAAGAACTCGAGCCGGATTGGTGGCGGAGGCTGGAGCTCGAAGAAGAAGGAAAGGTAGGAGGCGGGCGAGCAGCGGAAAGGAGGAACAACTGTGTGCAACTATGGGTACGCTTAGCCGAGCGCGTAGCAAGGCGTCGTGGGGAAGCACAGACGCCCATGTCCAATCAATCGCCATGCAGCACCCGAGGCCACATGCTTTTTGGGCCCGCGGCGCTTCATGCTTGCCTCTTCTCTTCCCTGCTAGGCCAAGCCCGGGCGCGTCTTGGGCCCAGGGGCTACTGTCGGTGTTCTGAGAATGGGGGTCCCCAGACTTGCCTGCCTGCGGCCTGCGGTGTGGCTCAAGTGGGGGCCCAGCGCGGCCCATCTTCATCAGCTCAAGCTCAAGACCCTCGCGAGGGGCCAAGCCTCACGGGGCGGACGATAGAAAGCTTCCTTAGAGGCAGCCTCATCAGGCAAGCTCGCGAGGAGGCAGAGAGATCAAGGCAGGGGTACCTTGCGAGGAGCCCGTGAAGCAAGCCATGACGATCGAGAATAGGTGGGCGCTAGGCGGGCGCCGGCCTGCGTAGTGTCCTTGTTTCCCCTTTGGTGCAAAGGGGGCAAGCACAGGCCAAGGCACCGGGCAAAGGTTACCATTTCAGTGCAACGAGACCAAGACCAACAGAGCGGCAGGATGGAGGTCACCGTGGAGCCCAAGACGGCGTCATCACCTGTGCTTTTGGCAGCCGAAGTCCGCCTTTGGTCAGGATAACTTGTACTATATGTTCCCCTTCAAAATGGCCAATTGTTGGCGCCCTTCCCGCTCATTATTTGGGGAGAGGCCCAGGGCCTCTATAAATAGAGCTAGCCACCACAGAGTAGAGGGAAAGCGAGAGATCTGGTAGAACCCTAGCAGAGAGAGAAAGAGGCGACTGAACTCGCCCTAGTAGTTCATCGCACCAGCTCGAGAACACCTCTCGTGGGGCTGTTCTTCCCTTGTACTATTCATCATCAGCCCCTGAGGCAATCCACCACACCACACACTAGAGTAGGGTATTACACCGCAACGGTGGCCCGAACCAGTATAAACCTCGTGTCCCTTGTGTTGTTCGTTGTTTCCAGCTTAGATCACGCGAAGAGATTGGACGTAGATCGGTAGGGGAGAGATCTCCACGCGCACCCCAGTGTTCAAACCTCAAGGGTCTGTCGGAACCTGAAATCCGACATGAGGCACCACCAGTTCAACGGAGTTCATGGCCCTTTTGTGAAGCTTCTGATCGTGCTTACACAAGCTAGTGGTAAAGACATGATACTGCCCACTATTCAACTACTTCGGATTGCTCTGATAACCCGATTGCTGCTGCTGCTGATTCCCCTGATGGTTATAACCTCCCTAATTGCCTTGATTACCTTGATTGCCATGTCTGGTATGATTGCCTTGGAATCCTGAACCGGAGCTGCCGCCTCCATAACCCGGCCCATGAAAACCGCCTCCTGAACCGCCAGGCGGGCCATTGTCGTATTGAAACATATTGGAATTTCTGAACTCTCGCATGACGAAACAATCCTTCCAAAGATGCGAAGCTGGCTTCTCCTTCGATCCGTGCTTTGGACACGGTTGATTTAACAGGCGCTCCAGATTGGGGCCTGACCCTCTGCCCTGCTGGGGCGGTTTACCCTTGCGACGCTGACCGTTATCCTGGGCGTTGGTGTTAGCCACAAAGTCCAAGCTATTATCCGCCTTGCCCTTACCATTGTTCCCATGACCTGTCGGGTTATGTTGTTGCCCCTTGGCACTACCGTTCTTTTTCCCCTTCCTGGATTTGTCCTCCTCAGACTCGGGATCCTTGGTACTATCTGAATCGGCATACTTAACCAAAGCGGCCATAAGAGTTGACATGTTGTTGTAGTGACGTTTGAGTCTTCCCAACTTCAGTTTCAACGGCATAAACTGGCAATTGCCTTCCAACATCAAGACTATTGTATCAGCATTGATGCGGTCTGATGAATGCAAAATAGCTGAGACTCGCTTCACCCAATGGGTTGTAGACTCCCCATCCTCTTGAACGCAGGCGGCCAGGTCCACAATTGACATAGGTTGCTTACACGTGTCCTTAAAATTCTGGATAAACCGGTGTTTTAACTCGGCCCAGGACCCAATGGAGTTAGCTGGCAAAGTTTTAAACCAAGTACGAGTTGTTCCTTCCAACATCATGGTGAAATACTTAGCACATACCGCTTCATCCACATCCAGCATCTCCATCGCCATCTCATAACTCTCAACCCATGACTCAAGGGGCAAATCGGCTGTATAATTGGGCACCTTACGAGGGCCCTTAAAATCCTTGGGTAGTTGCACATTACGCAAGGCTGGGGTGAGGCACGGTACCCCCAAAGAACTGAAGACCACACCTGGCTCCACTGAGGCCGTTGGACGAACCAGAGTAGGCTGACGAGCTGCATGTTGTGCTGCTAACTCGGCCTCTCGACGCGCTCGACCATGATCCACACTACAAAAAAAGACACATTCGTGACATTTTGGGCCGAACGAATTATTTTCTGTCATACATATGACACTTCTATGACGATAGTTGTGACAAAACCCGGTATCATCATAGATGTGGTGGGCTCCTACTTCTATGACAGAAAATAGGATTTTCGTCCTGGGCGGGCCGGAGACGCAGCTGCATGACATTCTTTGGGCCGTCCATGACGGAAAAAACCGTGTTAGAAGCGAGGGGGGATTTCGGGGAGTTCCCGGTTACGGTGGGAGGTCGGGGGCCGAGCGATGCGCGTTTCTCTCATACACGTACGCGCGTGTGTGCGAGGCGTTAGCTCTAACTGAACCCGAGCGAGCCGTTGGGCTCTAACTGAACCCGAGCGATTGCACTGCAGGCTACGCGTTACTAAACCCGAGCGATCGATCGATGGATGTTAACTGAACCCGATCAAGTGATTCCTTCGCTACTGCTGCTAACTGAAGCCGATCGATGCTGCCTCTACGATGA
>NC_041388.1:606170553-606170855 GCF_002162155.2 Triticum dicoccoides
GAACAGGACCCCGTGGTGTGGAGGGCTGGATGAACAATAGACGGTGGAGGGGTGGTTGAACAGTAGCCGGTGGAGTAGCGCGCGGTGGAGACTGGATGAACAGCAGCCCGTGGAGGCTGGAGGAGGTCGACAGTGGAGATGAACAGTATCCCGTGGAGTCCCATTTTGCGGTATGCCACACCCCTCCCGATGAATAGGACCCCCGTTTCGAACGCAGCGCTCCAACACAAGTCTGTTTCGTCCGTTTTGCGGTACGCCACACCCCTCCCGATCAACAGGACCCCCGTTTCGACCGTAGGAGG
>NC_041388.1:606170971-606200794 GCF_002162155.2 Triticum dicoccoides
ATCCGTTTTGCGGTACGCCGCACCCCTCCCGATCAATAGGACCCCCGTTTCGACCGTAGGAGGTCCGTTTCGTCCGTTTTGCGGTACGCCACACCCCTCCCGATCAACAGAACCCCCGTTTCGACCGTAGGAGGTCCGTTTCCTCCGTTTTGCGAGACGCCAGACCCCTCCCGATCAACAGGACCCCGCTCAGGCCTCGTTTCCATCGCCTGTTCCGTCCAAGCCCTCCCGATGAACACGACCACGCATTCCGTTCCGACCTAGCTGGTTGGCTCCCACGCGTTCCGTTTCCTCCCGATGAACACGACGCATTCCGTTGCCTCCCCATGAACACGACGCATTCTGTTGCCTCCCCATGAACACGACGACGACGCTATTTCTCTGTTCCGACCCTGCCATGTACACGAGCCCTGGCCGTACGTATGCGCGAGTAGGCGTTCGAGACCCTGCCCATATGTACGTACGGGGCCATATTTTCTTTCTTGCACCCTGGCCGCTGTACATACGTGTACATGCTACGTGCGCGCCTCTACTACGACACGTGCGCGCCTCTACTACGACACGTGCGCGCCTCTACATCGACCAGTATATATGTACGTACATGTTCGCGACTAGAATGACAACGCTACGTACGCTTCGACCAGGTAGATCTCGACTGTCAGGCACTTCCTTGCGTGCGAAGATGTAGCTGGTGGGTCCCAGCAGTCAGGGGGGCGAATCGTTTTGTTTTTTTGCCCGGACGCACTTCCTTGCATGCGAAGGTCTAGCTGGTGGGTCCCAGCAGTCAGGAGGAAACGTTTTTTTTGCAAAATACGGTGGCCCGTCCGGTGGGTCCCCGCTGTCAGGTGGAGGAATAATTATTTTGCACGTAATAAGGAGGCACTTCCTTGTTGCGGCCATGGACCCAGCTGTCAGCCTCTCCACGTACATTCCACGTCCGATGGAAGCCGTTCCTTGACCACGTTGACCACGCCGCACCGAGAGCACCAGGGCGGTGGACGACGGTGAGGCCTAGGAAGGGGACAACGCGGAGTCGGGGAAGACGCGGCAGTGGATGCCCACGCGTAGAGGAGTATGAGGGTTCACTGGTTCGCTGCAGTGTGAGGCTGCCGTCGCCGTAGAATAACAGGGGGTGTGGGTGAGTAGAGGGATGGCCTGGCCAGCGGTGGGAGTAGTAGGGGGCGGTGAGGCCTCCGCCGCATCACATACGGCCATGAGAGGCAGGAGCACGAGGCACGACTGACGCTGGTTTGGGAGGCTGGAGCAAGAAGACCAGAGGTTGAAGAAGCACTACAGCCGTTGGATGGACATCGTACGGTCACTGGAGCTAGAATCGTGCATATATTGACTAACTTGACAAAGCCCTCCGTCCCCGTCAACTTAGTAGGCCCACAAGTCAGCCTGCCACTATACCGGGTCCCAACTAACAGGGGGAGTATTCATTTTTTTTGTGCGTAATAAGGAGGCACTTCCTTGCGTGCGAAGATATAGCTGGTGGGTCCGAGCTATCAGCGACGGTAATGTTTTTTCACGAAATACAGAGGCCCTTTCGGTGGGTCCCTGATGTCAGGTGGAGGAATCATTATTTTGCGCGTAATATGGAGGCATTTCCTTGCGTGCGGACGTGGACCTAGCTGTCGGCCTATCCACGTACAATCCACTTCAGATGCATGTCGATCGTTGACCACGTTGACCAGGCCGCACCGAGAGCACCAAGGTGGTGGACGATGGCGAGGGCTAGGAAGGGAACGACACGGAGGCAGGGAAGACTCGGCAGTTGTTTCTCACGCGGAGGGGAGTACGACCGTACGAGGGTTTACTGGTTCGTCTGTCGTCGCCGGAGAATAACAGCAGGTGTGGGTGAGTAGAGGGATGGCTAGGCCAGTGATGGGAGTACGATGGGGCGGTGAGGCCTGCGCGGCAGCACAGCCGGCTGTGGGGAGGAGGGAGCAGGCAGTCCTCCCATCGGGGCTTGTTTGAGCGGCTGGAGCCGGAAGAGCAGAGATTGAAGAAGCACGACGACCGTTCGATGGACATCCAACAGTCACTGCTTGTGCGTCAACCTTTTTTTAGGAAAGCCTCAAATCTGTGGAATACAGCATACAACCAATTTGCTAATTCTTAAGGTTTTTTTGGAGCCCATATTTTTTTGTTAGCATTACAGCCCATATTATGGCCACGGTTAAAAAATTATACGAAATTTTGCATATTTCGATGCGGTCCGAACTGTTTTTAATCCTGAAATTTCGACTCGCATTCAAACTGATTTTAAAAATAAATGTATATCAATATAAAATCCAACAAATTCTCCATGCATAAAAATTAATGTAATTTAAAATCTCCAAATGAAAAAAAAGATATTTGAAACTAATTGCCGATTTGATGTGTTTTAAAAATGTACAGCCCATTTCTCATTACTGATGGGCCATTTTCTCGGTCAGCCGAATGAAAGCTCTTCTCGTCTTGAAAGATTTGCAGCCCAACAAGCCTAACAAAGTGACTTACTTGGCAAATCACAAAAAAACTAGGCTGTGGCCGTGGACCCAACTGTCAGTCCATTTGTTTTTTTAGTCCATTTAGTGGGCTGGGTGAAACAATGATGTAGCATCTATGCAGCCCGTTTAAATCCAATTTGCATTTTTCTCGAAATCCGCGGACTTGCTGGGCTGGGTGAAAATATCATGTTGGGCTAGATGGAGAAATGTTATAAAAACATAAACACATGATTGCACGTCAGTAAATCTTTGCAAGCTTATGTACGCAATCACTAGGAGTTAGCTTGCCAAGTTATATATAAACAATTATTATTATTATTTTGTAAGAACTTTCAACTTACGAAATAAAATATCATTTTAATTTGATGAATTAATAGTACATGGGGTATTATTATTTTTTAGGCTAGACGTGGGACAGTTGAGTTGGCTCTAGGGGAAAGTACTGGGAGAAAACTCAGTTTACATCAAAAAAGAAAGTGGAAGAAAATTCAGAGACCTGCTGGGTCCACCTGAGGAGGGGAATATGTTGGGAGGAAGGAGATTCAAAGCACGGCAACCGAGTGAACTAGTTTTTTTTACGGACAAGTGAACTAGTTTAGATACATAAGCAAATAGCCGCTAAAAAAGAAATCAGGTTAATGGGTTCTTAAAAGAAATATTTCGGACAAAACAGATAATTACGACACATAGGCTAATGCATGAAACACTCAGCTGATAAAGGTGCTTATAAATAGATAAAGTACAACATCTAGACCTTCATGGCACGCTTGATCATGACGCTGCGGCTATCCGTGTACTCGTCAGTTACGGGAAGCAGACAAGCCCTCATGTCCAAGATCTGTCTATACATGTCGTAGCATGTGTATGCGTCCTTGGCCGCGTAGGTTATGTAGGCTATATTCAGAGGTGCGTCCCACGTGTTCAGGTCGTCTTCTTTCATGTTGGCGTATCAGGGGTCAATGATGGTCTCAGCGAGGTCAACCACGGAGTCCTTCTCCTGCCCCTTGCTGATGATCTTGTATTGCTTCTGGATGTCGACAAGCTTGTTGCACCAGATGGCCGAATCGTCGCGTTCTTCCTTCTCTCCACCATAGCGAAGGTGCAGTCGGCGCTGCCGATGAAACGGGCGAATGCTCCAGAACCTGGTGTAGCCATAGGACTGATGCGAGGCAGAGCTTCACCAAGTCCGTATCGTTGGTGTACATCACATTCAACTTGATGCAGCCATAGGACTGAATGGCGAACTCAAAGGGGAACTCCTTGCTGAAGTCCATATCCAGCAGGCTCACCCCTCGGATCTCCATTGGAGTCTCTTCAAGTGAACGAGTGTGTAGGCGGCGGCAGCAGTTCGTTTTTCAGCTCTTGGGGAACTGGATTCAACAGTAAGCTGAGCGTGTACATGCGACAATAGTTACTACCCCTCCCTCGTCCGTTGCATGCCCGGGAGAAGATGCACCCTCGGCCAAACGTCTGTTCACGAGCGGGTCTGTATTGGTACTGTAATAACAGGAGTTAGTGGTCACTTTACTTAAATTTAATTAGCTTTAATAGAAATTTGTACTTAAAAGAAGCAATGCATTCGCTCGTTCTATCAGTTCCACAGGATCAACATGCACACCAATTAGAATTATTATTCTCAGGACGCACACGATCAGCACATTTGTCGCACTTTCACAAAGATAATACTACCAAGTTTGAACTGTTTGTTATGGTTGTTGTCCTCTGCATCATCATGTCGTGTTTCCCAGCTTGCAAGATTCAGAACCAACAAATAAGATCCAAATAATAAGTACAACAAAGATGCCTACACATCTCATTGATTCCCAGCTTGCAAGATTTAGAACCAACAAATAGTACAACAAAGATGCCTACACATCTCACTGATTCCCAGCTTGCAAGATTCAGAACCAACCCATTAGAGCCTTTTGATAAAGTGAATATCGGGATTAAATCCATCTTGGCTAGCCATGTCATACAATCGAAGAACTTGGCGAATGCTCTTGACCGTCACAACATCTGTAGTTGAGTATTCCTATTTGCACAGCATGTTTGCACATCACAAACAAGGAGACAGGAGAGCATGATTTCGCTTTAATAGCGGCCTCCTTGAACTCAACCTCCAGCTCTACTTGGATGAGGTCTGCCTGGAGTTCCATGATTCAATTCATGCGCCTTTTTCTGCAGTTCACATAAAATGAAGCAAAGATTGCATCATTCAGCTAGCAAGAAGTACTTGCTCTTGTGAGCTGGCAGGTTCTTCTTTAGTAGTTGCACTAAAATTGAGGAACATTAAGCTTGGTTGTTCGGCTCATGTAAGGTGCAACTATAATTTTCTTATTCTTTTGTGCAGTTCCACTAAAATAAAGTGCCATTGTGGTGACAGTAACGGCTCCATCTTGCAAAGGCTAATAAAATGTTGCACGAGATTACCAGCAGAACTTGACGGAGATTCTGGAAACTCCAATCACCATTTGTGCAGTTCCACCAAAATTGAGAGATGTTGCCCACGTGACATTTTAGTTGAAATGCACAAGACACTCATTCCAAAAAAATTGTTTTGTGTAGTTCACCAAAAGGTCACAATAGCAACAAGGTGAAATGGATATCCCTATCTGCACAAAAAGATAGAAAGTAAACAGTTGCTGGTCAATAAGAATATACGAAACATATACAAAATGAAAAGAAGCATATTAATTATGTTCATGGCAATCACGCAAGGATAGTAGAAATTTTAAAACGTCAGCAATGCTTCATGTTACCAAAAGCATTACGATCAACAATGAGATTCCTCAAATATGGGATTACTTTAATGGTGGCATTGCTTGTTTACCAGACACAGTAAATCAACAGCAGCTAAAGAGTTGGTTTAAGGGCATGGGACCGTGGGGACACCAGGACACTCAGCAGCGTAAAGGAGCAACTTACTTATCATACTGGGGAAAATAGCAGGAGTGCCATTGTACTATGTGAGGGCAGCAAATCTAATCTTGGAGACCTTTTACTATGTGAGGGCAGCAAATCTAATCCTGGAGACCTTTTACTATGTGAGGGCATCAAATCTAATCCTGGAGACCTTTTACTATGTGAGGGCAGCAAATATAATCCTGAGACCTTTTACTATGTGAGGGCAGCAAATCTAATCCTGGAGACCTTTTACTATGTGATGGCAGCAAATCTAATCCTGGTCATACTCTATTGACTTGTCCACCAGCCACCACTTTCTATCCTTTTTTCAACCAATAATAGATCTGTTCCTTATCCAGTTTGTACTTCGTTTTCCCATTATTTCCCTTTTCAACCAAGAGACCGGTTGGGTATCCGGTCTCTACTACTTTCACCATATTATTTCCTCTTTGAATCAAGTCCTAGATTCATGCTACAACTTCCCCCCCTTTCTTCGTTGTTTGGACAAAGCCCTAGATTTGAATGCATGAAGTAGCTTTACCTCTAATAATACTAAAAATTTAGGTGGCTTTGGAAGAGCTCATGGGAGTAGAAAAAGATGCACATGCAGACACGTGGGGAGCTGAGGCAGTAGAGCAAGGCCGCTTTCGAAGAACTTATACCTGAGGGTCGCTGGGATGTCGGCGGCGGCAGGTCGGATCTGCGGACAATATGGCAGGGAGGAAGAAGGGTCGGAGGACCTCCCGAGCCGGCCATGTGTCGGAGAGAACGACACGGGCAGAGGATCGGGCCCCTCCGGCAGCTGTGAGTTTCCTCCCTCGGCGGTGATGACCGCGTGAATGATGCACCTTTTAGTCCTCTACACACACCGGCCGAAGGGATCCGGCCGGATCTGTGACCAGCGGTGAGCAGAGAGAAAATGTCGCTACCGTTGTCTTGTTTATATCTGGAGAGGATGAGAGAATGAAGAGAGCAACCCTAGTAAAGCAAGCGCTCAGGCCCCTGCGTCCATATATAGTGGAGTGATTATCTTTTTCCTCTCCACAACAAGCATTTCAATTTGTGTACGTGGCATTAAAGAAAAGAAACTCTCTATTTAAGGTGACTACTGTACGACTCCTACTTACTACTAGTAGTACTACAGTATTGTTCACTTGTGCTCCCCGCCCCTCCATTAATTGAACAACCCCACGGGTGAATAAACATACAGTAAGTACTGTATTTATATAGAACGAACAAGCTCGAACTATTTTTGCGTAGTTAAAAGTTGAGGGCGGAGCTTTTCCCGGGTAGTACGCGCGGCAATTTTCGGGCAGGGCTAGAAGACTATTTTAAATTTTTTAAAAAACTTCAAGACGGCCACATAGCATGGAGCAGACCCCAACGATTTTAAGCTTACGGGCACGGTACACGCTATCCTAGACTACTATACACATGAAACTGCCACACGAGCGCCCGGGTTGCGCTTGGCTCTTCGCCTCTTCGGGAAGTCGAACAATGATGGAATACTACTGCACTGGAGGAGTACTACAGTACGCTTCTGGCCATCTGACACCGATTGACTGCTACATGTCCACCGCGTGCGGGAGGGAGAGCGTGTAGCGAAAGCTTCTCCTAGTCTTGCCAGCCACCACGCTCATGGGCGAGGGAGGGACGCTCCTGCCTTTGCGTGTATGACAGGTGGGCCCTACCGGTGTGTGGCCAACCTGTCATACAGCCAAAGGCAGGTGCAGTTAAGTCCGCGGGGGAGAGGATAATCAAAATTCTCGTTGATGTACGAGTTGACGTGACACATGAAAGCACTTCACTCGGTATATTTCAATAATTTGCGTGTGTGATTCCGAGATGCAGAGGCCGGGGGTCATCATCCTCCTTTTCGAGAAAAAACAGACGCGTGTGTGAGAGGACGAGTGCGTGCGTGCACCTCTTCTCTTCATGTATAACATACTACTAAACTCAGAATACAAGTTTTTGTGGGTGGCACGATGGTGCGTGCGAGAAGTCCCGAGAGATAGGTTTAATGTGTTAATTGCAATGCATGCATGCATAAAGTACATGCATTGGTCAATTTTCTCTTAATACTTGCATGCAATGATTTAATGCACCTTGGAATCTGAACATGTGTTGGGGACAACCAAATTGAGCCTTATAAAATGGAAAAACTAAAATTTTGAGATAAGCCCTATAAAACCGGAAAGGAGGGAGTAGAAAAAGAATTACTCCATCCGGGAATAGTGCCACACTTCGAAACTAGAACCGTCAATAAATTTTAACCTTGCGTCTCGTCACATTCCAAATTACCACTGTTCAGGAATTCACCCGATTAATCAGTTAATGGTCCAGTTAATCGCTACTCATAGCATGGCCGAATTGAATAACACCTATCCGTTGCGTTAACTTGTTAGACCGATTAATTGGCCTGTTAGACCGATTAATCAGTTGTCATGCCGATTAATCCCTGTTGGCCCATTAACGGGTGGGCGGCCCATAACCCCTTCTGGCCCCATGCCTCTCCTTAATAGATAGTATTAATAATTTTACCTCCTCTCTATGCTTTTCATATGTGTATGGCAGCATATTTTGGTATACTACATAGCTGGGAGCATGAGATTATGGTATAATACATTAAAAATCTATACATATGTTGGCAAGTTTCTATTCAATCTACTGAGTAATAGTCGACCAATTAATCCAGTTAATAGGCCGATTCACCGATTAATCGCTGCTCCTAAACTGACCGAGCAGCTACCAGTTAGCGATTTCTTGAACATTGCAAATTACTCCATGCTATATTGAATTGCAAACCTGTTCACACTGATCACAACCTAAACGGTTTCCCACTTAGGAGCGTATTAGTACTCGGTTATAAATACTAGTATGCCAAGATGACTGCACATTCCTCCTCAACTCCTCATCCACAAAAACAAACAAGTCAGTCAGCATCCTTCCCTTGCGTCTGCCATGGCCAGAGTGAGTTCTGGGTCGAGAGAGTGACACCAGGGAGAGGCGAGCATGGAAGCGGAAGCACGAGAGATGTCCCGCCTCGCTGCGAGAGCAGCCGACATGTACCGCCACGCGGAAGTAGCAGCACAGAGGTCCCGCCGCGCCGTCGATGCAGCAGATTGGTCCGGCCACACTGCGGAAGCAGCAGAGATGTCCCGTCGCGCCACGAATGCAGCAGAGATGTCCCGCCATGCCGCGGCGGCCTGGGAAAATTTCTCGCGGGCAGGCGACGACTGTTACAGGCGCATGCATGCGATCGTCCATAGCCAGATGGATCAGATCTTTGGCTCGGCGAGGTTGCAGGACGACATGATAGCCTCGTTTGAACAGGCTACCGGCATCATCCGACAACTAAGGGAGGGCAATGAGAGGCTCCGGGCTGAGCGCGACCTGCTAAGGGAGAAGATCGTCCGAAGTGCAGACTTGCAGGAGGAGACCAGTGCCTTGTTGAAGAAACTTATGGACGAGAATGACATGCTCCACAACAAGCGCCAAAGGCTGGTGGAGGAATCTGTGGATGTTCTCAAGCAGCGTCTTGACGACACGAAAGAGCTCATCGCCGCTCGCCGTAGAGACTAGTTTCCTGGTTTCTTTTGATGTAATAATTGGTTTAGGATGTGGATTGTGTCGTCAGTTGTGAAATGTTGGGTTCTAGCGCGGATGTTTGGCCTTTGTTGGCCTCTTTGGATGTTGCGATTTCAATCTGGTAGCTGTTAGTCCTTCGTGTTAGGCTGGAGTTGTGCTGAACTTCTTGTGAATTGTGGTGGTTTTCAATAATGAAAATCGAAAGGGGCAAGCCCTTCTTTGATCAAAAAAAATTTAATTGTCCTTATATATTCATCAGTCTTGCTATAAGTCGCAGTAGATGCTATATAGGTCCATCGGATCTTACATCAAGATCCGTGCTTTCAGATTTTCTTTTTTCTCTCTTAAGTCTCAGTCGAGTGAGACATAGCCACGCCATTAAACAAAGGCTCGGGCGCCATTAATGGAGACCTTGGGAGAGAGGTGGACGGCAGATGGAGGTCAAAGGGCTCTCATCCAGATAAGCACGCGCAGGGGTCTGATCGCATGCCTCCCGTACTCAAATAGTTACCCTGCACGGCGCCTCCTAGCTAATAAAAAATGGGAACACGTGGCAGCACGTAAATGGTACTAGTAAGTAGAACGCCCACGGTTTCAATAATACTTGTGTTTCCGATTGTAACGTGACAGCACTTGTTCCAAAATGACTTTGTTGATTGTTAATGTGTGCGCATTCGCAAATCGGACTGCAAATTTACCACAGCATGTTGGTGCCATGTCATGGCACCAAGCCATGTTTCATTATTTTCATGCATGTTTTGGATTTACAAGAATTAAAAAACTAAGTTTCTCAATGTTTCCAACCTAGCCACGACGCCCAGAATTTTGAATTTCATTCCCATTTCTTGCATGGAACCTAGAAATTTACCCGAGGACACACATGTGATTTTTCAACCAACTTTGGTGCATTGGAACATGTGCTTGTATTTCAAATTTGAATTATGCACACAAAGGTGACACATTCCCTCCCAGAACCACGAGCCTTCTTGAGAGAAGCTCAGATTTGCAAGAAGCTTATACCAAAATTTGTTCCTATTCGGCCAATTTTTTTACCACGGCATGGTACTACCATGACATGACACCATGCCAAGTTTCATGATTTTAAAACCAAGTTTCTCAATGTTCTCGACCGAGCCACGATGCCCAGATGTTTGAATTTTATTCTCATTTGCATGGGACCTACTCCCTCCTTCCATCTATATAGGGCCTAATGTGTTTTTCAAGACAGCCTTTGACTATTGACAAGATTAATAGCACATGAGATGTACACTATGAAAATTATATTATTGGAAGCTCCTTTGACATACAAAATTGAAGGTATGCTTTGTGTAAGTTGCGTGTCATATATTATTGCTCTAACGTTTGGTCAAAGTTAGCCTCGAAAAACGCATTAGGACCAATATAGATGGAAGGGAGGAGTAGAAATTCACCCGAGGACAC
The DNA here is from genome assembly GCF_002162155.2 of Triticum dicoccoides. Lineage (NCBI taxonomy): Eukaryota > Viridiplantae > Streptophyta > Magnoliopsida > Poales > Poaceae > Triticum > Triticum dicoccoides. Next base: position 606,181,399 of record NC_041388.1, read on the forward strand.
AAATGTGATTTTTCAACCAACTTTGGTGCACGGGAGCATGTGCTTGTTCAAATTTCAATTATGCACATTAAATGACCAAAACCTCAATTAATGTGTAAATAAGGTCAAACGAAGCCGGAATAATTCCAAAATTTAACAGGGCACTCATGTAGTTCTATGTTGCCTTTGTAAATAAGCTCAAGGGGGACAATGTATATCGTTTCGCGCTCAAAGGTGGCACGTTCCCTCTCAAAACCACAAGCCTTCTTGAGAGAAGCTTCGGTTTGCAAAAGCTTATACCAAAATTTGTTCCTATTCGGCCAATTTTTTTTACCACAACATGGTAGTACCATGACATGACATCCATGCCAAGTTTCATGATTTTCAGACGTGCTTTGGACTTACAAGAATTTTAAAACCAAGTTTCTCAATGTTCTCGGCTGAGCCACGATGCCCAGATGTTTTAATTTTATTCTCATTTCTTGCATGGGACCTAGAAATTCACCCGAGGACACAAATGTGATTTTTCAACCAACTTTGGTGCATGAGAGCATGTGCTTGTAGTTCAAATTTGACTTATGCACATTAAATGACCAAAAACTCAATTAATGTATAAAAACGACAAACGAACCCGGAATAATTCCAAAATTTAACTGGGCACTAATGTAGTTCTACTTAAGAAACTCAAGGGGGGGGGCAACGTATATCGTTTCACACTCAAAGGTGGCACGTTCCCTCTTAGAACAACGAGCTTCCAAATCGGCCCAATTTTTTACCATAACATGTTAGTGCCATGACATGACACCATGCCAAGTTTCATGATTTCCAGGCGAGTTTGATTTACATGAATTTAAAATCAAAGTTTCTCAATGTTCTGGCCGAGTCATGATGCCTAGATGTTTGAATTTCATTCTCATTTCTCCCATGGGACCTAGAAATTCAATCAGGGACACACATGTGATTTTTCAACCCACTTTGGTGCACCGGAGCATGTGCATGCAATTCATATTTAGATTATGCACATTAAAAGTCCAGAAACTCAATTAATGTATAAAAAGGCCAAATAAACACGAAATAATTCCAAAATTTAACAGGGCACTCATATAGTTCTATGTTGCCTCTATAAATAAAATCAGGGGGGAGGCGGCGTATATCGTTTCGCACACAAAGGTGACACGTTCCCTCTCGGAACCACGAGGCTTGTTGAGAGAATCTCCGGTTTTGCAAGAGGCTTATACCAAAACTTGTCCCAATTCAGCCAAAAATTATATGTATGAAAACAGGGTTTAGATTATCCCAAACATCTCGCTACCTAGACCAATAATGTACTATGATTTGAATTCAACATAAAATGGATACAAATATTTGAATTGGAGAGCGTATGGTACATGTAGTTCATAGTGAAATATGATTACTGGTATATGTATGTTTCTTGTTATCAAGATAATATTCAAATTATTGTATAACTTGACAACAATTGTATTCAAGTAAGGAAAATTGATTCAAATTTAGTCCATATGGTAGACGACAATATATATGTTCACATGGTGGAGTAAAATGTTCATATATGATGGAAGATCAAAATGTACGACTACATCAATTATAAACCGCAAGGTCACCTAACGATATATTCGGATTCAACATAACATGGATTCAAAAATTGAAATTCGAGATCTTGGCATCTGTAATCATATAAAAAGGGACATTACTCTTTCTTTGGTGGGAATTGATTAGTTTTTTTTGTTGTTGAGGGAAGTGCGAATCGATTTGGTACTGTGCAGGGTAATCTTGTTCTCCCGATTTTTTTACATTTTTCTTGTAGTTTTTTCAATGGCATCTATAGCAATATAGTAAAAGGGGACATGACTCTCTTATTTCTTGTATGAATTGTTTTTTTACACGTTAAGTTTGTTCTACCGAACAAGGAATCTGCACCTTGTTATCCCGAAATTTTCAAGCTGGAGTATCTTTTGTCTCACCTGATTTGAAACTCCCGCTTCTTCAACCCGCGCCGCGCCTTGTTATCCCGAAATTTGGACGCACGCGAGAACTCCCTCCTCATCCGAAATCTCTCCCGCAGCCCAGATACACGAAATCCCCCTTCTACCCCTCAACCGGAAATGAAGTTCCACGTCGAGGTGTCAAAACCAGTGGGGGTATGCTGGTAACTTACACTACATTTCAGACAAGCGCGTCCCTAAGCTTGGCTCACCCCTCCCCCTTCGCGCCCCCCATTCATACACCGAGTCACCAAAACCCGCGAAACCCCACGCTCCTCCGTCGTCCTCCCGACCGCCGCCCAGCCGGAGACTCTTCCCCGACTACGTCGTCCACCGCAACAGCTCGCCGTCCCTCATCCACCGCACCGGATGAGGATCCGTTGTCGATCTCATCGTCCCGCCGGATCAGCCACCCCGTCCTCCACCTCCAAGGAGCTGCCCCGATGTTCGCCTCGTCTATCGCGCCACTCAATCCCCACAGTGCCTTCTTGACCTGCCCCATCGGAACCGCAACACCCTCACCAATTCCTCCGATGAAGCCGAGGCCAACACGGCGCCACCAAGGAGGTTCTACACTCACCGCTGCATTTTATCTTTTATTCGATCTCACAGGGCTGCCGGTGCTCGATACCGAGCAGACATGGCGTGTCTCCATCGACGGCGCCATAGCCGGCCACATCATCCACGGCGTCTCTCTCCCATGTCGTTACTTCCTCGGCGGCGACTTCCACAACGGCACTAGCTGCAGCTGCTCCGGCTCTCGCTCGCGTTGCGGCTCTGTTCTTGTTGTTAGTCGCACTGCTGCACTGCTCCTACTTTCGTTCGTGCTGCTGCTCTGCTCTTGCTCTTGCTTGCGCTGCTGCTGCTGCACGACCTCCGGTAGCTATAGGAGTTGCTGCTTTAGCACTCGCTCGTGGTGCTACTGCACGACTTGCTCTCTGCTAGTGTGTTCCCTGCTCGAGCGTCTGCTGATTTAGATCACTGCTTCTCTGCTACTAGTGCTCGAACACCCTAAATATCTATTGCAATGCTCTGTTACTAGTTTAATCAGTTTCGACAGTAAAATTCAGTTTCGACTGTGAAGTTCATTTTCTTTAGTTAAGTTTAGAGTGAACAGTACTTACAGCATCTGTCGGAGCAGCCGTGGCGCGGCTGATGCGTTTTACATCTAGCACTTTTTGGTGATGTATTTTACATCATCTATTGTAGATGATATTAGGGTCCCACTTCAGATTAACGTTGTCTGTCTTGTCATGCTTCAGCCTCGTCGACGTACACCTTAGCGGAGCTGCTCCAATGACGGAACCGTCCATCACAGCAGAGCAGTACCCTCGGCGCCGTTTCCAGAGGCCTCGGATCTTCTTCCCCGCCTCTGACAGTCACACCAGCATCATCACCATCCTCCACGTCCAACCCAATGATGTTGAGGTCAACAAGGCTATGCCAAAGAGGTTGTACACTCGTCGCATGACTTTGTTTCTCCATTCCTCTGTTCTTCCAATTCATGTGAGCCAAACACCCAGGTTGACTGAAATCCTATGTTTCCAAATGCTCTGTTTTGCATGTGCATTCCTATCCTATTCCTGTGTTTTTCCTGTCCCTGCGTTTATAGAATCCTTCAATTCTAAGGAGCCCTTACAGATTTACTTCATTTTCAGATAGGCGTCAAAGAAAAATCTGTGTGTTATGTCCTGCTCCTGTCGTGCCGTCATCCACCCCACCTGAGGTGCACCATCGACAGAAGCATTCACTGCAGCAGAGATCCCCCCTGCAGACTTCCTTTCGGCTCCTCAGATCATCTTCCCCGTTGCTGGCAGCCATGCCAACTGCATTACCATCATCGACTTGAGCAGATGAACCTGCGGACTACACAATTCCAGAAGAGAGGTCGCAGTCTTTCGTGTCTGCTTACATTATACATCGGTTATTATTACCTGCTACTTTATCGTTCAATCTTGAGTTTTGAATTGCCCATGGGTCTCATATCGAGCCAGCAACGAATAGTATCTATCTACTATGTGGTTCATCTGGGTCTTCTATGTGGTTCACATTGGGTGGGCAACAAACAATAGATGATCCATTGTCTATCTTTTTAAACTGAAGCTATAATCTACCTGCTATCATTAGTTTTGGATCCATCCACTCGTTTGCTACCATCAGTCTTGATTTTTGCATGCACCCCTTAGGCCTTACAAAATCTAACTATTTTTTATTATGCATGTCAGATATTGTACACAATCGTACTGAACATGTAGAGAAAAAGAGAAGACTGTTGTGTCCGAATATAATGTCATGCAGACGCCGCTCCATGGTGAGCGAAGTGCCCCCCCTCCTGCATTTCCAGATTGTATTCCAGAGGAAGATAGCTGTTCAGATGGAGATTCAGAAGGAGCCGACCACGCCTGTTTACCACCTGAGGTGTTTGCTCTAACCTGGCATGCTGATGTTGGTCATACCATGCATATGGCGCCTTGCATTGCTTACATTATACATCTTATATGTCATCGGCTTAGTTTAGATTTGCTTTGTGTGAATGCCACCTGTTTGGTTTCTATATCATACTCCCACCATTCCTAAATATTTGTATTTTTAGAGATTTCAACAAGTGACTACATACGGAACAAAATAAGTGAATCAACACTCTAAAATGTGTCTATATACATCTGTATGTGGTAGTCCATTTGAAATCTCTCAAAAGACAAATATTTAGGAACGGAGGGAGTATATGGGAATTCTGCAATGCCATCTTCTTTAGCCAGGCATCATATACGTGAATCATGCAATGCCATCCTGTTTAGCCAGTCATTGTATATGTGAATTGTATCGTGCCATATTTTTTCCATAATGTATTCCATTTGTCAACAATGTTTATACATTCATCTACTCTTCCTGTGCATCAGCCATTTGAGTCGTTCATGGGAAAATCTAGAGTAAAAACAAGGTCTTCTGAGCAGTCAGTGCTACCTGTCGATGCAGATTTCTTGCTGGTTACAGATAGCTCCTCAGAGGAGGATTCAGAGAGAGATGACTAGTCGTATCCCCCCCCCCCCGAGGTGCATGCTCTAACTTGGCTGGGTTATATTGCTCATATCATGCATATGGTGTCTTGCATTGCCATGCCATCTGCTTAGATTAGACATGCTTTGTGTGAATGCCTCCTGTTTGCTTTCTATATCAGATATGTGAATTATGCAATGCCATGTTTTTCATCCAGTTATCATATATGTGAATTATGCACCGCCATGGAGCCAGGCATCATATATGTGAATTATCTCATGCCATCTTTTTTTCCATTACGTATTCCATTTGTCGACAATCTGTGTATATTGAACTACTCTTCATGTGTATCAGCCATTTGAGCCGATTATGGAAAAATCTGGAGTGACAACAAGGTCTTTAGAGCAGGCAATGGTACCTGTTGAAGCATATATCTCGATGGTTACAGGGAGCTCCTCAGAGGAGGATTCAGAGACATATGACCAGTCCTATATCCCACCTGAGGTGTATGCTCTAAGTTGCAATGTTTATATTTCTCGTATGATGCATATCGTGTCTTGCATTGCTTAGTTTAGACATCATATGCACAATATTGAATTCTATCTTCTTAGTTTAGAGATCATACATGCGAGTGCCAGCTGCTTAGTATATGAATCAATTATGTCAATTATATCATGCCATCCTGTATACTTAGACAACATGTATGTGAATTATTTCATCCGAACCTATTTTAGAAAGACATCATATAGTTGTGTCATGTCATCTTGTTTAGGTACTCATCATATGTTGAATTATACCATTATATCCTGTTAAGTTATCCATCATATATCTGAAATTGTGTCATGCTATCCTGTTTAGTTAGGCATCATATATGTGAAACTGTGTCATGCTGTCCTGTTTGGTTAGACAACATATATGTGAATTACCACATCTGTCTATCATACAATGTATGTACGTTCAATTTCTTTTCTTGTTTATCAGCCATTTGAATTGGAGGGGGTTCTTGAACAGGACCGCGGTACTGGCCATCTACAAGCGCTTGTGCCAGCGGTACTGGCTAGTAACTCGAACAGCAAGTTACTGTGGCTGATAAACACCGGTCCTTTCTTGTGCAACAGCAAGCGCTGGAGGATTTAAGCGCCAAACAAGAGAAAGTTAATAAGCTTGCTAAGCATCTTGCCAGCATTATGGGTACCCAGGATATTGTTTCTTGAACTCTTCTGAAGTGGTTTCAGTTCTGGACTTGTTTTGCTGCAGCGTTTATATGTTGCTTTGTTCCCTATATTTGCACTGGTGGCGAACTTTGATGCCCAGTGGATGTAATATGTGTAATAGCCGTGATAGCCTAGCATAAGTTGCTTGCTTATTTATTTCCTTGTTGTCTTGTTTATTTGTTTGCTTGTAGTTAGTGCAATTCTTTTTCCGCGGTTTGCTAGTGGCTGCAATAACCTATTTTTTAAAACTAGGCCACTATAACCATGGGCTAATATTTACTGTAGTGACACTGGGCCTCCTACGGGCCGTAGAAACAGTGGGCCTTCTACGGGCCGTAGAAACAGTAGGCCTTCTACGGGCCGTAGAAACAATGGGCTTTCTACGGGCCGTAGAAACAATGGGCCTTCTACGGGCCGTATCATCAATGGGCCTTATACGGGACGTATGATCGGTTGGCCAAACATGGGCCAATAACAGGCCGCATTATGGCCGTAAACGGGCCATCATTAATAGGCCATATTTGATGACGCTATGAAAATGGCCCAACGTATTAATGGACCACAAACGGGCCGACTGTAACCACGGGCTGAATTTGGCCCACAAGCAGAAAATGACAGTAACGGGTTGTAAGTAAACAAATACTGGAAATGAGCCCAAGAATAAATGGGCTCTGAGAAGGCCGAAAGATAACATGGGCTGGAAATGGCCCAACGGAATAATGGGTCGTTAATGGGTATAAAGTGATACACTGTTCATTACGGGCCAGTTTCACCAAGGGTCGTTAATGGGTGTAAAGTGATACACTGTTCATTACGGGCCAGTTTCACCACGGGTCGTTAATAGGCCAAGAGTTACATAGGGCCTCATATGGGCCGAAAGACGTCATGGGCCATACATGGGCCAGAAGTGAAAACGGGCCGGAATCATATTGGATGGCCCAGATGACGCTGCTGGGCCTAATTCGGATAGGGCGTAACGGGCCCTTGGGTTAGCGGGTTGTAAATGGGCTATATGTGAACATGCCGTTAACAGGCTTTCCACGGGCCGGCCCGCCACCTCTTAACCAAGTCAAACGGGCCGGGATTTTCATAGGAATGGGCCTCTGTTGGGCCGTTCCACGTGTCGACGTATCATAGGCGCCTTCTGTCCAATGAGTGGATGACATCTGTCCCAACGATGAGCCGACACGTGTTTCCTCCAGCCAATGATGATTTTACATGTGGAAAATTCCCATTGGTCGGGGTTGTTAACGGGTTATCGGATCCAAAACCCGACCCGATAGCTTAATGGCGTTCCGTTACGGTGGATGCCACGTGTCGGTCACCCTTGACAAAAGCACTTATGTGACGCGCGATTTATCGCATGGAAGTGCACACTTCCGTGATGATAATTTTGGTAATGTCATGGAAAACTTCTACGACAGCACAGGTATGACTATCTTGATTCTGTCATAAAATCACCATGGATGTACGTGCATGACAAAAAACACGACCTACTGTGACAAACACGTATCATCACAGAAGTGTATTTTTTTGTAGTGCCACCACATCTTGTGCATTGGCACCACCACTGATACGTCTCCAACGTATCTATAATTTTTGATTGCTCCATGCTACTTTATCTACTGTTTTGGACTATATTGGGCTTTATTTTCCACTTTTATATTATTTTTGGGACTAACCTATTAACCGGAGGCCCAACCCATAATTGCTGTTTTTGCCTATTTCAGTATTTTGAGGAAACAGAATATCAAATGGAGTCCAAACAGAATGAAACCTTCGGGAACGTGATCTTCTCACCGAACGTGATCCGGGAGACTTGGACCCTACTCCAAGAAGTTTCCGGGGAGGTCACGAGGGTGGAGGGCACCCCCCTGGGTGCACCCCCTGCCTCGTGGGCCCCTTGGAGCTCCACCAACGTGCTTCTTCTGCCTATATATCTCCATATACCCTAAAAACATCAGAGGGCACAATAGATCGGGAGTTCCGCCGCCGCAAGCCTCCAGAACCACCAAAAACCAATCGGGACCCCTTTCAGGTACCCTGCCGGAGGGGGGATCCATCACCGGTGGCCATCTTCATCATCCCGGCGCTATCCATGACAAGGAGGGAGTAGTTTTCCCTCGGGGCTGAGGGTATGTACGAGTAGCTATGTGTTTGATCTCTCTCTCTCTCGTGTTCTCTCTCGTGTTCTCTCTCGTGTTCCCTCTATGGCACGATCTTGATGTATCCCGAGCTTTGCTATTGTAGTTGGATCTTATGATGTTTCTCCCCCTCTACTCTCTTGTGATGAATTGAGTTTCCCCTTTGAAGTTATCTTATCGGATTGAGTCTTTTATGAGAAGACTTGATGTATGTCTTGGTGATCAACTTGCGGGTTTTGTGACATTGGGAACCTATGCATAGGGGTTGGCACACATTCTTGACTCTCCGGTAGAAACTTTGGGGCACTCTTTGAAGTACTTTTATGTTGGTTGGATGAATCTGAGATTGTGTGATGCATATCGTAAAATCATGCCCACGGATACTTGAGGTGATAATGGAGTATCTAGGTGACATTAGGGTTTTGGTTGATTTGTATCTTAAGGTATTATTCTAGTAAAAACTCCAGGGTTGTTTGTGACACTTATAGGAATAGCCCAACGGATTGATTTGAAAGAATAACTTTGAGGTGGTTTCGTACCCTACCATAATCTCTACGTTTGTTCTCCGCTATTAGTGGCTTTGGAGTGACTCTTTGTCGCATGTTGAGGGCTTGTCATATGATCTATCTATGTTATTATTGTTGAGAGAACTTACACTAGCGAAAGTATGAACCCTAGGCCTTATTTCCACACATTGCAATACCGTTTATGCTCACTTTTATCATTAGTTACCTTGATGTTTTTATATTTTCAGATTATAAATACTATTATCTACTATCCATATACCACTTGTATCACCATCTCTTCGCCGAACTAGTGCACCTATACAATTTACCATTGTATTGGGTGTGTTGGGGACACAAGAGACTCTTTGTTATTTGGTTGCAGGGTTGCTTGAGAGACACCATCTTCATCCTATGCCTCCTACGGATTGATAAACCTTAGGTCATCCACTTGAGGGAAATTTGCTACTGTCCTACAAACCTCTACACTTGGAGGCCCAACAACGTCTACAAGAAGAAGGTTGTGTAGTAGACATCAAGCTCTTTTCTGGCGCTGTTGCCGGGGAGGTGAATGCTCGAAGGTATTTCTTTAGATCTTGCAATCAAGTCTTTTTGTTTCTTGTTTTATCACTAGTTTAGTTTATAAAAGAAAATTAAAAAAATGGAATTGAGTTTGTCTCATACGCTTCACCTTTTTAATATCTTTCGTGAGTATGATGGAAAGGATAATTGTGCTCAAGTGCTAGAAGAAGAAATCTATAAAATGTTTGGCACTAAATCTTTGAATGATGAGCATGATTGCAATGTTGTTAGTATGAATTCCTTGAATATCCATGATGCTAATGATATGCAAAGCCACAAGCTTGGGGAAGCTATGTTTGATGAAGATGATATTTTTTGTCCCCCAAGTTTTGATGAGCAAACTTATTATGATGAAAGCATGCCTCCTATCTATGATGATTATTGTGATGCCACGTATGCTTTAAGGAATAATGATAACCATGAAACTTGTCATCTTGATCTTAATTTTCAATCACATGATAGTTATTTTGTTGAGTTTGCTCCTACTATTATTCATGAGAAGAATTTTGCTTGTGTGGAGAGTAGTAAATTTTCTATGCTTGTAGATCATGAAAAGAATGCTTTAGGTGCTGGTTATATTGTTGAATTCATTCATGATGCTACTGAAAATTATTATGAGGGAGGAACATGTGCTTGTAGGAATTGCAATAATATCAAGTTTCCTCTCTATGTGCTTAAAATTTTGAAGTTATGCTTGTTTTACCTTCCTATGCAAGTTGATTATTGTTCCCATAAGTTGTTTGCTCACAAAATCCCTATGCATAGGAAGTGGTTTAGACTTAAATGTGCTAGTCATATTCTTCATGATGCTCTCTTTATGTTTCAATTCTTATCTTTTATGTGAGCATCATTGAAATCATCATGCCTAGCTAGGGGCGTTAAACGATAGCGCTTGTTGGGAGGTAACCCAACTTTATTTTTGTTCCTTACTTTTTGATACTGTTTAGTAATAAATAATCCATCTAGCCTCTGTTTAGATGTAGTTTTATGTTTTAAATTAGTGTTTGTGCCAATTAGAACCGTTGGGAAGACTTGGGGAAAGTCTTGTTGATCATGCTGTCAAAAACAGAAACTTTAGCGCTCACGAGAATTGCTGCCATTTTTATTTGGAGAGTGCTATTTAGTTAATTATTTTTGCTGCTGATAAATAAAAAAATTTACCAGGACGTCTAATTTTGGTAGAATTTTTTGGGTTCCAGAAGTTTGCGTTAGTAACAGATTACTACAGACTGTTATGTTTTTGACAGATTCTGTTTTGCGTGTGTTGTTTGCTTATTTTGATGAATCTATGGCTAGTAAAATAGTTTATAAACCATAGAGAAGTTGGAATACATTAGGTTTAACACCAATACAAATAAAGAACAAGTTCACTACAGTACCTTAAAGTAGTCTTTTGTTTTCTTTCTCTAATGGAGCTCACGAGATTTCTATTGAGTTTTGTGTTGTGAAGTTTTCAAGTTTTGGGTGAATTCTTTTCATGGATTATGGAACAAGGAGTGGCAAGAGCCTAAGCTTGGGGATTACCATGGCACCCCCAAGATAATCCAAGGACACCAAAAAGTCAAAGCTTGGGGATGCCCCGGAAGGCATCCCCTCTTTCGTCCACTTCCATCGGTAATTTACTTGGAGCTATATTTTTATTCACCAGATGATATGTGTTTTGCTTGGAGCGTCTTGTATTATTTGTGTCTTTGCTTGTTAGTCTACCACAATCATCCTTGCTGTACACATCTTTTGAGAGAGCCATGCATGAATTGAAATTTGTTAGAATACTCTATGTGCTTCACTTATATCTTTTTGAGCGTGATAATTTTTGCTCTAGTGCTTCACTTAGATCTTTTAGAGCACGGTGGTGGTTTGTTTTAAAGAAACTTGATCTATCATGCTTCACTCTGATTATTTTGAGAGTCGTTAATAGCATGGTAATTTGCTTAATGTTAATATACTTGGTATTCAAGATATGTGAAACTTTCTTTTTAGTGGGTTGAATACTAAGATAAGTTTGATGCTTGATAATTGTTTTGAGATATGGAGGTGATAATATCATAGTCGTGCTAGTTGAGTAGTTGTGAATTTGAGAAATACTTGTGTTGAAGTTAGCAAGTCCCGTAACATGCACGTATGGTTAAAGTTGTGTAATAAATTTGAAGCATGAAGTGTACCTGGCTTGTGCATCCTTATGAGTGGCGGTTGGGGACGAGCGATGGTCTTTTCCTACCAATCTATCCCCCTAGGAGCATGCGCGTAGTACTTGATTTTTGATGACTTCTAAATTTTTGCAATAAGTATATGAGTTCTTTTGACTAATGTTGAGTCCATGGATTATACGCACTTTTACCTTTCCGCCATTTGCTAGCCTCTTCGGTACCATGCATTGCCCTTTCTCACATTGAGAGTTGGGGCAAACTTCGCCGGTGCATCCAAACCCCGTGATATGATTCGCTCTTTCACACATAAACCTCCCTATATCTTGTTGGGGAACATTGCAGAAAACAAAAATTTTCCTACGGTTTCACCAAGATCCATCTATGAGTTCATCTAGCAACGAGTGATCGGATGCATCTACATACCTTGTAGATCGCGAGCGGAAGCGTTCAAAGAACGGGGATGAGGGAGTCGTACTCGACGTGATCCAAATCACCGGAGATCCTAGCACCGAACGGACGGCACCTCCGCATTCAACACACGTACGGTCAGCGTGACGTCTCCTCCTTCTTGATCCAGCAAGGGGAAAGGAGAGGTTGAGGAAGATCGCTCCAGCGGTAGCACGACGGCGTGGTGATGATGGAGAAGCAGCACTCCGGCAGGGCTTCGCCGAGCTCTACGGAGGAGGAGAGGTGTAGCAGGGGAGAGGGAGGGCGCCAAGACTCAAGGGTGCGGCTGCCCCTCCCTCCCCTCCCTTTATATAGGCCCCCAAGGGGGGCGCCGGCCCTGGAGATCCATCTCCCAAGGGGGCGGCGGCCAGGGGGGTTGGAGTGCCCCCCAAGGCAAGTGCCCCCCCCCACCCTAGGGTTTCAACCCTAGGCGCAAGGGGTTGGGCCAAGGGGGTGCACCAGCCCACTAAGGGCTGGTTCCCCTCCCACTTCAGCCCATGGGGCCCTCTGGGATGGGTGGCCCCACCTGGTGGACCCCCGGGACCCTTCCGGTGGTCCCGGTACAATACCGGTGACCCTGAAACTTGTCCCGATGGCCGAAATAGCACTTCCTATATATCATTCTTTACCTCCGGACCATTCCGGAACTCCTCGTGATGTCCGGGATCTCATCCGGGACTCTGAACAACTTTCGGGTTACTGCATATTCATATCCCTACAACCCTAGCGTCACCGAACCTTAAGTGTGTAGACCCTACGGGTTCGAGAGACATGTAGACATGACCGAGATTGCTCTCCGGTCAATAACCAACAGCGGGATCTGGATACCCATGTTGGCTCCGACATGCTCCTCGATGATCTCATCGAATGAACCACGATGTCGAGGATTCAAGCAACCCCGTATACAATTCCCTTTGTCAATCGGTACGTTACTTGCCCGAGATTCGATCGTTGGTATCCCAATACCTCGTTCAATCTCGTTACCGGCAAGTCACTTTACTCGTACCGTAATGCATGATCCCGTGACCAGACACTTGGTCACTTTGAGCTCATTGTGATGATGCATTACCGAGTGGGCCCAAAGATACCTCTCCGTCATACGGAGTGACAAATCCCAGTCTTGATCCATGTCAACCCAACAGACACTTTCGGAGATACCCGTAGTATACCTTTATAGTCACCCAGTTACGTTGTGGCATTTGGTACACCCAAAGCACTCCTACGGTATCCGGGAGTTACATGATCTCATGGTCTAAGGAAAAGATACTTGACATTGGAAAAACTCTAGCAAACGAACTATACGATCTTATGATATGTTTAGGATTGGGTCTTGTCCATCACATCATTCTCCCAATGATGTGATCTTGTTATCAATGACATCCAATGTCCATAGTCAGGAAACCATGACTATCTGTTGATCAACGAGCTAGTCAACTAGAGGCTTACTAGGGACATGTTGGTGTCTATTTATTCACACATGTATTACGATTTCCGGATAACACAATTATAGCATGAATAAAAGACAATTATCATGAACAAAGAAATATAATAATAATGCTTTTATTATTGCCTCTAGGGCATATTTCCAACAGTCTCCCACTTGCACTAGAGTCAATAATCTAGTTACATTGTGATGAATCGAACACCCATGGAATTCTGGTGTTGATCATGTTTTGCTCTAAGGAGAGGTTTAGTCAACGGATCTGCTACATTCAGGTCTGTATGTACTTTACAAATATCTATGTCTCCATCTTGAACATTTTCACGAATGGAGTTGAAGCGACGCTTGATGTGCCTGGTCTTCTTGTGAAACCTGGGCTCCTTGGCAAGTGCAATAGCTCCAGTGTTGTCACAGAAGAGTTTGATTGGCCCCGACGCATTGGGTATGACTCCTAGGTCGGTGATGAACTCCTTCACCCAAATTACTTCATGTGCTGCCTCCAGGCTGCCATGTACTCCGCTTCACATGTAGATCCCGCCACGACGCTCTGCTTGCAACTGCACCAGCTTACTGCCCCACCATTCAAAATATACACGTATCCGGTTTGTGACTTAGAGTCATCCAGATCTGTGTCGAAGCTAGCGTCGACGTAACCCTTTACGATGAGCTCTTCGTCACCTCCATAAACGAGAAACATTTCCTTAGTCCTTTTCAGGTACTTCAGGATATTTTTGACCGCTGTACAGTGTTCCTTGCCGGGATTACTTTGGTACCTACCTACCAAACTTACGGCAAGGTTTACATCAGGTCTGGTACACAACATGGCATACATAATAGAACCTATGGCTGAGGCATAGGGGATGACACTCATCTTTTCTATATCTTCTGCCGTGGTTGGACATTGAGCTGAGCTCAATTTCACTCCTTGCAACACAGGCAAGAACCCCTTCTTAGACTGATCCATATTGAACTTCTTCAATATCTTATCAAGGTATGTGCTTTGTGAAAGACCTATGAGGCGTCTTGATCTATCTCTATAGATCTTGATGCCTAATATATATGCAGCTTCTCCAAGGTCCTTCATTGAAAAACTCTTATTCAAGTAGGCCTTAATGTTGTCCAAGAGTTCTATATCATTTCCCATCAAAAGTATGTCATCTACATATAATATGAGAAATGCTACAGAGCTCCCACTCACTTTCTTGTAAACGAAGGCTTCTCCATAAGTCTGCGTAAACCCAAACGCTTTGATCATCTCATCAAAGCGAATGTTCCAACTCCGAGATGCTTGCACCAGCCCATAAATCGAGCGTTGGAGCTTGCACACCTTGTCAGCATTCTTAGGATCGACAAAACCTTCCGGCTGCATCATATACAATTCTTCCTTAAGGAAACCATTAAGGAATGCCGTTTTGACATCCATTTGCCATATCTCATAATCATAGAATGCGGCAATTGCTAACATGATTCAGACGGACTTTAGCTTCGCTACTGGTGAGAAAGTCTCATCGTAGTCAACCCCTTGAACTTGTCGATAACCCTTAGCGACAAGCCGAGCTTTATAGATGGTCACATTACCATCCGCGTATGTCTTCTTCTTAAAGATCCATTTATTTTCTATGGCTCGCCGCTCAACGGGCAAGTCAGTCAAAGTCCATACTTCATTTTCATACATGTATCCTATCTCGGATTTCATGGCTTCTAGCCATTTGTCGGAATTCGGGCCCGCCATCGCTTCTTCATAATTCGAAGGTTCACCGTTGTCTAACAACATGATTTCCAAGACAGGATTGTCGTACCACTCTGGTGTGGAACGTGTCCTTGTGGACCTACGAAGTTCAGTAGCAACTTGATCTGAAGTTTCATGATCATCATCATTAATTTCCTCTCTAGTCGGTGCAGGCACCTCAGGAACATTTTCTTGAGTTGCGCCATTTTCCGGTTCAAGAGGTAATACTTCATCAAGTTCTACTTTCCTCCCACTTACTTCTTTCGAGAGAAACTCTTTCTCTAGAAAGGATCCATTCTTGCCAACAAAGATTTTGCCTTCGGATCTGAGGTAGAAGGTATACCCAATAGTTTCTTTAGGGTATCCTATGAAGACGCACTTTTCTGATTTGGGTTCGAGCTTGTCAGGTTGAAGTTTCTTGACATAAGCATCGCATCCCCAAACTTTTAGAAACGACAACTTAGGTTTCTTCCCAAACCATAATTCAAACGGTGTCGTCCCAACGGATTTTGACGGAGCCCTATTTAAAGTGAATGCGGCAGTCTCTAAAGCATAGCCCCAAAATGATAGTGGTAAATCGGTAAGAGACATCATAGATCGCACCATATCTAATAGAGTGCGATTACGATGTTCGAACACACCATTACGCTGAGGTGTTCCAGGCAGCGTGAGCTGTGAAACTATTCCACATTTTCTTAAGTGTGTGCCAAATTCGTGACTCAAGTATTCTCCCCCACGATCTGATCGCAAGAACTTGATTTTCCTGTCATGTTGATTCTCAACCTCACTCTGAAATTCCTTGAACTTTTCAAAGGTCTCAGACTTGTGCTTCATTAAATAGATATACCCATATCTACTCAAGTCATCAGTGAGGGTGAGAACATAATGATAGCCACCGCGAGCCTCAACACTCATTGGACCGCACACATCAGTATGTATGATTTCCAATAAGTTGGTTGCTCACTCCATTGTTCCTGAGAACGGAGTCTTGGTCATTTTTCCCATGAGGCATGGTTCGCACGTGTCAAATGATTTGTAATCAAGAGACTCTAAAAGTCCATCTGCATGGAGCTTCTTCATGCGTTTGACACCTATGTGACCAAGGCGGCAGTGCCACAAGTATGTGGGACTATCATTATCAATCTTACATCTTTTGGTATTCACACTATGAATATGTGTAGCATTACGCTCGAGATTCATTAAGAATAAACCATTCACCATCGGAGCATGACCATAAAACATATCTCTCATATAAATGGAACAACCATTATTCTCGGATTTAAATGAGTAGCCATCTCGTATTAAATGAGATCCTGATGCAATGTTCATGCTCAAACTTGGCACTAAATAACAATTATTGAGGTTCAAAACTAATCCCATAGTTAAATGTAGAGGTAACGTGCCGACGGCGATCACATCGACCTTGGAACCATTCCCGACACGCATCGTCACCTCGTCCTTCGCTAGTCTCCGCTTATTCCGCAGCTCCTGCTTTGAGTTACAAATATGAGCAACTGCACCGGTATCAAATACCCAAGAGCTACTACGAGTACTGGTAAGGTACACATCAATTACATGTATATCACATATACCTTTCGTGATGCCGACCTTCTTGTCCGCTAAGTATTTGGGGCAGTTCCGCTTCCAGTGACCACTTCCCTTGCAATAAGAACACTCAGTCTCGGGCTTGGGTCCATTCTTTGGCTTCTTCCCGGCAGCTTGCTTGCCGGGCGCGGCAACTCCCTTGCCGTCCTTCTTGAAGTTTTTCTTACCCTTGCCTTTCTTGAACTTAGTGGTTTTATTCACCATCAACACTTGATGTTCCTTTTTCACTTCTACCTCTGCTGATTTCAGCATTGCAAATACTTCAGGAATGGTCTTTTCCATCCCCTGCATATTGAAGTTCATCACAAAGCTCTTGTAGCTCGGTGGAAGCGACTGGAGGATTCTGTCAATGACCGCGTCATCCGGGAGATTAACTCCCAGCTGAGTCAGGCGGTTATGTAACACAGACATAGTGAGTATGTGCTCAGTGACAGAACTATTTTCCTCCATCTTGCAGCTGAAGAACTTGTCGGAGACTTCATATCTCTCGACCCGGGCATGAGCTTTAAAAACCATTTTCAGCTCTTCGAACATCTCATATGCTTCGTGTCTCTCAAACGCTTTTCGAACCCTGGCTCTAAGCTGTAAAGCATGCCGCACTGAACGAGGGAGTAATCATCGGAACGTGTCTGCCAAGCGTTCATAACGTCTTGTTCAGCAGGGAGAATAGGTGCTTCACCTAGCGGTACTTGTAGGACATAATCTTTCTTGGCAGCTATGAGGATGATCCTTAGGTTCCGGACCCAATCCGTATAGTTGCTACCATCGTCTTTCATCTTGGTTTTCTCTAGGAACGCGTTGAAGTTGAGGACAACATTGGCCATTTGATCTACAAGACATATTGTAAATATTTTAGACTAAGTTCATGATAATTAAGTTCATCTAATCAAATTATTCAATGAACTCCCACTCAGATAGACATCCCTCCAGTCATCTAAGTATAACATGATCCGAGTTAACTAGGCCGTGTCCAATCATCACGTGAGACGGACTAGTCAACGTCGGTGAACATCTTCATGTTGATCGTATCTTCTATACGACTCATGCTCGACCTTTCGGTCTTCTGTGTTCTAAGGCCATGTCTGTACATGCTAGGCTCGTCAAGTCAACCTAAGTGTTTGCATGTGTAAATCTGTCTTACACCTGTTGTATGTGAACGTTGGAATCTATCACACCCGATCATCACGTGGTGCTTCGAAACAACAAACTGTCGCAACGGTGCACAGTTAGGGGGAACACTTTCTTGAAATTATTATGAGGGATCATCTTATTTACTACCATCGTTCTAAGTAAACAAGATGCAAAAACATGATAAACATCACATGCAATCAAATAATAATAGTGACATGATATGGCCAATATCACATAGCTCCTTTGATCTCCATCTTGGGGCTCCATGATCATCTTGTCACCGGCATGACACCATGATCTCCATCATCATGATCTCCATCATCGTGTCTCCATGAAGTTGCTCGCCAACTATTACTTCTACTACTATGGCTAACACGTTTAGCAATGAAGTAAAGTAATTTACATGGCGTTTCTCAATGACACGCAGGTCATACAAAAAATAAAGACAACTCCTATGGCTCCTACCGGTTGTCATACTCATCGACATGCAAGTCGTGATTCCTATTACAATGACATGAACATCTCATACATCACATATATATCATTCATCATAACTTTGGCCATATCACATCACAAGACACTTGCTGCAAAAACAAGTTAGACGTCCTCTAATTGTTGTTGCAAGTTTTACGTGGCTGCAAGAGGGTTCTAGCAAGAACATTTTCTTACCTATGTGAAAGCCACAACGTGATTTGTCAACTTCTATTTACCCTTCATAAGGACCCTTTTCATCGAATTAGCTCCAACTAAAGTGGGAGAGACAGACACCCGCCAGCCACCTTATGCAACTAGTGCATGTTAGTCGGTGGAACCGGTCTCACGTAAGCGTACGTGGAAGGTTGGTCCGGGCCGCTTCATCCCACAATACCGCTGATGCAAAATAAGACTAGTAGCGGCAAGAAAGTTGACAACATCTATGCCCACAACAAATTGTGTTCTACTCATGCAAAGAGAACTACGCATAGACCTAGCTCATGATGCCACTGCTGGGGAACGTTGCAGAAAACAAAAATTTTCCTACGGTTTCACCAAGATCCATCTATGAGTTCATCTAGCAACGAGTGATCGGATGCATCTACATACCTTGTAGATCGCGAGCGGAAGCGTTCAAAGAACGGGGATGAGGGAGTCGTACTCGACGTGATCCAAATCACCGGAGATCCTAGCGCCGAACGGACGGCACCTCTGCATTCAACACACGTACGGTCAGCGTGACGTCTCCTCCTTCTTGATCCAGCAAGGGGAAAGGAGAGGTTGAGGAAGATCGCTCCAGCAGCAGCACGACGGCGTGGTGATGATGGAGAAGCAGCACTTCGGCAGGGCTTCGCCGAGCTCTACGGAGGAAGAGAGGTGTAGCAAGGGAGAGGGAGGGCGCCAAGACTCAAGGGTGCGGCTGCCCCTCCCTCCCCTCCCTTTTTATAGGCCCCCAAGGGGGGGGCGGCCCTAGAGATCCATCTCCCAAGGGGGCGGCGGCCAG